>NW_020798707.1:2615-586699 GCF_003344945.1 Aspergillus welwitschiae | reverse complement strand
AAAAAAAAAAAAAAAAAAAAAAAAAAAAAAAAAAAAAAAAAAAAAAAAAAAAAAAAAAAAAAAAAAAAAAAAAAAAAAAAAAAAAAAAAAACAAAGCAAAGAGGGGGACGAACAAGATACAGGATAAGCACCACTGCGGGATACTGCGAGATGATGAGAATCTTGCCGGAAGCGCCGCTTTCTTCTTCCTTATTCATATTCTCAATGATTTCCCGGACTTTCTTCCAGCGGGAAGACCCCTCGATTACAGCGTCAATGTCGAGGGCTAACCAGCTCGTCTTATTATCTGGTGTGATCCCCCCCGCATCCAGACAATCCCGCGTGCTAAGAATATCAGTCAACCGCCGGCCGTTCTTCCGCAGGAGACGGAGGAGCCCAGGAAAGGTCGCGCTAATGCTGGAGGGCCTGTGTCATGCTCTTGAGTCTGGACTGGAGGGCCACATCCATGTTCCCACACCGGCCCTGGACGACTCTGGGGCAAACAGCTCTGACAGCCGGACTAAACTGTTCTCGCGGATGCGTCGACATTACTCCACTCCAGGAGATCCGCCATCCGGTCTCGGGTTATGCTGGCGTGGTCCAACGCCGCCTCAGTAGCGATGTATCGGAAGATCGGCCTGTCCCACTGTGCTGGTCGTAGAGTTCCATCCATGGCTCTTCTTCCGTAGCAGATTCCAGTGGAAGGATCGTCTGGGGTAGTCGGATTTTCTTAGGGTGCAGCCCTTCCCACAGGCTTTTCTGTGAGGTCTGTCTTTTCTCAGTGCCGTCCACATTTGTAGGGCTTGCCTTTAAATATGTGGATAGAGAACGAGAAAATTATTGAACCGGCCCATGTTCGCTGGATGAAATGGACGAAGTGATGTTCGCGCTCGTTGTGCTGTAGGTATCCAGAATAAGCCCACAGTGGACAGCATCTTGTCAATGTAATCGGAATTCCACAAGAGCAATATTGACAACCTCTTCATTGTTGGTTCTGCCCTATATTGCAGCCCCCGCCCATCACCCCACAAAATCCACACTGAAGAGAGTAGTCGCTGTCTCAAGAGCAATATTGACAATTTGTTCATCACTTATCCTACCCCGCCCACAGCCCACAGAAACCAGTTTTGGAGCAGGAAGTCAATTTCTCAAAGACTCAACATGACCCTTTCAGCCTTCCGTGACCTAATGCCTTGTGTTTTTATGCATCCTTTTGGGATCTCTTCCACATTAGCCGGATCAAGTAACCTCGACAGTTGAAGGACCTCAGACTCAGCTTTCGCCAAGCGCGCAGCCCCGCTATGCTGCGAGGCAGGAATATCCCATTTACTCTGGATAAGCGCTCATGTGGAGGGATGGCCCGCGAAGCCAAGCCATGTACTGTCTGGTGGTTGGGCTGCCAAGATATGCTCTACTTATAGGGCAAGGCAGGGTACTAACTGAACGGAAAATGCCGGGTTATCCCGTTGTCGATGCTGTAATTTCGGAATTTTCCAGCCAGCGAGGGTCTGCTCTTGGGCGAGAGGTGGGATTTTCCTGGCTGTTGCCGGGCCATCTTTGGGGTATCCGTTGATACGGGGAAACCCGTTTATAGCAATCAGTTCACCCTGCCCAGCTTGCAGGCATCGTCCTGGCTTGGTAGAGTTGGTAATGTCTACCGGCTTAATATGGAGGGGCTTCATCCTCTATAAACTCTCAGCTGAGGCATAGACTGTATAATTGATCCCCCGAAGCACCTCTTCTGTATGCGCCGTCGATACAATGAGTTCAAGAGGTCTTCGGAGACAGTTGACTTGTCTGAGATGGTTTAGCTGCTGGAAGATATACTCTTCGAACACCTATTTCATGCGCATATATATAGGTTATAGCAGTAGCTAGGAATTCTCCCTTTGAAGAGGCATTTTTATGTCTCTCTAAGCAACTCTATGTCCTCGCATGCAGAGCATAATGAATTTAAAACGTGGGTTTTTGAGGGTGTCCATCTGTCCCCGAGTGTTGTTTGTTGGATGTTTTTGAAGCTGTAACCAGTCTTGCCTGGTTTGTACCTCGTACAGAATTGTCCAAATCATCATTGACAGTGGTCTTTCGCCTCCCAGAGGATGATGTGCTCCTCCTAGGGTTGAGTATTTTCTCCAAAGGGATCATCTGTGACAGTTTGAAATGCCAGTATGCCCTTCTGGTAATATATAGGGTAAAATCACATCGGAAGGTATCGAACCACGGTGTTGGAGGCATAGATGGATATTGGGGGGGTCAGGCGAGAGAGACTTCAGAATTCGAATCTTGAATGGAAGGATAACTCCACAGCAAGCAGGTTGGTGCTGTTATCGAATGGGAATCCAGAAGGGTGGCATGTTTGGAGGCGTTGCTGGCTTACCATAATTATTAAGAACAAGACTGCTGATGGAAGGAAACGTGGGTGAAGGATTCAGATGCCAGACAAGTCTCCATAATGGTGGGAAGTAGTCTAAGAAAGACTCCCACATCAGATAGGATGACAAGACACTCATTCCTGGTATCATTGTGGCCAATCAAAGGGGACAAAAGTGTCCTCCTCTTATGTCCTGGTGGGAGCCATGGCGACTGATTATATAGGGTTTTCAAGCCGGGTAAAGACGGGCATCGAGATTTTCAGTGGCTAGGGTCGAGACTTTGCTGTCAGGATGACTCCTCTATCTGCCACAGGCCGTGCATCTCCATTAGAATGTCCTGGATGCTCCCGATATCAACTGGGAAATGTTCCCTTCCATCCGAGTATGCTTGGCAGTTGTATTCCACTGTCCCAGCAGAGCCACAGCCCAAGTAATCGAGAGTCCCGTAGTTGTGTGTGATCAAGTTGAGCTTCATCAGTGTGACGAGTTGCTAGCTTGTACACTGTAACATTCTGTTTACCGTTAGTCATTACACCAACAGGTCCGCAGCATAGTACAGGCTAAGGATTTATACCAGAGTAGTATGGTGAACTTTAGAGTAGACATGCGTGGCATAGTCGATAAACTTATGTCAATTCCTCCAATTCTTCAAAACCGCTTTCCCTTGAGCCAGTTGGAGACTTGGCTATCTTGATAGAGGGTGATGAGCCGAGTAGGAAGAAGTGCTTCGGTCATATCGAGGTTATTCTCTCGAGGAATTGGTGTTCCATATGCCGTATGTAGACTGCACTTCTGGCCTTGTTTGCGAGTCTAGTTGAGGCCCGCTCGACTGTGGCAGGGTGTTCCATTCCTCTGGCTGCCTGTCTCCGTAGGTCTTTAGATATATGGAAGACGAGGTTAGAAGGTGAAGATGATAGGGTACTGTTGATGGAGCACAGTATGTATAGTCTGATAGTATAAAGAGTATATAAAGTAGGGTTATAGGGTGACGATCCCTTCTGTGGTTGAGGATATCATATATAGAGTCCGATTCATGAGGGAGATGCAGATGAAAAGAGATACTTGGGAGGGGAAATGCAGCTACTTATACCTCTTCTTGACTGGAATATTCAATATCACAAAGGGTAATTGAAGCAGTAAATAATCGAAGATTCATCATCCCCATTGATAGAATGGTGGATGAATGCCCTAAGAGTCAGGCATTCAACTTCCAAATTGAGTAACTACGGATGGAATCGGATTCACCCATGAATACATACACATGCAGCACAGCACAAACAACAGATCAAGAAAGTTAATCCTGTTAGATGTCACATCTCTTCATCATCAACCCTATTTTAGCAAATAGTTCATCTGAACCAGACACCATGAATCGCATCCCAGATCTGAATCAGGCCAACTAGCAAACCATCCCCCGCACTTAAAACCTTCCCGAACCTAGTCGCCTCCAAACCCAACCAGCCCCCATGAATGAACAATTAACTTTTCCATCTCACTTCCACCCAATTAGAGTACTGTCCATGGTCCATCAAGCATCCGTACCTACCTGCGCCCCTCAAAGTATATCAGAGTTGGGGGAGGATGCATTAGCCCGCTTGGCGATCTTCTCACTAGCATTCCGGGATGTGGGGAGGGCAAGAGCCGGCGTGTGAATCGTGATGTTTTGTTAGTGTGAACTGCTGATTGGTCCGGGCAGCACGGCAAGGATTAGCGAGGCAACTGATAGGCAAACTGGCTCCACTCCATGTTGGGTCGGGAAACTTTGACATGCAACGGCAACACCGCGCTACTACCACTTTGCTGTAACAGCATCGTGGTCATTCCATTCAGTGTTTTGAATAACCATAATTAAATAAAGAATAGATTTCAATTCAAGTCTATTTAGTATTGCAATAATTCCCTTCTTGATTGATTCTCCCATCAGTTTATTTAATCTAATTACAAGTTATCACATGCAACTGAGGTAATTACTCCCAATTCCAAGAAATCCAAGAGAAGTCCCCGACATTGACTACAGACGACTCCAAGCATTCATCAGCAGAAGGATTAAATCTAATGGGACAGTGATGTGACACCGTGACTGGTTGGCAACCAAGTGTATCCTGTATTTCCCCCTCTATGAGAAACCTACTTAGACTCAACCAGGCTCACCGGTGAACTCCCCATGGTGGTCGCATGATCAGACCGCCCAGTGAACCGTGTCCGACCGGGACAATCCTCTAAAAGTATGGGAATCACCGTGATTGCCGCCCATTCCCCCACGTCGGGGCTCACCGGGGAACATGGGGGAAGGAGTGAAGCGAGGCAACGTGTCTGTGTAAGCATGGATATGTCCTAATTTCGGAGTAAGGATCTCCGGGGAGGGGAAAGAGAGATAGACATTTGTGAAGGGGAAACAGGGTGAAGATGAGGTTGTATTGGCTGAGTGCAGAGGATTTGACGATACGAGTAGGTAAAGGAAATCCGGACATCTGATAAGCACCTCCCGTGCAGCGGGGGGAACCAGGCCAATGGGAAGGAAGATGTCAGGTGATCCGCCAGTCTGCAGGATCTCTTGGCGTGCAGGACAAATGCGAGTTTCTCTCCAGATTTCAGCAGGTTCTAGATTGCGACGGCGTATTGCTTATCCTTAGTAGGACTCCCTAATGGATTCCGAGCAAGAAAAGACTGTTTGGCGTGTACCAATGGCTCATAGTACCAGCAAGAGAAGAATTTTCTCTCTCGCTTCGAGAAAGCAATCAAAAAAAATCCTATCCTACCCTACCCTACCCTAATACTTCCGTTGCCACCCGATTCCTCCCGATAGTAGAGCGGGCGACTGCCATTGGCGGGCGGGCCAGCGGATTCCCGCCGATAGATAACGGGCAGATTCTGTGACCTCAAACTATCGACTAACAGCCCGAACTTCGGCGCCACCGCCAAACCCGCCCCGGAAGCCGGCCTCATTTGCCGTTTGGGGCGTGCCAGGAAATGCCCGCCTGCAGCGGAGACTCCCTAGTGTGGTCTGTGTAGTCCGTGTAGTCTGTGTAGTATACTAGTTACTAGTCTACTACTGTACAGTGGATGGCCTGAGGGAGGGGGACTTTATGTCCGACTCCGGCTGTTCTCCTCCCTCTATCCACTCTACCCTCTTCCCTCTCTTCTGTCTTTCTCCCCGCTCTCGCCCCTCCCCTCCTCGAAAACATAAATCGGCCTTTCCCCCTCGCCATCTTCTTCTTCTTCTCCCTCTCCTTTCTCTTTCTCCTCCAGACTACTTCTCTTTCTTTCATCTTTTCTCCATATTCCTGTTTTCTAGATACCCCAGTTAAAAAAGTTCTCTCAATCAATCCTCCCCATCAAAATGTCTAACCTTCCTCACGAGCCCGAGTTCGAGCAGGCCTACAAGGGTATGTTCCATTGCCCCTCCGAAATTGATGAAGGAAAAAAAAAATTCTAACAACATCCTCTTACAGAGCTTGCCTCGACCCTTGAGAACTCCACCCTCTTCCAGAAGAACCCCGAATACCGCAAGGCCCTTGCTGTCGTCTCCGTCCCCGAGCGTGTCATCCAGTTCCGTGTCGTCTGGGAGGATGATGCCGGCAACGTCCAGGTCAACCGCGGTTTCCGTGTCCAGTTCAACAGCGCCCTCGGTCCCTACAAGGGTGGTCTTCGTTTCCACCCCTCCGTCAACTTGTCCATCCTCAAGTTCCTTGGTTTCGAGCAGATCTTCAAGAATGCTCTCACTGGCCTGAACATGGGTGGTGGTAAGGGTGGTTCCGACTTCGACCCCAAGGGCAAGTCCGACAACGAGATCCGTCGCTTCTGTGTTTCCTTCATGACCGAGCTCTGCAAGCACATCGGTGCCGACACTGATGTTCCCGCTGGTGACATCGGTGTCACCGGTCGTGAGGTCGGTTTCCTCTTCGGCCAGTACCGCAAGATCCGCAACCAGTGGGAGGGTGTTCTCACCGGTAAGGGTGGCAGCTGGGGTGGTTCCCTCATCCGTCCTGAGGCCACCGGTTACGGTGTTGTCTACGTATGTCAATTCCTCTTATGATTATCTATGTATAACAGCGACTAACGCGCAACAGTACGTCGAGCACATGATTGCTCACGCCACCAACGGCCAGGAGTCCTTCAAGGGCAAGCGCGTTGCCATCTCCGGTTCCGGTAACGTTGCCCAGTACGCCGCCCTCAAGGTCATTGAGCTCGGCGGTTCCGTCGTCTCCCTGAGCGACAGCCAGGGCTCCCTCATCATCAACGGCGAGGGTAGCTTCACCCCCGAGGAGATCGAGCTCATCGCTCAGACCAAGGTTGAGCGCAAGCAGCTCGCCAGCATCGTCGGTGCTGCTCCCTTCAGCGACGCCAACAAGTTCAAGTACATTGCTGGTGCCCGCCCCTGGGTTCACGTCGGCAAGGTCGACGTCGCTCTCCCCTCCGCTACCCAGAACGAGGTTTCCGGCGAGGAGGCCCAGGTCCTCATCAACGCTGGCTGCAAGTTCATCGCCGAGGGTTCCAACATGGGTTGCACCCAGGAGGCCATCGACACCTTCGAGGCCCACCGTACCGCCAACGCTGGCGCGGCTGCCATCTGGTACGCCCCCGGTAAGGCCGCCAACGCCGGTGGTGTCGCTGTCTCCGGTCTGGAGATGGCTCAGAACTCTGCCCGCCTCAGCTGGACTTCTGAGGAGGTTGATGCCCGTCTTAAGGACATCATGCGCGACTGCTTCAAGAACGGTCTTGAGACTGCTCAGGAGTACGCCACCCCTGCTGAGGGTGTCCTGCCTTCCCTGGTGACCGGATCCAACATTGCCGGTTTCACCAAGGTGGCTGCCGCCATGAAGGACCAGGGTGACTGGTGGTAAATGCGGAAAGCCGCAAACCTCCCCGACTTATGTCATGACGATTATGTAGTTTGATGTTCCCTTTCAGCGCGATGGATAGAGGCGCCGGTGTTTTTTTTGCTAGTTTAGATGGATGCATAATGATATCCTTTTCTTAATCCTGAAATTCTTGTAGTATCGATAGTAGATAATACAACTGTAGTTAACTACCCTCAAAACTATACTATTTCAGATGCAATCATCTCTATTCCGAGCACATGCACAAACCCATGGACCGCAATTTACCACTTAGCCTGTTATCTTTCCTCCTATCGCATCTTGAACAACTATCTAGACTTGGCCATATACACTAATCCCACGAGTCACATGCATTACCCTAATTCATATACTCAAATAAGTCAACACACTGTGGCAGACAAACCACGCAGTCCTCATTCTGACATACCGTTCTTCCCTAATACATCCTAATCAACTAGGAATTAGCTACTGGGAAAGCAGTTCTGGAAGGAAGAGATATCACTTCATGAAATCACGTCGGTATAGCTTAGCTACTAGAGCCGCTTGTACCAGGCGAAGTTTACAGGGTCACAGTCGAGATTTGGCCGACCAATGTGGTCGTCAGTCCCGGGAATAGACTGATCTTTGAGATAGCTGGTGCGGACACTCAGGGAAGCGGGATATTCACTCATGACCACCCGAAGGACCGCGATGAAGGGGTATTCGGTGGGAGGAATGAGATTAGGTTCGGGGTTGATCTTGGAAACTACGTGACGATGCCGGTCATTTCCAGCGCTTCTGGTTGACATACTATCAAGGGGAAAGGTGTAGCTGTTTAGCTTTCCAATGTGTTTTCAATCGAAGTTTCACAGGACCAAGAACTTGGTACGTAGCTCTCCAAGTAATTTCCCCATACAGGACAAGGGCACGCCCTTTTACTAGCTTCATTTGAGGATGCCTCCTGTACGTACGCCATGTGGAAGCTGGAGGTTTTCAAAAAGTCTCCTTCGATCTGCTATTTATCTCGGTTATCCCATATTGGGACTCCCAACCAGGACATACGTAGACGGGCCGTCCAAGGCAGATTGCTTTAGAGCATAAAAAGACACATAGTTGGTGGCTGGATTCGAAGGTCAAGATTTCGCATTCAATATGGTGGCGCGGTCTAGAAATATGACGCTCAGGGTTAGCAACCTTGCGATAATCGTCCCAGCAAGATATTATTTGTCACCCACTGTGTCCTCCCAGCTCGGTTCGACCCTCTGCAAAACAAACCATGTGGCTGGTTCCACCAGCAGTGATCCCCCATGCGCGCCGAGACTAGTGATTTACATCCACACATATCCTTGACGATGTACATCTTATATTACTGTATTAAAAAGGCTCAGTAAACATGAGGAATTGTATCAAGATATATTGGGAAGCATCAATCTGGCACTCGGGGTTTTTGTGCGATGTCAACAGCTGATATACCGCATTCCCATCTCTCATATGCATGATCTAAACCTCTATCGGTTACTTTTTGCATAGCACCGCGGCTAGAATCTAAATACTTTCATGGTTCCATCCCTCCCTGCAATGCAGTTCCTGCAGCAAATTCCACAACAGCCACTTTCAACGCTCGCAACCACCTCGGAAGCGCCGGCTATTCACAGGTACTTGTATCTCCAAGCAGGCGAAAAGCGCCGTCAAGGTGCGAGCCGCGGAGCGATGTACACTCCCGATGCAAGTCCCACGCCTGCCTCTTCTTGCCCGGAGCTTTCCACTTCCCCTCCCGGCCAAGGCAAGACGGTAAGCCCCGGCCACTGACGCTGCCATCGCTCTGATTTGGCCTTGTACACATGCGGCGGCGTAAGCACCGGGTTAGGGCGCACGATCAGATCAAACAAGTCCGCAAAGCCGTGCGGGGCAAAGATGCGCCAATCCCCGTTAGGCAGTAAGCGGACTCCCAGGGAGGCAGTGGTGGTTGGGAAAGTGGCGATTGCGGCCTCTGCGGACGCGTGTTGTGGGCAGTCGATTCCGCGGTTTTCCTTGTACCACAGGTGGACGCGGGCCTGGTTGCGGATCTCAACGGGGGTAGTAGTAGTAGAAGTAGACGAGGAATTATTGTTATTGTTATTATCGCCCGTAAATATCTTCTGGCCCTTTTGGATTGCAGCGTCTTCTGCCGCCCAGGAGATATCGCTTTTGTCGTAGTAGACTAGGTCATAGTCCGCGATGCCGGCTTCGGGGTCTCGTCCGGTCAAAACATTCCAGACCGTTTGGAAAATGCATCCAGAGGCCAAGTACCACTCGGGGAGGTCTAAATCCAAAGCTTGGCTGAGGATCTTGGTCAACGTGGCATTTTGGCTGATCGCTTCGCGGAACAGGGCTACCTGTTCCTCGATGGGAAGCTGGGAGAGTTTTGTAGAGGATTTGAAATATTTTCTGAGGAACGATGTCTGGAGTTCTTGCTTTTCCATGTCTGGCGGTTGGGATCCTGTTCGGAGGCAGGATTGTGGTGTTGGAGATGTACGAGTTGCCCCAATGATTTACAACTCACGTGATTCTCTTACATGTATCCGGCATGTATGTACTCTGTATATGTATGTCCAGAAAGGGTCCCCCGCAAACCCGATCGGGTTGTCAGGTCCCCTGGTCTGACCGAGGAAGCCCGCCAAAAATTATTTGCCGTGTTGGCGCAGCATGATCACCTCCAGCAGAGTCCTACCCGGGAACAAGGCCGTGGGCATCAGAAGGAATAGTAGCTCGACCTACTCGTCTCTTTCTTGATGGCAGTGCCGGGTTTGAGGGGTGAGCACTAAAACGGAAAGGGAAGGCCGTCAACCCTTGTAGAAAATCAAGTACGTATGTAGGTATATATGTACAGTACTCCAGCAATGCAATCAGCCAACTCCACGCTAAAACACAATCCAATCCAAAATAATGGGTATCATGGCAAATCTCCTCCCGTAGAGATATAATCAAGAAATAGAAAGAAAGGAAGAAAGAAAGAAAGAAACAAAACAAAGAGCAGAAAGAATAACTTAATCTGTCTGCACCGCACGCTCCCCGCGCTGCTCTGGCCATGGCGCCAACTCATGCATCAACCCTCCCGACGTCTGCTTCGTGTGGTCCGCCAGCTGCACCGTCGGCAACGGCTCCGACACGACGCTGCGCCGGCGCGAGAGCACCCCACCCACTGATGGGTTCTCCTTTTCGCGCGCCATCACGTTGGCTTTGATGCGACTGCGCCGGCGGGGGTGTCGCAGATGCTCGTTTGGTACCGGATCCACCTGCTTCTTGGCTGCCGGCACTACGTTGAGGTAGATGGGGAAGATGGCGCCCGCGCTGAACAGCGCCACCAGCACGCAGTAGGAATAGCGGATACCGCCTGCCAGCTCGGCTGCGTATTGCGCGAACGGGAAGAAGGCGCCGCCGCCGATGGCCACCGTGAGCAGTACGGTCGCGGTCTTGGTGTGTCGACCGGTGCCGCGGAGCGAGATGGCAAAAATGATACTGAATACGCCGCTCTCGAACAGGTACACCATGAGAGCCATGGCTTCAGCGGCTCGTCCGGTCATTTTCATGCACAGGACGGAGAAGACGATCATGCCGATGTAAGAGAGCATAAGTATCCAGCGGGGTTTGAGGAACCATTGGACGAAGGCGGCGAGGAAGCGGCCGACCGCGAACACCGTGTGTGCGACCGTGAGCTGTTCAAAGGGACTGAGATAGGACAGTGGGTGCACGGTGCGGACGTAGCTGTCGAAGCTCATCGATATCACTTCTTGGCCGGCCACGTAGAAAAACTGAGACCAGACGCCGAGGCCCAGTGTCAGCCAAACCACGGGGATGCCAGCGACGGTGGCGCGGTTGTCGGCGCGGCGGCGGTTGGCCAGTTCCTCCAGATCCTCGTCCGATGCCTCGGGGATAGGCAGATAATAGAAAGCGAGAGCGAGGAGTACGTCGAACAGTGCGATGCCCAAGTATGTCCACTGCACATCGACCAGAGTACTCACATCGGTCACAGATTTGAACAGCACCTTCTTGGCCAGTAGCTGCGAGACGACGCTGCCAATTGCTTGCACGCCCTGCGAGATGTTCAGCCGAATCTCCGAGTTTTCGAGTGGTCCGCATAGCGCAATGAACGGATTGGCGGCCGTCTCCAGCACCGCCAGTCCACTGCCCACAATGAAATTGGACACGATGAAACCAGGGTAAGAAGTCAGCACGGCTGACGGCCAGAAGACCAGAGTGCCGCAGGCGTAAATGCACAGCCCAGTGATAAAGGTGCACTTGAACCCCCAGCGCTTCAGCACGACGCCCCCCACAAACGTTGGCGCCACCAGATACCCCCCAAAGTACACCGCATGGAGACCAAAGGACTGCCAGACGTCCAGGCCCAGGATATCCTGAATCTGCTCGTTCAGGATAGCCAGCAAGCCGTATGCAAAGCCCCAGAGGAAGAACAAGATGGTGGTCAGCGCGATTGGGGCAATGGACTCCTTATTGCTCAGCTTCAGCATGTTTGCCGGCTTCTTCATATTGACGAAGTCGAAAAAGGTGATGCTGGGCGGATACGACGTGGTGGTGGTGACGGTGTTCGTCCGGTTCTCGACATCCGGAGGCGCCTCGGGCGCGATGGTCAACATATCGGAGAGGTCAACCCGGGCCGAGGCCGCATGACTGCTGTGGCTCTCCGAATGCGACGGCTTATTGTCCTGGCTGGCGGACTGTGGTGAGCGCGACGCGCGCCGGGCAGTAGGAGGCCCGGTGACGGTCGGAATCTCAGGGGGTGGATCGGGAGCGGGCAGGGGAAGGTCTGTGGCCTGGGAGCTCCCGTCAGTGTCACGGATCAGCTTCGGGATGAGTCGCGCGACAAGCGGCTTGAGACTGGGCACACAGGCACAGATGACGGAAACGTTGACTTCGATGACGGACCACATAAATGAAAACGCCCCGTACCCTGGGGCGATCAGCAGGAAGATAGGGATAACGAAAGGACAGGGGACGTACAGCTGAGGTCATCACCCGGGGTATCCTGCAGATGAACCTCTCTCAACGCGATCTGACGTGAGGTGGCCGCATCCTGGATGTAGGCAATGCGGATGACATCGACGACGGCGACAAAGAAACCAAAACTGAAGGTGATGACGAGGATGATCTTTTGCTTGCGCGGCAGTCGCATTTGCGTCAGGATGGGATTGGGCAGGAAAAGAATAGCCAAGTCGGTCACAATGTTGACGGGCGACGAGGATAGGTATAGGGTCAGGATGTCGATGCACTTGGCACCCTCGGGAAAGGGATAGGAAACGGCCGCGCTGACGGGACGGCATTGGAAGACATTCACGAGGGTCAAGGCGAGTCCGGCGGCATTAACGACGAAGAGAGTAACGTAATTGGCCAAGCGAAAGACCTTCTCGCCTTGGGTGAGGGTTAGGTAGAAGACCAGAATGGAGGATTTGACGGCCATGAGGGCCGGGTTCTGGGGCAGTCAGAGGGGAGCGACGGGCGGAGGAGTCCACGGGCGACTCACGTAGAGGACGGTGAAGGCATAGTCGGCGCGATTGAGGCCGGCGCGTTGGTCTTCGCGAATATCGGTATCGTGGAGACCCAGACCTTTGTGGGTGGCATAGAAGAGGGAGAAGGAGAAGCCGAAGTCGAGGACCTGCGGGAAGATCGGAGAATGAGGAGGTGGCTTGAGAGAGGAGAGAGGGGGGAAAGGAGAAGAGGGATAGACGTACCCAGGCCAGGAGCATCAAATAATCATGGAGGGCGACCTTCTGCACAATGAAGATGCGGGAGATGAAGCGCAGGGCCACGAAGACAGTTGCGATGACGAAGAAGACGATGGAGACGGTGAGAACCTCGGGCCGTTGATCTTGCATGGCGAAGTTGGGACGAAGACGAGGGGAAAGGGGGAGGAGGGGCCATGATCGGATCAAAGCATGGTCTTGGAGATGATATATAGGGAGATAAACGAGGAGGTACGAGTAGAAAGAGAGAATGTGTGAGATCGTGTGAGGGAAATGGTGGAAAAGAGATGAGGTGAAGAAAGGGAAAAGTGGATGCAGAAATTGAGGGGAAGCGGAGACCAAGAAACGAAAGCCTGAAGGTTAAGTTAAACTAACAAAGTCCCAGTGGTTTTTTGTGCGTGGGTCCCCCGGATTAGATAATAGCTTGATATTAACTTACTAGTGATATTATTATTATTCCTGCGTAGTTCAAAGGATCCAGGAATACGGTTTTATTGGGATGATCCAAATAGCAAACCGGGCGATCGGCGGCTCCTCGCGTGTTGCGCCGAGATTGAAGCTGTTCGCAGCCATTCTTGGATGGTCTTGGAGATGTGCTGGACATTCCAGTCCTCCGCCAGTCAGCCTTGAATGCAGACTAATTGCATAGTCGTCATCCATCTTGCATGGAGTATGCAGAAATGCCCGTGAATAATTAGTTCTTTGAGCAGAGATATGAAAGGGGTGAATGGTTACACCACCAGTTGGTTTGGGTGTACTGCAGGGGACGGGGAGATGCATGGGATATCCGTTTAACTTCTCCCACTATTTCTTCAACTAGTCATTATCCCCCGACCTTCCCAACCCTAACTACTCAATATTGCTGCTGATATGGCTGCAGCATATCTGCATCTGCCAAGTACCTTAAATTAAGTTTTGAGTATCATCCACCAACCCTAAATATGAGTACTTTCTGTCTGTTCTGCTGACTCCCGCCCAGCATCACATGGAGCTCTTTCAAATGTCCCAATTCGACGCCCGGCCACCATGCCATACCATAAAACCCCCGACCAGCAGCAACAGCAACAGCAGCAATCAGTCAGTCCCTCAATGCAGTATCTTCTCATGAAACCCGCCTTTCTGTTGGCCGTCCTAGCGACAGCCACCACAGCGCCAAACTGGACCCAGACCATCTGGCACGACATTCAAGCTGCGACCAGCTGCACCGCCTGTGAGGTGACCGACTGACTGTTCATCCAGATTGTTATGGACCACGCTGATCTGCGCCCATAGGCGCTGCTCAAATCACTCCAACGAGTATCTCAACTCGGTCCATTGGCCCTCCAGACCGTCCTCACCGAAGTATGCATCATAAGCAAGGTGAATCAATATACTACCGTCTCCACTTCGGACATTTTCAACTAATTTTATTCTCCCAGATCCTCGACGCCGACTTCTGCACCGGACTCGTAGCCTCCCAAGTCCCCAGCGCATACTATGTGCTTCGTCAACTGTCCGTTCCATCAGATACCGCGCAGACCTTTTGTGCCAGCGTGTTGGATCTGTGTCCGTATCCGCCAATCCGTCCTATCCACCTGACTTTCCCTCCTCCTCCACTATATTCTCCTATCACCATCAAAGAGAATAACAAAGATAATAACAATGCAACCCTCCGAATCGCCCACATCACCGATACCCACGTCGACCTCGCCTACACCCCCGGCACCAGCACCCACTGCCGCAAGCCCATCTGCTGCCGTCAATACCATGCCTACGATGCCCCAGGCAGGTCCAAAACCCCGTGCTCAACCTGGGGGAGTCCGCACTGCGATCCCCCATTACGACTACTACACAGCATGCTCTCCGCACTGCAATCACAGCAACAACCACATCTAACCCTCTTCACAGGCGACATTGTCGCCCACGACATCTGGAACACAAGCCAGCAGTCCGTCCTAGCCTGCTTCAACGCGACGTACTCCGCCCTACTGCAGACACTAAACAATCCCGTCTACGCCGCCATCGGAAACCACGATACTCACCCGGTGAACATCTTCCCCGGAGTAGATACCCCCGAAGAGTTAGATGTAGAATGGGCCTACAACGCACTAACCACCCACTGGAAATCACTACAAAACAACACCGCTCTGAACGTTAGATCCGGCGCATACGCCACGACATATACCCACCCACCCACAGATAACCAAATAAAAATCATCTCCTACAACAGCAACCTCTACTACCGCCTCAACCTCCTCCTCTACACGACTCCCATGCCAGTCGACCCTATGTCCCAATTCACCTGGCTAATCACCGAACTCCACGCCGCAGAACAAGAAAGCCTCAAGGTCCTTCTAATCACGCATATCCCTATCTCAAGCAAAGAAACATTAGCCGCCTACGCTGACTCCCTACGAAGAATCCTCTATCGTTTTAAGAAAACAATCATGGGTGTATTCTGCGGACATGGCCATGTCGATACGTTCGGGGTATTATATAATAATAATTCTTATTCAAGTAGGAGTAATACTAGTAGTAGTGATAATGCTAGTCATGTAAATCAGGGGCACGGGCACGGGCAAAGAGTGGAGAAGAACGACATGGTAGTGGAGAAAGGGGAAAGGGAAGAAGAAGTGATAGGCGTGGAGATGTTGGCGCCGGCGATGACGCCTATGTCTGGGTATCCTGCTTTCAGGGTATATGAATTTCGTTTCAGTGGTGATGGGTTGAAGGTGATGGATTTTGAGGAGTATGTTGCAAGATCTCCTCTGTTTATAGATAGTAGTCCTCAGGGAGAGCCTGTATGGGTTAGGTATTACTCTGCTATGGGGGCTTACGGGAAGTATGTCTATCATAATGCTGGGGCTGGTGCTAGTGCTGGGGGCGGTGCTGAGGCTGGTGGCATTGGACCACAGTTCTGGGCAACGCTGACGGATGTGATGGAGACGGAGTGGAATGTGTTTAATCAGTATTGGGCGAGACGGACTAGGGGGTACCGTGTCTTAGGCTGTGGGAGGGGGTGTCGGGAGAAGGAGATCTGTGGGTTGAGAGGGCAGGACTGTCAGTCTGAAAGGGGAGATGAGAGGGACACTACGGAGATGGGAATGGAAGGCAGCTCTTTGGCAATGTGGTTAAGACAGGTTCAACAGTCTTGCTCTTCTTCTTTTTCTTAGTGATCATTCTAATCGTGATACATACACGTCAGTCATACTGCAGATAGATTCGTCCCCAGGACAATCTAAAGAATGTGTGTGCGTGTGTGTGTGCTAAGGTATAAACAAGAAATCAAAATCATCATATCTAAATCAGTCAATCAACGAGTGACAAGAAGGGTAAAAAATAAGTTTCGTTCCATCCTGTCCATCTACTCAATGTACCACTCCGCGCCCGTCAGACGGCCTTCGGACTCAGTACCGAACTTCTTGAACAGCTTCTCCGACAGATCGATCGACACATCGTCACAGCCCATGCACTTGTCCCAGACCGTGCCGTAGTCGGTCACACCGTTGTAGGTGATCTTCACGGTCTTGCCGCAGTCGCTGTCTTGCATGATGCCATGGGGGAGCGCAACCACCATATCGGTGTTGCCGTTGCTGGTGATGCCGCAGGATCCCAATCCAGCCACGTAGTAGGTCAGATCACCCGTGCAAGGAGATCCGGAGGAGCAGCTACCGGAGTATCCGCTGCTGCTGCCGCCACTGGAGCTGGAGGCAGAGGAAGTGGCCGCAGCGGGAACGGTGGTGGTGGTGGAGGGGGTCCAGGCGGGCTCCTGGGTAGTAGTGGAAGGAGTCCAGACAGGCTCCCATTGACTGGTGGAGCTGGAGCTGGTGGTGGCAGGAGTCCAGGCGGGTTCCCACTCGCTGGTGGAAGTAGAGGTAGTCCAGGACTGGGGCTCGGGGGTCCAAGCAGCGCCCCAAGCGGTGGTAGTGGAGGTAGTGGAGGAAGAGGGTTGGTAGCTGACGGATTGCTCCGGCTGGCTGTTTCCGGGCAGCTGGTACTGAGACTCGGGGGTAGGAGTAGCGGCAGCGGACTCGGTGGGGGCAGCGCCGTAGATGGTGGTGGTCACATCGACAGTGGTCCAGACGACGGAGGTGACGGTCTGGTAAACAACTTCGGTTGAGCGCTTCTCAACAGGAGCAGCAGAGCCAAAGGCGGCAAAGAGAGTGCCGGCCAGGGCGAGAGACTTGGAAAGAGGGGCCATTGTTATGGATGTAGGTTGTTTGATTTGATATAGGGGATGTTGTAGGTGTGGATTTGCTTTTGGTGGACGATGTAGGGTCACGTTTTTCTTTTGGAAGGATTGATGCTCTGGTCGACAGAGAAGTCTTAAGGAATGCGTACTGCACAGCAGTATAGAGCAAAAAACCCAAGGAAGGAGGGTGGAAAGAAGGAATGACCGAGCGTCAAAGAGAGGACGGACTGTGAGGTGGAAGAAGAGAGGGAAAGAAGCAGGCGAGAAACGAGGGAGGAGAGGGCAGAGTATTTGTATTAGAATTGGAGCCGGTGGTATGTATGTATGGATGGATGTATGGTGTGTATGGTATCATTTGGTATGGGGTGAATCGCAGTAGGGATCCACCACACCAACAGTACGAACAATCACCATAGAATACATCACCCTCTCTCTGTCTTTCTCTCTCTCTCTCTCTTTCACTCACTTTTCACGCTCTCATGAATGAAGCCTAGACTCCACTTGGTGCAATTACTTTTTTGACCCCCCCAGACCCACTCCCTTTCTTTCCTCCCCCCACCGCCAACAGCTCGTGAACTCTGGATCTCCGCCAATGCCCGTTAAGCCCTTCTCTGCCCGACCCTCACCGGTCTTCCCAGGGCAACCTCCATGGTTGGATGTGGTCGGGCGCGGCCCGGAACCAGCTCAGCATCCTGCTCGGTCTGATTGGGGAGCCTTCCCTCGTACCTGACGCAGCCATCTCATCTTACAGCTGTTACTGTGAAAGAAGCAAATAAAGAACAGAGAAAAAGAAAGTCAAAAAATTACTCTACTTTCCAGGCACACACCAACTGGGCAGGGTCTGATCGGAATCCTCGGGGTCAGGCCCAGTAGTTTGGCTGATTGGCGGTCCGCGTTGACGCCAGTGTCTCACCAAGCCGTGCCTGGATGGCACAGACACTTCTGACTGGCTGAACTGGGGCCTGAAGTGGGCAGTTGTTCTTCGGATTGACTTTTGAGTGTCTGCTGGTGCGTTAGTTCAGCCACGCTCTACCGTTCCTTGCCTGCACTGACTTTTTGGTTGGGGAAATTGGGAGAAACCGCTTTCAGCTGGAAGCGTGCGGTGATGTTGCCTGCAGGGCTCTCTTTTCCGCTTCCTTCAGGGGGATCAGCGTGGCAATCCTTGGGTGGTTCCGCCCAAAAGGAGGGAATTAGGCGGTGCCTGACCACTAAGCCACTCAATACGAGAAAACTGAATGGCCCTTTCCGAGTACACAAAAAAAGTCGAACTAGACTGGACTGGACTGAAACTACAACAATCAGGTGCCGTCATCTTTTCAGGTCCAGGTTCAGGTTTCACCGGGCCGAATGTTGATGTGGCGAACCCGGCGGGTCCTGGAGCCCATCAAAGGGCACACGGCCTATTGAAGACCAAGTTGACGTGTCGCACATCCAGGCACCGACCAGTCACATCTCGTCAGCAGCATTTCAGCATCGTTTTGTACACAGTCCAGTTTTTCGTGTGGTGGGAAGAAAAGAGGGGAACCATCGTTAGTGGCAGGGATGTTGCCCTGATCTGACTTTTTGCCCTACTGGTGGGCTACTGCAGGACAGTCCAGCCGCGTCCATTCGCAAAACGACTGTCTGATTCGGTTGTTTTTGTCTTTCTTGTCGCGCCGCTAATCTAATAGGGTGGTCTAGGCAGTCCAATCCTCGGAACGAACGCCACTGGTAGATGTGAAACACTCAATGGTGCTTTTGCACAATAAACAGTCAGATCCATCTGATGGATCTGAATATCAGGCGAGACGCCAAGCCAGCCAACCGGACTCTATCGCAGCACTCCATCGTCCGTTTCATCCGTCACTCGCGTGGCTTGATCATCCACCGAGTATCTACGGAGTATCTAGACTGGACGATATGATGTGTAATGCCGATAGATCCTGCGGTAAGTAATCGTATCTACCCCTCTATCCAGTCGCGTCTACAATACTTCGTACATTCACTCTACATTTACAATCACATAAACAAATATCCAAAGCAGCAATGTGATAAATTGAAGCGGAGTATATTTCCGCATTCCACCGATCATTATCATCAAAATTCCCCATTCCAATAAACATTCCGATCGTCCCACCCAGAAGTATTTCACAAAAGTATGTCCGGCCTTCCATACTGTATATGTAAGTAAACACGCACATCCATACCATCACCACAAACCATCTAAATCACAACAAAACCAACCCCCAAATCCATCAATAAAACCATACCACGCCACAACACGATATCCTTATTGTCGTCGTCCGGACTAGATAGCATACTGGAATCTACCGGAATACCAACCACCCCCAAAACCACCCTGGAACCAACACCACACATGAATTCCAGATATAGCATACCGCACGCCGGACTGTACCTACTACTAATCCTTCGGTCCCCTTCGATAAACGAATCGACCTTTCAGCGTTAAAGTTCTCATTCACCCAACACCTACTACCACGTAGGGAAAGTAGCTCAGCTCAGCTCAGCTCGACTTGTAGCCCCCAGATCCACCGCGATGGTCAAACACACTAGCCCCCAATGTTGCTGCAGTCAGGTGTTTAGCCTCGGTTAGGTACACTTGGGAATGAATAGTAGACTGCTAGTAAGGTAAAAGAATGCGACGGTAGCTATGAAGGATGATGGGGAAGGATGTGTTGGTAGGCGCAGGTACCCGTTCGTTTTTAAGTTGTTGGATTTTCGGAGTTGGATGGATAGGATGGTCTGTTATGTTCATTCAATATGGAGGGTAATACTAAGTAGTAGTGAAGTAGAAAATAGATGGAGTATTTAGTAAGAAGTATACTACTAACTAGTTAAATCATCTTGATATAGTACTACTTCCAGTACTTGCAAATATACTTGTTAGTACCCATCTACCAACCACATATACAACCCCTCCGTAGGACAGTAAGTAAGTAGTCAGTCAGTCAGGATAAGAATTCGCCAAGCTCTCTCTCGCAATTTCACGTACATTTCTAGGCTTCCAGAGGCCGGGGAGATTAGGGGGATTAGCCCCCAAAGATAAATGAATTAATTACCTGTTTTCTGGAAGGTGTTGGGTTGGCGCTTGCAGGGGTCTGCTACACTAGTTATCTACTAGATACTACTTACTTAACTAATAGAACATCACGTTTACTTCTAACTGGTTGGTTAGTTATAAAGTAGTAGTTAGTCGGCTAACTAGTTACTGAAACGGCCCGATATGACTAAGATCTGACTGGAGTTTCACAGATTCAGAGTTAACTGCATATTGTAGTTAACTACACTGCATTGTTACCTAGCTAATGAGCTAATAGCTCAGCTACCTCACTGACCAAGTACTAACTAAGTAACTAGCTTACCAGTCAGACTATTAACTGACGAAACCATATTCAAAGTTCTTGAATAACTAACTACCTACCTACCCAACACCATGATTCCATACGTAAAGCACTGAACCGATAAGATAGGCAAAGTAACGGAGTAAGAAGTTCAAGTCGAAGATGTCACCCACCCACAACCTATCCCTTCCCTTCCCACCCATGGAACCGACACTTCCCTTCACCAGCCAAATAAACTCACGTCTCTGACATCCACCACATACTACTCCAACTCTATACCTTATTTACACCATCTAGAACCGAATCCGACGTCATAGGATGAAAGTCTATGATTCATTTTGCATCCATGGGATACCATATAAGATGATTCCTGCACTAACAACTAACTCATTAACTATACTCTTCAACTTCAAGCAGAATTGACTATCTACATTTCACGAGTTACTCGTATGTACACCACCCCCACTATCTATTTTACTATCTATAAGGCGACTAGTCAATGCTAATTGTTTAATGATGAAAAGGAAGTTAAAACAAAATGGACTCCATCAAGCAGAACCTCGAAAACGCCAAGAACAAGGGCAAGGATTACTATAACCAGATGACGGGGCAGCAGAGTATGTCGATTTCTTTCCTTTCCTTTCATTTCTTTTCCTTTCCAATTTGATCCAGAGGAAGGAATCTGGAGTTGTTGGATTGGAGTATAATGTCGGAGTAACGCTGACGGAGATACTCTGGCATAGACTCCGATGCCTCTCAGTACGCCGAACAGGCCAAGACCAAGGCCAACGAGGGCATGGACAAGACCAAGCAGACGGCCAAGGATTATATGCCCAATCAGGCAGGGGATCATTAAACGATCCATAGTATCGTATCGTGGATTGGTATAGGCTAATAATAGGCTTCTAAGAAATGATAATATGATATAATAAGATAAATAATTCCTATACCGAAGAAAAACATAACAGTAAATACAGTCATTTCCCATAACCATGCGCAAGAAGCAAAAAGTATCCATCAATCTCGTGATATAATTACAACCCTGACGCCAAGACAAATCAATCAAACCCGACCAGATTAGACCAAGAGAAAACACGAGGTATATGCCTAACCCTGGCACATAATGCACGCCTCCTTGTTCTCAATGCTGCACTGGAGCACCTGCTGCGAGTAGATGTCGTTCTCCCGCTCTTCGCTCTCCTGCTGGCTGTCCTCCTCCTGGGGGCCGTTCTCCTGAGTGGAGGAGGCATCCGCAGCAAGAGCCCGAGGGCTGCCATTGTTGGAGCCGTTGATTCCGTTGACTCCGTTCTCGCTGTGTCCGTTGACCGGGGCCTGGCCACGGGGAACAGCAGAGTAGGTGCTGGAGGCCGCGCCAACAGCCCGCTTCTTGTAGGCGGCATTGGTGCGGGCCACATTGGTATCCTCGACCTTGAGTTGCTCCTGGTCGACGGTGAACTGGATGGGCGCAGAGGCGGCCATCGTGCGCAGGTAGTACATGCCCGTCTTCAGACCCATCTTCCAGCCGGCAAAGTGCATGCTGGTGATCTTGCCCATGGTGGGCTCCTTCAGGTGGATGTTGAGGGATTGAGACTGGTCAATGAACGCACCACGGTCCGCAGCCATCTGCAGGATCGTCCGCTGGGAGATCTCCCACACCGTCTTGTACAGCGCCTTGATGTCACTGGGGATGTTGGGGATGTTCTGGACGGAACCACCCTCGGCAATGATGCGGTTCTTCATGTTGTCCGACCACAGGCCGAGATCGACCAGGTCCTTCAGCAGCCAGGGGTTGACCACCTGGAACTCACCAGCCAAGACACGGCGGGAGTAGATGTTGGAGGTGTAAGGCTCGAAGCACTCGTTGAAGCCCAAGATCTGGCTGGTACTGGCAGTGGGCATGGGGGCGACCAGCAAGCTGTTGCGGACACCAGTCTGGGCGATCTTGGCCTTGAGGGCAGCCCAGTCCCAGAGGTCAGTGGGAGTGCGGTCCCACATATCGTACTGAAGGATACCCTGGGAGACAGGAGATCCCTCGTAGGTCTCGTAAGTTCCGAACTCCTTGGCGAGGTCGGACGAGGCGGTCAAACCAGCGTGATAGATGGTCTCGAAGATCTGGATGTTCAGCTGTCTGGCCTCGGCCGAGTCGAAGGGCAGGCGGAGAGCGAGGAAAGCATCAGCCAGACCGTTGACACCCAGAGCGATGGGACGGTGACGGAAGTTGGACTTCTTGGCCTCCGGGACGGGGTAGTAGTTGATGTCGATGATCTTGTTCAAATTACGGACCAAGACCTGGACGACCTCGTGGAGCTTGCCAAAGTCATACTCGCCGCGAGCAGCATCGACGAAAGTAGGCAGGGCAAGAGAGGCAAGGTTGCAGACAGCAACCTCATCCGGAGCACTGTACTCAATGATCTCAGTGCAGAGGTTGGAGCTACGGATGGTTCCGAGGTTCTTCTGGTTGCTCTTCTTGTTGCAAGCATCCTTGTACAGCATGAAGGGGTTACCAGTCTCGGTCTGAGCCTCCAGAATAGCGTACCAGAGCTTCTGAGCCTTGATGGTACGACGGCCACGGCCTTCCTTCTCGTACCTACAATACTATTAGCATGAGTTGAGATTACACGAACCAACAAACTTACTTCTCGTAGAGAGCGTCGAACTCGTCACCGTAGACATCAGCCAAGCCAGGGGCTTCGTTGGGGCAGAACAGAGTCCAGTCGCCGTTCGCCTCAACACGCTTCATGAACAGATCCGGGGTCCACAGGGCATAGAACAGATCGCGGGCTCTGACCTCCTCCTTACCGTGGTTCTTACGGAGGTCCAGGAACTCGAAGACATCCGAGTGCCAGGGCTCAAGGTAGATGGCAAAAGCACCGGGACGCTTGTTGCCACCCTGGTCAACGTATCTGGCAGTGTTGTTGAAGACCCGAAGCATGGGAACAAGACCGTTGGAGGTACCGTTGGTGCCACCAATGTAAGATCCGGTAGAGCGGATGCGGTGCACGTTCAGACCAATACCACCGGCGGTCTTGGAGATCATAGCGCAAGTCTTCAAAGTGTCGTAGATACCGTCAATGCTGTCCTCCTTCATATCGACGAGGAAGCAAGAGGCGAGCTGAGGCTGGGGAGTACCAGCGTTGAACAGAGTCGGGGAGGCGTGAGTGAAGTACTTCTGGGACATCAAGTGGTAGGTCTCGATGGCCTTCTCGATGTCGCTACCGTGGATACCAACGGCAACACGCATCAGCAGGTGCTGGGGACGCTCAGCCACCTTTCCGTTGATCCGCAACAGGTATGACCGCTCCAGGGTCTTGAAGCCGAAGAAGTTGTAGTTGAAATCACGGTCGTACACAATAGCCGAGTTAAGCTCATCGGCGTGTTTCATGATTATTTCGTATGTCTCCTTTGATATCATTGGCGCAGGTTGGTTGTTCTTGGGGTTGACATAGTGGTAGAGATCTGAAATGACCAACGAGAACTGCTTCTTGGTCTGCTTGTGGAGGTTGGAAACGGCGATACGGGCAGCGAGGATGGCGTAGTCGGGATGTGTGACAGTCATGTACGCAGCGGTTTCAGCAGCCTAAGTCGACACATCAGCACTTGCTCTGTCAATCATAAGTGCTGCAAACCTACCAGGTTATCGAGTTCAACGGTGGTGACACCCTGGTAGACACCAGAGATGAC
Organism: Aspergillus welwitschiae; assembly: GCF_003344945.1. Lineage (NCBI taxonomy): Eukaryota > Fungi > Ascomycota > Eurotiomycetes > Eurotiales > Aspergillaceae > Aspergillus > Aspergillus welwitschiae. The sequence continues at coordinate 562,597 of NW_020798707.1, read as the reverse complement.
CTTCTGGGTGATAGCAGCAGCATCGACATGCTCGGGGTCAAGGCCGTAACAGAGCCTTGACACACGGGCAGTGATCTTGTCGAACTGCACGCGTTCTTTGCGTCCGTCTAGATTCAAAGTTAGCACTGACTGTTGCAGGGGTGGCAAGGTCCCTTCTGCTCAATCGACGGACGTTCATTCCATCCAGAACAGAGGAATGTATGCAAATCGCACTCACCTCTCTTGTAGACAAACATTTTGGACAGTGAGGTTATAGACAACGAGAAAATAAACTAGAACAAAGGGTATATGGATATAATATTACTGTAGTAGAGAAAAGAAGGCTTGGATATGTATAGGAGAGGATTGAGAGGAGAAAATCGTCACAGAAAGAATGTCCTGAAGACAGGAGCTGAGGGAGGATGAGAGATGAGAGGAAAGAGAAGACGGAGGGGCAGAAAGATGGGAGGAGATATTTGATGTCGCCGGGGCAAACGCGTTACGGTGGATATCCACGCGAATTTTCGTGTTTGGACTAGATGGGCTGCCCTTTGCATGCGAGCCCGCTGACTGGTGCGCCGCCAATCTTTGTCCGGCTGGCGGGAACGCGCGACGAGCGCAGTCACGTGTGGTTTTTCTTTCAGTTCACGCCACGTCCCTCAGCAACTGCCGTGCTTTCTTACAAATCAGCTCCGAGCCTCGGACACCGTATATCCGTTTGCAGGATATGGTTTCCGCCGCGCTGCGACTACGTACCATCAAGATTCCCATGCAACCTTGGCCCCACTAGGATATATTACGTATGAGCTTTCCGCCTACCAGCGGGTTTCGGAGAGCTGCCTACGAATGCCTACACCGGTGGAGAAGACGCGGTTAAAGTGACGCGGACTGCGCACAATATGTACTCGACATCATTGATGCTCAAGGGTCCAGAGTTTCGTCTGAGATATCATACGAAGCGGACTAACTTAAAATCTATAACGTCGCTGCAAATCCGACAAAAACGACAGCCGCAAACGCAGCAGCTGACGCGCCACGGTCAGCCGAGCCCAACGAAATGGTCTGGTTAGGATGAGTGCTGGGACAAAGACTAGAGCTGGCGTCTGGAGCAGAGCTGGAAGTGGAGATGCCGGTTGAACTAGCTATGACGGAGCTAGGCTTGGTTGAGCTGAAAAGAGCGGTGGAATGGGACGCGATGTCGGACGAGGCTGTTGGTTTGTATGCTGCATAAGTAGAGTCAAATGTCTCTCATCTTTGTCACAAGCATCACCCAAATTCAAGACATACCAATTGTGTAACCTGCAGATGTGCAGGTGTCTTTTAACTGCTCCAGAGCCGATTGTCTCTCATCCCCGCAAAATTCCACGATCTTGGCCCACACCTTGCCTACGTTCGTCGCACAAATGTCTTGGAGGTTATCAGGATCCGATTGAGACCTATACTGGGGTTAGCAGGAGACATCAACTAAGTGCAGCTATCTGCTGTCACGGTATACCTCATGGCAGACACCAAACATGGCCGGGTCTGTGTAGCTACGGTGAGGCCTCCTAAGGCCAGGAGTGTAACAAGGAAAGCAAAATGAGCGAACAACATGATGCTATCGAGCTCCCAGAGCTCAAAGCAACAAGCATATGAAAATCAATGGGATATGAAGGCAACAAAGCAACAAAAGAACGTAATAACGAACGACTATCCGAGCATTGGCTGGATGTAATGCAACTACAATAAAAGAGAGACTGCTGAGAAGCTAGAATGATCTATGGGAAAGTGACTGGGGGGAATAAGAGTGACCGGCGTATAAATATAAAAGGAGAGTGAGGCCAGACCACTCCGCCCCATGAGGCACCGACCCTGCCGATCCATCCTTCATTTCGCTGCCGGGGGTTGAAGTCTTGGCCAATGGCCCGAAGACTCGGGTGGAGTCCGCCAGGGACCAGCTCGGCTAGCGCCCGGGCCTCACTCCTATCCTGATCCTAGTGGACATAAGGAATACTGGATAGAGATATCTGTAGTCATGGATAGGTACTAAGAGTGTACCTGATATACATGCTCTTTTGGATGCCTCTCAATAACCCCATTTCCAAGTTGATGCATCATCGGAACTATCATCTACAGCCGCCTACTGCCTACCACACCCCCTAAAGCAATAGTCGGAACATCCGGAATACCAAGTCAGCAATGGCTTCTATCGCTTAGGGAAACATGCAAACCCAGGATAACAATATCCTCACCTCCATAATGAGTCCTAGGTAAGGAGTCAACCGACTTCCTAACAAGCTGCAGAGCTCGGAGGGAGATTCAGCACAATCCTCAAGGGTTATAATATAAGAACAGTTTGCACTACCCTCTGTGATGAATATCTTACCCTAAGCGCTCAGGAGCTTGTAATAATCACAATTAGCGAGTCTCCAGCAACCTACTTTCAGTAGATGCTTAGGTAGGGAGAGGGCCCGTTGCGTCTGCCCTTGCGGCAAATGCAATACAAACTGTACACTGTTTTGCAGCCTTGGTTTCGACCATTAGACCACGGCAATAAAGCAGGATATGCTAAGCATCAGGAAAAGTGATGTTGTATGTGGTACCTGGGCTTCAAGCTAGTAGCTACCATAGACATAGTTGGAAATCTGCATTCGTACGACGTTAATTTGACCATGTTATTGTATTCTCCTTTTCTAGCCACACACAAGCATATAAAGCACTGGTTCAAAGATCAGAGTTTACCCTGGTAGTATATTGAATAAGTCCTCAGCTTTAACACAGCGTGAAGCGTCCTGAGGATGCCTTTGTATGGGTGGGTAGATCTGCCCATCGTAGAGGTATGATGCATGTATAGTACTGAAGAAGTACTCAGAATGCTAGTTTCGGTATCTAAGGTGTGTGGAAATGGGGATGTTTGCTTTAGAAATTTCGTTGCTTGCTGTTCTGGATAATACCGGACTGTCTGCGTGTGTCTCGTCTGTTGCAAATTCAATATGTGGCGTGTGGACACAGCTTGAGCTAGTCTCTGTCAGAGTCCAGAGGCGTACGAAGCAGATAGTCATTCGTCTTGAGAGTCAACTTCATAAAGATTTCGATCTGGACCTAATTTTAGCAAGATCTACAACACCAAAGAGAGCTGTCCATCCGCTAAAGTTCATTGAATGCAAGTCTTCAATTGCTAATATGATCTCTCCATGCATGTCGTGTATCCAGGTATCTGGGTAATCATAAGTATAAGTCTAGTAAGCACCGAGTCTTGACCAACGTCTATAACTCTAAAGTGTCCATCCACCCACATTTCCCACTCATGCATCCCACGCAGGATCATACCGACTAACGACCAACTCTTGCAGATCTAACCTATAATCAACAATCTCCTTCCCATTTACCAGATCATTCTCCAAAACCCTCTTCTCCGCCTCCGCCTCATCACTCGCAATCCCGGCCTTAACATGCCTCTTGATTAACCTCTTCTTCGCGACCTCAAAATCCACCTCCACAAACCACAACTCATCCATCAACTCAGCCGCCCGATTCCACGGCTCCTTATTCAAGCTCAAGTAATTCCCCTCAAAGAATATCACTCGACACGACGCCGGAATTAATATATCGTCGTCAACCGGGTCTTTCACCGCATGATCAAAGCTCGGTGCGTACAGACTCTGCGTCTCAGGCGTCACCTGTTCCCGCAGCGCCCGGACCAGCTGCAGAAACTTTTCCCCGTCGAAGGTGAATGCTGCGCCGCGGCGCGCGATGGCATACGCCGGGTCTGGCATCTCAGATAGTTGTGCCCGGGTTAGATGGTAGCCGTCCATGGGCACGTTGGTTGCGACTTGTGGTGACTCAGGGTGTTGTGTGAGGTAGCGCCGGTTGATGCGGTTGGCCATCATAGTTGCGAGCTCTGTTTTGCCTGACCCGGGTATCCCGCTGATGGCAATTAATAGGCGGGTGTCTTTGGGTGTGGATTGGAATTTGTCTGGGGAGATTTGGTTAGTTTCTTGCTGGGGTTGATTGCGGAGCATGTTGCTCCCCGCCCCCCGGGGAAGAGAAGACTTACTCCAGATTTTATCGACCAGTCGGCTCACTTGGTCGTCCATGATTGGTGTGTGTATTATTATAAGGGGATATATATGGGGAAAGTAGATTGGGGAGTAGGTTTTATATGGATTCAAGGACAGAGATCCGTGGTCCCGTGCATGCAAAGGTTGGGACGCTTTGAAGGGCGGAAGATGTTGGATAGGGTTAAGAGATTTGCTATGAGAAAGTCCGATTCGAGACACGCTCTGTCGGTACCTGTACCGAGTGATGGGCCACAAACAGGAGAATGGCAGTTCTGGATGGCAGCGAGAAGCTCCGACGGCGGCTCGATGGGATAAATAAGTCGGCGGGGCTTGTCGTCAGAGTGGGGTCTCGCGATCGCATTGACTCCGGCCGGGCCAGCGATAGTGAGATACGTCACAGGGGACCGGCTAACTTATCAGGCACCGCCGGTTATACTTTGTAGACTGTGGATGAAGTAAACTTGGCATGTTTATGGTGCTTTTGTATTTCTTGGGGTCCAAGATGGTGGAACATAGATGGTAATGCTTATGTGGGATAGTCAAAAGCCGTTCGCACTGCCATTGAAGGAGCAACTGGTCAATGCATGAGGTCACATGCCCACGGCTAGCAGCAACTTGAAGTATCCCATCCCAGGCTAAGCGGTTACGACTCTTACAGTTCCGACACACAGGTTTGATTCACACCAAATGACATTAGACAAGCCAGGATATATGAGTACAATAGGTGCCCGAATATGCACTTCAGATCAATTCCACCTCATAATGGGAAATTCCTGTCCATAACTTATTCAGCCGACTGACCCTGGCTGCGACACCATAACGCCAAACAAGAAACCCCCGCTAAGAACAACTCGAAACCACAAGCATCCCCAGATGACCTAATAACTAAACACTCGATATCTAACACAGTGACAGAAAGGTATATGATCACCTCGACCTGAGCGGTCCATCCACGCTATCAGTGTCGTTAGTGTCATCGTTCGCGCCGAGCCGGCGGCCAAGGGTGCGGGACAGTCCAGCTGCCGCCCACCATTCTTCTGGGATATCCTCGCGACGCGCAAGTCGATCTAAGATGGCTTGCATCTGCTGCAGGTCTGGATCGGTAGAGGTAGAAGAAGAATCGGAAAATGCAAAGGAGATGGTAGGGATAAGAGGGTGGTTGCTCATGGTTGACTGGAGATGCTGGGCCCGTCTCAGCGACTCCATCTGGCGAACACGACGGTAGCGGCGGAACAATGCGTTTCCAGAGATCCCGGTTTCGGAGTCGCTGTCGGAATCACTGGAGCTTGAATAGTCACAGGGGTTTAGGAACTCGGGGTATGGATCAAGGACCATCTGTACAGTGCCCGTGCTCGAGTCCATAGGGTTCGGCAGACTCTGCAGCGAGGTTGCCGAACTTCTGGAAGTCCCGATTGTCGACGCATTCGTTCCAGATGCAGATGCGGAAGTGAAGGACGAATCGGCACTCGGAAGATTGGTATCCGGCGTGATCGTAGTAAGGAGAGTCTCCCATGCATCGTTAGCATGGTCGTCATCTGGACTCAGGCTTCTCTGTCGGTCGCCAAGTCCATCAATAGCCGACTCGCGGTTGGGACGATTCGCCTCATTGATCGATCGTTCACCGACACGTCGCAGTGTAGGGAAGCCCGCTGAGATCGAAAGATCACCTCCAAGGCCATCTGGTCGAAGGTATGGAGATAGCCGAGCAGCTTCTGGGCGCGCTTGTGGAGACGCAGTCCTATGGTATGCAATCGCAGGAGCAAAACGCGGTGTGAACTGGGGATGAGTCTGGTCAAGCCTGTTTGTCGTGTCATCACCCGGCGATGGACGGTTGTATAGATCGGGCAGGGCCGAGCTGCGCGGTATCCTCAATCGCTGACCAGGCCGCCCATGACGGAGCGCATCGCTCAGCAGTCGCTGGCCGGCTTCGCGTCTATCGGAATCCAGGAGGCCGCGGGCCAGGTCGAACGGGTCGTCGGCGCTGCTAGAATTCGAAAGCGGAGATCGCACATGACGCTGAAGACCATTCGCCTCACGCTCAATCTCATCTGCTAGCGGACGAGGGAAAGGCGACCGGAGAGTTGCGCTGCGCAACGCGGAGCCGCCATAGCGCGAGGGACGACGAATAGTAGCCTGGCGACGAATTGCGGAGCGCGCAGCGGCACATGGGTCTTTGACAGCATTGTTCTTCGGAGCATCTGCGGAGGACTCGCAAAACAGTCTGCGTCATGTCAGTCAGATATGACAGCCGTTCCGTGCGCTCTTGGCCGATGGAGTCGCGTGTAGAATCCCGACAGCGGCGAAAGTTGTGTAGGGTAAGAAATTGTGGACTCACGGGATACCCATGGCTACAGGGAATGGGAAGAGAGAGGATAGAGAGCGACGGTCCAGGCAGGAATGGAAATCAAGGAGAGAAGCCGCATCCAGAAGTAGCGTGAAGTGACGCGAGACCTTAAATGGAGAGGGCCAGATTGCGGGGACAGCGGCCAGGGCGATGTGTTGATGGAGAAACGGCGAGATTTGGTTTTCCTCGTAAGGGTAAAAAGCGGAGGCGAAGAGATTTCGCGCCTGAGGCTTGCGGTCGTAGCGCCGCGGGTTGGCCTGAGGGAAACATTGGGGGATTCTGGGTGGCTGGCAGAGCCAGTGGTGGCGCCCCAATGATCGTCCGCGTACAATTCTGGTACAGCGCCTAAAGGGTGAAGTGAGGGAAGAGTGGATGAATGGGTTGTCAATTGAAATTGAATCGGCCACTGAATGTTTCACTGACAATGGCATTGATCACATTGCACACGATTGCCCATTTCCATGGATCAACTCCGTGTATACTACCCTCAGCGTTGCTGCCAGATTGATACCAGTTACCTGGATTGTCCCTCCAACTGGGGTTATTACGTACGGTAACGACCGGTTCCGGCCTCGGCTCTCTCTGCCCTCTCTGCCTTAGGCATTTATTTCTTATCGGTCGGCACCTGACAGCTCTCCGATGATTATCTTGCCCGAATCCCGCGGGCAACTCTTTTCCCAGATCGGCGCAAGTTTTCTGGAGGTCTAATAGATAACACACTTTCCCCCTCCATGACAATCTTGTCCCTCATCTTTCTCTGATCATGAGGATTGGCCCTCTTCAACTATCAATCATCACATACTTGGAGGGATGATTGAGCTCGGTCTTAGTCGCATTGTCCGCCTTCTCCAGCAGACTCCGCTGACTTGGAAGGCAATCCATATCGCTGGCACCAATGGCAAAGGGTCCATCAGCGCTTATCTGTCCCACCTGTTGTCGACAGGTGGTGTTCGCTGTGGCCGTTTCACCTCCCCGCATCTGATTGATCGTTGGGACTGCATCACCATCGGCGAGAAAGTCGTCCAAGAGTCGCTCTTCCGGCAGATCGAAGCTAGAGTAAAGCTTCGAGATCAAACGCTGGGAATCGGTGCGAGCGAGTTTGAGCTACTGACCGCAACTGCATTCGAAATATTCAATCATGAGCGCGTTGATATCGGGGTGGTTGAGGTTGGCATGGGCGGTCGACTGGACGCAACGAACATCTTGACCGACGTCCTGGTCTCGGTCATCGCGAAGATAGGCCTGGACCATCAGTTCCTCCTCGGCGATACCATTGAAGAAATTGCAAGGGAAAAGGCTGGGATTATGAAGTCGGGTGTTCCATGTGTTGTCGATGGCACCAATTCGGTTGAAGTGCTCCGAACCCTCGAAGGTCACATCAAGGAACTCGGCATCGACGCGATCTTCACACGCCCTGATACACCTGAATACCACTCCCCATCGCTTGGTCAGCTTTTTGCTACACTGGATCTCCTACCTCACCAGCGAGCGAACATGTCCTGTGCAGTCTCGGCTCTGAAACTTGCTTTACCCCGATTCCGTCCCGACATCGACGTCGATGCGCTGGTTCCACAATTGTCGAAAGTCGAGTGGCCGGCGCGCCTACAGAAGATTGTTTTGAAACCCTTGGTAGATCGCGAGGAGCCTGTTCTGCTGGATGGTGCACACAATACTCAGTCGGCGGAGGTTCTCGGAGAGTATGTGGATTACAAACTTCGTCCGCAAGGTACGAACGTTACCTGGGTCATCGCGGCATCGCGCGGTAAGGATATAGAATCCTTGTTTCATTCTATCATCAAGGCGGGCGACCGAGTTGCCATCACCGCGTTCGGTCCCGTTGATGGCATGCCCTGGGTCAAGGCCAATGATCCAGAAGAGGTGGCTTCATGTGTCCGATCAATCGCGGGTATTGGACAAGTGCAAACCTTTGGGGAAGACATTTCCGGCGCTATCCATTGGGCTTGTGAGCAAGCTAGTGGCGCGCCATTGGTCATTGCTGGCAGCCTCTACCTGGCGTCGGATGTTCTACGTCTTCTCCGGGAAGCACAAAAGCAATTATAAGACATGGCACCAAGTCCAATGACCTCTACTGACAGAGATACCCTTTTCCATCCGCAGCGTTATGGCGTATCTGTATATAAGCATACATTAGTTTAACGGAAGTGCATTTCCTGTTCCGAGGACCTAATATCGTAAATCAGCAAAGGCAAAACAAGACTTGTGACCTGCACATATAAAGTGCAGCATTACATTGCAGTTAGATATCATGTATATCAAGCTACGAGTTGTAGAGGGTTATTGTACAGCTCGCACCGCGGGTCTGATACCGTGATAAGGCTGATCGGAGATCCAGCAGCGGCCGGGCGCTGCGTCATGGCCTAAGCCAGCTGGTGGTGGTCTGTGGGGAAAAGAGAAAAGGAAAGTTCAAAACACCCGCCTGTCCTGCATTTGCTCCGGCAGGCACAGCAGTCCGTGACTTTTCGTCGGTCCTTTCGCAATCTTCTGGTTGGATTTCCGTGAGTCTTTCTGACGAGCGGAAGATTGGATTCGCTTTTCTGGAGGGGCATTCGATGTGTAGAGACGCGTTCAACCGGACGCGGCTCTCTCTTGACTGCGAGGACAAGGATCGTTTCTGTATGTTTTCTTTTGCCTTTATCCACCATGCGATCATGCCATATTCTCTGCGGTATTCAGCGCAGATTCATCTCTCTGCTGCATCTCATAATGTGTCTGAAACCTACTAACAAGGTCTCTTCTTTCTGAATAACTAGCTCGGGCTGACATGAACGATCCGATCGGTTCTCTGGCGCCTGCCCTTACCACACCTTCCCTCGTCGTCTAAGCCTACAGTTGTCGGAATCCGAGTGCTTCCAGCTGAGTGCCATTTGATAACAGCGAAAAGGGGATCTCGATCCACCCGCTGCGCGACCATGGTTTCCCGGTCCAGCGAAACCAGTGAGGGGCCGCCGCCACCTTCCAAGATCCCCGGAACTCCAGCCAAAACGCGACTGTCGAGACTCAACTCCAGCCCGGCCAAACAAGACAAACCGAAGGACGATAGGGTTGTCAAATCCTCTGCTAAAGATGTCGCGGAGCTCAAGGATTATGTATGAATACGGCTTCCCTGGTTCCCGTGACGGGCGTGGCTAATGGTGCCTTAATTTAGCAATTGGGCGACTGCCTGGGTAAAGGCGCATTTGGGTCGGTCTACAGGGCCCTGAATTGGAATACCGGGGAAACAGTCGCAGTGAAGCAGATCAAATTGGTGGATCTGCCGAAAAGTGAACTACGAGTGATCATGGTAAACCCTCTCCGGTCGCCGCTGGTCGAGGCGCTGTCCGCTAACGCCGAGTGTTGCAGTTGGAAATCGATCTTTTGAAGAACCTAGACGTAAGTTGCGACATCCGATCATGTTCCTTGTCCCCCGAGCTGACCTGTGGTTGTAGCATCCCAACATTGTGAAGTACCAGGGGTTCGTGAAGTCTGCAGAAACTCTAAACATCATTCTTGAGTACGTACCTTCGCATTGATTGATAAAGCCATGATCAGTGTAGCTGACGAGACAGATACTGTGAAAATGGCTCTTTACACTCGATCGCAAAGAACTTTGGACGTTTCCCGGAAAACCTGGTTGGTCTCTACATGTCTCAGGTCCTCCATGGTCTCTTATATCTGCACGAGCAAGGTGTCATTCATCGAGATATCAAAGGAGCCAATATCCTTACCACGAAAGAAGGCCTTGTCAAGCTTGCAGATTTTGGTGTGGCCAGCAGAACCACTGGGCTAAGTGAGTCCAGCGTGGTTGGGACGCCGTATTGGATGGCTCCGGAGGTGATTGAACTTTCTGGTGCGACAACAGCGTCCGATATTTGGAGTCTTGGTTGTACTGTGATCGAGCTTCTGGAGGGTAAGCCTCCTTACTATAATCTCCAACCTATGCCGGCTCTATTCCGCATCGTCAATGATGACCACCCTCCCCTTCCTCAGGGTGCTTCTCCGGTTAGTCTCCAGCTCCGTTCTTGGTTCTCGGTATCTGATTAGTATCCAGGCTGTCAAAGACTTCTTGATGCAATGCTTCCAAAAGGATCCCAACCTTCGTGTCTCCGCCAGGAAGCTCCTTAAACACCCATGGATTGTCAACGCTCGCCGGTCTGATTCCGTGGTCCCCAAGAAATCCACCGAGTATGAGGAAGCAGTCAAGAGCGTCCAGGAGTGGAATGAAGCTCTCCGTTCTCCGGACACTGGAACCCTGCGGAAACCGTACCGATACGATGCTCAGGGTGCTGCTCTGCGCCCCGAAATGGCACCATCTCGGTATACACCAACAAAAGATATCCTTCCCAGCCCGGTGTCCAAGCATGTGACAGATCGATTCCGCTCGCCAGACTCCACGGAAGAAGATAACTGGGACGATGACTTTGCTACTGCCATCTCTCCCAGTGCGCTGCAGCTTCCTCACCTTCGACCGCAGGATAATTTTGGCGGAATGCTTTCCTCCGAAAAGCTGAAGGCGTTTGCATCCCTAGATGGTACAGTGTTGAAGTCCGAAGACGGCTTTGATGACTTCGATGATCCTTTCTCTCAGCAACCTGGTGAATCGGATCCTCTTCGGACCATTCGCCCTTACTCGGCCAAACCGACCGGGATGGAGAACATGTCTCAGCAGACAAAACCCACAATAGCTGCGATGCACCACAATGTGCCTGTTCTCAAGACCCCTGTGCCACCATTAAGACCGCAGCGCCCGACATCGTACTTCAAAGAGAACTCGGTCGAAGACTACTCTGACCTCATCTCTGCAAATGAAGATATTTTGGATGATAAGCTCAGTGCTTTCCAGGTAAGCATGTCCCCTAAGCTGATTCATTAGTATGCGTCTTCTTACGCATCTCAGGATATCGACGAAGAGGGCAGTGATATATCGATCCCCTCGCCCTCGAAGGAGGTAGTCCGGTATCAGGCGTCACCGGACCATGATGAAGATCATCAGCCACAGCTTAGAAAACGGATATCTGTCAAGCGTCACCGATCGGCAATAGAAATACAAAAGTTCGCAGAAAATGAGCGCGATGAAGACTTCTCTGACATTCTAGGGGCTGATGAGGTTGCCCTGGATAAGCCCGAAAGCGATGAGGGCTCAGATCGGAGTACGCTGATGTTAAACTCAAAGCTATCGAACAACTCATGGCTTGGGGATCAAGATGATGAGGACGATCCGTTCGCCCAGCTCGAAGAAGGGCTCGATGAGGTGGATCTGGAAGCTAACATCGCGCGTGACAAATACGCACGTCTACGGGGTCAAGTCGAGGGTCTTGTCAGCTCTTTAAAGACATCTCAGGATGAAGACGTGCTTGGAGAAATCTCGGAGCAACTGCTAACCGTATTCTGTGACCTTCCAGAGACGAAGAACATCATCATTAGTGCTCACGGGATGCTCCCGATTTTAGAGATTCTTGACATTTGCCGTCGGCGCGACATCATTCTGTGCTTGTTGCGGATTGTCAACGCCATCATCTTCAATGACTATGAAATCCAGGAAAACCTCTGTTTCGTCGGAGGTATCCCAATCATAAATGAGTTTGCCTCCAAAAAATATCCGAGAGAGATTCGACTAGAAGCAGCAGCCTTTGTGCAGCAGATGTATCAAACATCTACTCTTACCCTCCAGATGTTCGTCAGTGCTGGAGGTCTCAATGTATTGGTTGAATTCTTGGAAGACGACTACGAAGATGAACGCGATCTCGTTCTCATTGGGGTGAACGGTATCTGGAGCGTTTTTGATTTACAAGTATGTTCGTCTTCAGTATCTTCTCGTTCAGAGGCTAATTTAATTCAGGGTTCGACGCCAAAAAATGATTTCTGCAGGATTTTATCACGCAATTCTGTCTTGGATCCCTTGTCACTTGTTTTGAGCCGTGTCTTGGACGAGGAAGGAGAATTAGCCGAAATTGTTGAAGGCCGGATAGCCAACATCTTCTTCATTTTCTCGCAGGCCGAGAATCACGTCAAGGAAATGGTTGCTGAGCGGACAGTTCTGCACAGTAAGGCATCGAGTCTAGTGATTTCAAACACTTTGCTAACCTGTCTCAGGGGTCCTGAAAGAGCTGAAGCGGATGACGCCCGCACACCAGATCACTATGTTGAAGTTCATCAAGAATCTGTCCATGCTTTCAACAACTCTCGACTCGCTCCAGAACTCCAACGCCATCGACGTGCTTACGGACTTGTTGAGGTCGACCATCAAACGGCCACACTTCCGGGAAGTTTCCAACCAGATTCTCAACACTATCTACAATATGTGTCGTCTGAACAAGTCCCGCCAAGAGGATGCTGCTCTGAACGGCATAGTACCGCTTCTTCAGAAGATCGTAAAGACCGAGCGGCCGCTCAAAGAGTTCGCGTTGCCGATTCTCTGCGACATGGCGCATTCAGGAAAGGTCGGACGCCGCGAACTGTGGCGCAACAAGGGTCTGGCTTTCTACATCTCCCTGTTGTCGGATCCGTACTGGCAGGTAACCGCATTGGACGCTATATTTACTTGGTATGTTTCGACCCCGTGTGTATTGAGAATACCGGTCTAACTCTTTGGCAGGCTCCAGGAAGAAACGGCCAAGGTTGAGGAACACCTCTTGGATAACCGCTACGACAAGATGTCATTTACGGATTCCATTGTCAGGTGCCTGACGATTTCGAAGGCGAACGCCTTTGAGAACATCCTCGAGCCATTGCAAAAGCTTCTGAGACTGAGTCCGCCTATTGCCTCGACATTTGCGCGCCCTGATCTTTTCACAAGGCTAGGACAGAAATTACATCATAACAAGGCCGCTGTCCGGCTAAACCTCCTGCGTATTATCTCGAGCATCTGCGATTCTAGCGAAGAACAAGGTGGCCTTCTTGCGAAATATGGACTTTTGGAAGCAATCCGGGAGTTGGAGCATGACCCGGCCATTCTGGTTAGAGACATGGCTGGCAAGCTGATCCAATCCAATGAGAGAAGTGAATCGTTCAGCCTCGAGAAACGCAAGCCTGGTATGAGACGAAAGAGCACGTCTACCACGCCCCCAGGCTACCTTGCGAATCAGTCCGCACCAGCCACCCCACAGATCAATCGGTTCAATCAACCCAAGGCTTATTTTGATGGACGGGAAAGCCAGCGACACCCGCGGCCCTCCCTTAGCAGCTCTGCTCTGGCATTACGACCAGGCAGCAGGGATGGCACTGGTCCCTCTCTGTCAGCCGGACTCAGCAGCAGTGCTGGCCCATCGAGGAACAGGCTGTCTCGAGGAGTGGCTAACAGGCTATCACAAGTAGAGCTCCTGGCCGAAGAGGAGACTCGACCGTCGAGCTCACTCTCCCGTCGACGTTCCATCCTTCCTCAGCGCCGACGACCAACGCATGCTGATTCGGACTGGGCGTCCTAGCGGACCTCATGCCGACCCGGGGTGCGCCAATTGGCTCATTTGTAGACAGGAGACTGGGAAGTAGATGGGTACATTGTATTTGCATTGCATAGGATTGGAGTACTAGGTTTACTTGTGATTTGCCTTGACTGTGTATACACATTCTTTTGTCGATGTGCTTTCCGGCGGGGATGGGATCTCTCTCAGGCTGGTATTCGGGGTACAGGAAGACGGAACTGTCAGGGAGGGAAATGGCCCATGTAGATAATTGTGGATAACATACAAGTGCAATCTTATTTCTTCATATCGAACTTTGTGTAGACTAGGGTACATCTGTACTTGATGTTCTATACTTTTGACAATTTCACAAATGAGCCCCTCTTGCCCCCTGCTTATTTGCCCACTGCATGATAAGTTCCACAACATGATCAATCTGCTGCGGAGTATGATCTGCATGCAAAACAATCCGAACGCGACCCGACCTGTCGGGAACAATAGGGTAATGCACGGTACTCACCCTGTATTTGGCCTGCTCCAAGTACTTTCCCAGGTTAACTGCGAGGTCATGCCGAGGAACCACCGGTACTATTGGAGACTGGATTGGCTCCAAATACCAAGTATGTTCGGTTGGGAGGTAGATAGTGCCCTTGCGTTTGATCTGCGGCCAACCTGGATGCGATGTCAATTGTGTGTAGAAGCGGCACACATTGCTTTGAAGGCGTTTTCGACGCTGCTTACTGTTAGTAGATGGCGATCCCCGAGGAGAACTTATACCCACATCTTCGCCTTCTTTACTGCCTATGATATCGTATCCTGCTCGCACCGCAGCCACACTGAGGAAACTCGGTGCCGTACTAAAGATAATCCTCGGGCATAGTTGATGAGGACAGATTTGATGGTCTCGTTGCACAAAAGAGCAGCTATCCCTGTCAGGAAGATAACTGATTACAGGAGAATGCTAGGCACTCACCACCCGTGGACCCCAGCGCCTTGCCACATGTTTGAAGCCGGATGGGGAAATTCTCCTCCAATCCGTAGTGACACACAAACCCAGAGCCATTCGGTCCCATGATCCCATTGGAATGCGCCTCGTCGATCGAAAATATGAAGTTCTTCCGGGGGAGTGCCTTGTGCGCCACCTCGAGCAGCTCGACAACGGGGGCGGAGTCCCCGTCCATGCTGTAGAAGGATTCGAGAGCGACGAATACCACCTGACGTCCCTCTGCTATTCCTGAGTTCTCGGTTCGGATCTTCTCCAGACACAACTTGAAGGCTTGGCAATCGTTGTGTTTGAAAGACAGTGTGGTTGCCCGACCACGGCGCATCCCATCGTGGATGCTCGCATGCACATACGCATCATACAGAATGAAGTCACCGGGCTGAGGAATCGTGGACCAGAGAGCCACGTTGGCATCGTAGCCCGAATTGAAGAACATGGCTGTTTCGGCACGGTGGAACTTGGCTAGGTCCCGTTCGAGGTCAAGCAGGTACTGCTTTGTACCGTCCAAAATCCGCGACGAGGTACTTCCGATGGTGAACGCAGAATGCATCTTGAGCTGTTTCAGGAAAGCCTCAGTCAGAATCCCGGAAGTAGTGAGAGACAGCGAGTCATTAGAGCTGAAGTCAATCAAGCTGTCCAGCTTTGCCGGCGAAGGCGGTTCGATCAGACGCCCTTGTTCGCGCCGGAGAGCCAATGTCTGTTCGAGCTTGTGGCAAAGAGTATCGAGTCCAGGATTCATTTTGGTTCTTACAACGATGGTGGGGAATTATATGATGCAAATAGGCTTGTTCTCCTTTCTGTCTTCGTCAGCTGAGATGTTCTGCATTTGACACCTATGCTTCCAGTATCATCTTGCTCTCCGAGTCCCGGACAACGCCCACTTATATATACATTCCGGTATGTGGCAGTTGAACCCCCGCGCTACAGGTTGGATTGATGCGTGACGCAATACCCTCATGTTGGCGGCTTCTAACAGAATAGGGGCTGTCCAATGTACTACGCTCACTGCATCGCAAACTGATGTTGCTTCCGAAATAGTCAGAATACCTATGCAGTTGCCTTGTTTGGGAAGGAACGAGCAAGAGAGAGGAAGCTGAGAAGGGAAGGTGCGAGTGACATCAGGGCCGAAAGTTGATGTCATGATGAACTGAACAGACCCGAAAATTGGTGGCATTTCTTGTCATTGACTTTTGACTTCTCTTGCAGTTCTTCATTCAGCCGTATTCCATGGATCCAGAACTGGAACAGCTCTTCTATAATGTCGCAGCGTGTATACAATTGATCTGTAGAAAAAGGATAGTTTATTTTTTTTCTATACAAGTCTTATAACTAATTATTTTCTATAACTGTTTGTTTTAACTTCAGCTGAGCCAGTATTGTAGATTATAGAAATAGTCAATATTCAGTAGACATGTAAGAAACCTCTAGCGTTGTTTCCTGCAGAATAAAACCTAATCTTGGATATTTATCCTGGAAGATGTACTACGGCACCACAGTCCAAAGGCACTTCTTCAATCATATATATTGGCCTCTCACATCTCTTAATGCATCGTCCTCCATCATCTTACTATTCTCGCATTTAATCGACTCCCTACAACCATCATGGAACGCATTGTGT
This sequence comes from Aspergillus welwitschiae, assembly GCF_003344945.1. Taxonomy (NCBI): domain Eukaryota; kingdom Fungi; phylum Ascomycota; class Eurotiomycetes; order Eurotiales; family Aspergillaceae; genus Aspergillus; species Aspergillus welwitschiae. The sequence continues at coordinate 546,216 of NW_020798707.1, read as the reverse complement.
ATTCTCACGCTCAACAAGCCCCGGACGTTACCGCTGTCGTGGCAGACAATACCACGCTCACATATCGTGAGCTGGTGTCTGAGGCCATCCATCTTGCGGACTTGCTCGACGCGGAGGGCATCAAAGCCCCGGAAGAACCCGTAGGGATTCTTCTCGGTTCAGGGCTTGGACAGATTGTCGCGCAACTTGCAGTCCGTCTGGTTGGGGCCACTTGTGTGCCCATTGAGCCTACTCTTCCGGAGCTTCGCATCGCGGACATGTTCAATCAAGTCCATGTGCGCTACATAATCATGGAAAAGGACGGGCCTATCAGTCTCTCCGGCTTTCGCACCGTGCACATGCCCCCCGTGGGACAGAAGGCGCACGCGGCACTATCAAACTGGGAGTTTCGCCCGGAGACAGATCGCAGCCATGTCCTCTTCACGTCTGGGTCAACCGGCAGGCCCAAGCCGGTGCAGATTCGCCCTGCGAATATCCTCCACCTGGCCACGAACACGCCAGTCACTCCTCTACTCACTAGTGATCGCGTGGCCGAGTTCAACAATCCCGGCTTCGATCTGAGTCTGTTTGAGATATGGGCTACTCTTCTCTCTGGGGCTACGATTGTTGTCGTCCCACGACACATTGCAACCGACCCAGGAGCCATCGCCTCGTACTTGCAGGAACATCAAGTGTCTGTGATCTTCATCACGGCGGCGCTCTTCCGCATCATCGTCTCGGCCTGCCCCTCGGCGTTTAGCACCCTGCGTCATGTCCTCATGGGTGGCGACGTCGCCAACGTGCAAGCGATCCGCAGCGTGTTCGAACACGGTCCTCCCCAGCATTTATGGAACACATACGGTCCGACAGAGTGTACCACTCTCACGACGATGCATGAGGTCACTCCTGCAGACACAGACACGGATTTGATCCCCATTGGCCGCCCTGTCGGAGACATGGAGATTATCCTGCTTGCTGATGAGCAACAGCCCATCAGAGAGCCGGGCCAGCCCGGCGAGGTCTACATCGCTGGGCCCCAGCAGGCCGCCGGCTACTTCGCCCGGCCTGCCGAGACCGCGGAGCAGTTTGTAGAGATTACTCGGCTGGGTCGTCACGGCGAGGACCACGACGTCGTGCGAGTCTATCGCACGGGAGATAGGGCCGAGTGGAGAGTCGACTCCAATGTCTTGGATTTTCTCGGACGCACTGACTCCCAGGTCAAACAGGGAGGCTTCCGGGTAGAACTGGGCGAGGTTGAGCGTGCCCTAGAGAGACACCCAAGAGTGCACACAGCGGTGGTCGCTCGACAGCCGCCGTTGACGACCGACGGTACGCATACACTAGTTGCCTTTGTTGTGAGTGACGATGCAAGCGTGGATCCGCATGCTGTGACCCAGTTCGCGCGAGAGCGTCTCCCGTCGTACATGATCCCCGACGCCATCGAGGTCATGGGGGAGTTTCCTCTCACCTCAAACGGCAAAGTTGATCGTGCCACACTTGTACAGCGCCGGATGGACGCTCTACAGAAACAGAAACCCAGCGAAGACGCTCCCCCGGCCCAGTCCAACGGCAACGCACAGGATAAGCATACTCTTCTCCGCGATATCTGGATGGACATCCTCCATCTACCCCATATCCATGATGGCGATGACTTCTTTGCCCTAGGCGGCACATCCATGCAGGCGGCCGAGCTCATCGCCCGCGTCCAGATCCACCTGAAAGTCCTCATCTCCATGGAGGAACTATACCGGCACTCGCGATTCGACGACCTTGTTTGCCAGGTCCAACCGGCCGAACCTCTCACCCACGGGAACGCCCCGGACGACACCCATGTCTGGATGCAAGACGTCGACCTCGTCAACGATATCGCCTGGATCCCCGACTGGCAAAGCCCCGATGAGGGCCGCGTCTTCCTCACTGGCGCCACTGGCTTCGTCGGCGCGCATCTCCTCCACCGGCTCTTGCACAAACCCACCGTCCAGCAGGTCGCCTGTCTTGCCCGACCTCAAGGCTCCCTCTCCGCCGCCGCGCGCGTGCGCCAAACCCTCGAGACCTACGACCTCTGGCCAGCCTCAGACCACCTCGCCCAGAAGCTCCTCGTCCTCCCGGGCGACCTGGCCGACCCCCACCTCGGCCTTGGCCGCAAGCAGTTCACCTGGCTCGCCGACTGGGCGTCCGTGATCTTCCACCTCGGCGCGAAGGTCAACTTCTGCGAGTCGTACCGCGAGCACCGCGCCGCCAATGTCGTCGGCACGCGCAACATTCTCAGCCTCGCCGTCACCGGCCGCCGCAAGCCGCTCCACTACGTCTCCAGCGTCGACGCCTGGGGGCCCACCGGCGCCATCCTGGGCACGCGCGAGCTCCCCGAAGACGCACCCCTCCAGCCGCACATCCAGGGCCTCCGCTATGATCTTGGCTACGCGCAGTCGCAGTGGACCGCTGAGGCGATGGTGCGCCGGCTCCGCGACGAACCCCCGCACCACCTCCCCGTCGCCATCTATCGCCCGGGCTTCATCATCGGCGACGCCGTCACCGGCGCCAGCAACCCGAACGACTTCTTCACCCGCCTCATCGTCGGCTGCATCCAGATGGGGACCTTCCCACGCCTCACTCAGTGCCTCGAATACGTCACTGTCGACTACGTCGTCGACGCCATGCTGCATATCGCCAGGGACAATGCCCTCCTCGGCCGCTCGTATCATCTTGTCCCGCCGGACCCGAAGGCGTCCGTGACGGTCGAGGGGACTTGTCGCGTGCTCAATGAGGCTGGGCATAAGGTGCATATGGTCGATTATGAGGACTGGGCGGCGCAGGCAGTGCGCGAGCAGCGCGGCCCAAATGCCGCCCTCGCCCCGCTGATGCCCATGGTGCAGGAACGCGTGCTCGGCCGCCTCACCCGCTGGGAGGCCAGTCAGTACACGCCGTGGTACCGCGCGGACAATACCATCGCGGCGCTGAAGGAGCGGCCGGACCTGGTGTGTCGCCCGCTGGACGCGGGCATGCTACGGCGGTTTATTGGGTTCTGGAATCGGAAGGGGTTCTACAGTGTGCCGGAGTAGGAATTCACCTCCTGAGTCTGGTACCAAATGTGACTGTGTACGGCTTGCTAGAGCTGTGACCCGCATGCAAAGGGATGATTAACCATACAAATTCTTCAATATATGTCAAGTATACTGCAAGGGTTGTTGCATTCATGTAACCGAAGACAGGAACATATGGATTTCCATCATATAGATATATAAAATTGTTCCAGATTTTGGACAAAGAAAGATCATATTAAAGTGAACTAACTCCTCTTCCACCAAAGGACCCCTCATTCACCTACTAAGTTGATGGCTCTCTCCGTCTATGCATGCCATGGCACATTACACTCGCCAATGAAGATATAGTGGTCATCTTGTTTGCGTAGAATAACAGGGACAGAGCAACGAAAGAGAACATGAATAAAGTTGCTTCCTTGAGTCCTCTCCACCATGCACAGAGCTATCTTACTCAACGGCACCTGAAAAGGGTAAGACAAAATAGTTGTTTTCGGATATGGACGAGCTGTATCATCTGGTTTTTATGCCTACAGGCATTATATATTTTCGGGCAGGACGCTCTGAATATAATCCAGCTAATGTACTAGGATTGTAGGTTGCCTGAACCCTCCTATAGATGAAGTTCCAAATTTTATTCATTCTAAAGAAAATCATGCATCCTTCAGTGGAAAAGAATTAATATAGATAGCCGGGCATGCTTACTCTAGTACTATTTACTTTTCTACTAGCTGCTAGTATATAGTGTAGTAAGATTATATTCAATCGTCTTCTCTTTTCTAGGCCAGCTATCTATCTTACTAGTATTTATTATATATAATATAACAGCAGCGGATATTGTTTTACTTTACCTGGAGACTAATAGGATAAACTTCATTTAACTTATCTAAAAAAAGAATTACCCGGTCATTTGATTTACTTCTCTAGAATATATAGTTATATTTAAGGTGCTTAATTACTGTCTCAGTAGTAAATCATATACTAGAGATAATCTAGCATAGTACAGATTATATTGAGTGTAAATCAGAATCCATATAAAGTTATTAAAGATGACTGGGTATCTTTTTCTATCCTTAATAGTAAATTATTCAATATTCAGTTTGTCAGCAACCAGGATTCAAGACATTATATGCTAGGGGTCTTGGGCCTTATTATAGGATATTCAGAGAGCCATTATTAGTAGCCATAATTATGCCTGATGGATATTGCTATCTGAAAGTCTTGGGATATTCTATCATAATTATATCAGATAAAGCACACAAGTTCGAGAAGATAGATATGATAGAGACAGTCAATCCAACATTACTATAAAACTAAGGGTATAGAATATTGAGGTATGGGCAGCTCAGTACACATATATATATCTGTTATCTAGCAGGGAATAACAGTATATACTAGTGTATGGGCGATCCCGAAGTGGCGGCCAAACGGGGCTGATCGGCTCCCGGCGAAGAAGTGCGACGAAAATGCGCCGCGGCGGCCAACCAGTGAACTTCTCCGCCGCATCCTCCCTCCTCCTCCGGCAGACTTTCCTCCTCCTCCCCTACGATTGTTCTCGAGGGCTTCGTGCTGGCACGGATGATCCACGCCGTCCGGTTCACTGCTGTTCTCGACTTGTGGTCGCTCCCCAGACGGCATTGTTCGAGTTCGGGATGAGGGCGGCGCTCCGCATTCCGCTGCGGGCTTCCAATTTTGATCCTGCGGCGGTCATACGATCGGCTGCGAAGCCTTCTCTCGCCTGCCACCCTGGCAATTTCGCCCCGATATCTGCGGTCTCCCGTCGGTTGATTCCCAGCTCGGTCACTACACCTCCTGCATCATGCTCGAAGCGCTTTTCCAGTCGTATCGCCCAGTCGATTCCTCGGGCGGCTTACGCCACCAGCACGTCTCCGTTGTCTGAATCGGCGAAACCAGGACAAAGTGGTGGAGAGCATTCGGGATCGGGTCAATCGCGCAGCAAGGTCATCAAGTATGCTGTGATTGGAGGCACGCTCGTAGTTGGCGCAGTCGTGTTTTCGGACCAAGTCCAACATTTCTACCGTGCCGCTGCGAGAACTGGCAGAGTGGTTGGCACACTGGCGGTTTGCATTAACGAGTAAGTGGGCACGCGCGAATTTATACCCCTGAGGCTACGTTGCCAGTATACTTATACGTTGTAATTCGGTCAGCTACCGGGTCACTCTCAAGCAAGAAACCTCCACGCCGGAGGAACGAAGCGAAGCCATTCGGGCTTGTCACAAACGTTGCGCGGAACGGACTCTACGGGTCTTGGAGAAGAATGGATCGATATTTATTAAGCTGGGACAGCATTTGAGTAGCATGGGCTACCTGCTTCCGTCGGAATGGACTACAACCTTTATCCCGCTCCAGGACAAGTGCCCCGTGTCCTCGATTGAATCGATCGAGGAAATGTTCGTGGCCGATACAGGACGTCGTATCGACGAGCTGTTCTCGTCCTTCGATCCCGAGCCCATCGGTGCCGCTTCTTTGGCGCAGGTGCACATTGGTACGCTGAAAGAAACAGGTCAAAAGGTTGCGGTCAAGGTGCAGCATCCCGCATTGGCGGAGTGGGTGCCCCTGGATCTGGCCTTGACTCGGTTTACCTTTTCGATGCTGAAGCGGTTCTTCCCTGAATACGATCTGGAATGGCTCTCTCGTGAAATGGACCTGTCTCTGCCCCAGGAGCTGGATTTCCGAATGGAGGCGGAGAATGCCACGCGGGCGAGCGAGTACTTCAAGAAGCACTCGGATGCCCCGTTGGTTATCCCCGAAGGTATGCCTGGTTTAATCACAGTCACCTTTACCCAGCAAGCGCATACTAACACCAGCCAGTGATGTGGTCTCAAAAGCGTATCCTGGTCATGGAGTTCATCTCCGGCCGACGTCCCGACGATCTTGAATTCCTCGACTCGAACCACATTGACCGCGACGAAGTCTCCGCTGCTCTGGCACACATCTTCAACGAGATGATCTTCGGTAACAACGCACCTCTGCACTGTGATCCTCACGGCGGCAACATCGCCATTCGCCCGAACCCCAACCGCCGCCGGCACAACTTCGACATCATCCTCTACGACCACGGTCTCTACCGCGACATCGACCAGGACCTGCGCCGCAACTACGCCAAGCTCTGGCTGGCCGTGATCGAGTCCGACCTGCCGCGCATGCGCGAGTACGCGCGCAAGGTTGCCGGCATCACGGACGAGCAGTTCCCACTCTTCGCCAGTGCCATCACCGGTCGTGACTACATGGTACTTAAAAAGAAGGATATCGTGTCTGCCCGTACCTCGGCAGAGAGAGAAAGCATGTCCGGCTCTTTGGCCGATGGCCTCCTGCAGCAATTAGTCGAGCTTCTAGGCCAAGTACCTCGGATCATTCTGCTAATTCTCAAGACCAACGATTTGAGTTAGTCCCCACCCCTCGCCTTCTATATCTATCTGCCTCTAATTAACAATGTAAAATAGCCCGCAGTCTGGACGAGAACCTCCACACCCGCCAAGGACCTATGCGCACCTTCCTGATTCTCGCCCGCTACGCCACCCGCACCGTCTTCGAAGAGCAAATGGACTCTGTCAACGAGACCGGAGGTATCCTGCGTCCTGGGAACTTCTGGCGCTTCCTCTGCGCTTGGACTGGTTATCTGCGTGTCGAGTTGAAGTTGTCAGTTTATGAGACGTTGCTTTCGCTGAAGAGTCGGTTCGGGTTGGTTTGATAATATTGTATATTTTCCCTTTTTATTCTTATTCTTTCCCTTCTTCCCTTTTCTTACCCCCATTCCCCTTGGTTTTGAATCCCCCTGCTACGCAGTAATTGATTGATATCGATAGAGGGCATATGCATGCGGTGTTGTGCATTGGCGTTTCTCTTTTCCTTTTCCCACTACCTTTACCCTTTCAGCTCTACCTGTGATTTTGTTGATTTAGACTATTGGTTTTCAGTCATCGTGTTGTCTACTTATTGATGTTGAAAAGAAGATGTGCTCTGTACTTTATACATATAGAATTTCTATCTCATTATATTACTATCTATGATATCTATTTATAAAACTATATACATTATCTAGAAGCTCCTACATATCCAATCAACCCAGACACTAAGTAGCCATACTACCACCCGAATCAACAGCAAAACCCACAACCCATATAGATACTATCAGGAAGGTTAAATAGATATATAAATAGAAAAATAAGTAAGTACCTTGGTAGCCACTCCCAATCTAGAAAGCAAGAAAAATCACAGGACAATTAATTCCATTACTTCTGCAAAATTATCAGATCTAACTAGCTAGCTAATCTAAGCCTTGTGCGTGCGCGTACCTTGGGAGACATACTTCATGCACCACGTCTAGACTACTGTCACAGAGTAGAGCTTAAATCAAAAACTAAAGTGGTTATCGCTAGGTGCTGCGCTTATCAGATGGGGCTTTTCCCTTTTCTGTGTCCACTTGTAAGTTAGTTGCCTGTGCTGTGCTGTGCTGTGCTGCATCGTATGATGTCAGTGGCCATAGCTGAGTTGACTGGTGGCGAATCAGATAACTTTCTCTTCTCTTCTACTATCTTTGTCTTTCGATGGGATTCGGTCTAATTATCTATCTATTCTATAGATTGTGTTGTGGTTATGGTAGGATGTATGTAGATATAGAGAGAGGAATACATTATATTGTGTACTACTGTGATTGTTGTTGTATATATCCGAATAATCCCTTCTTTAGTTGCCTTGCTGGAAATGAAAATCAGAAGAAAAGAAAAACATCATGTGGGAAAAGAATAATGAAATGCTATACACCATTTAATAAACAAAGGAAAAAAACAGTCCATCCAATCCAGACTGACAAGCAACAAGATATTTTGTGGGAATCACATATTCGACCCAGGCCATTCCATTCCACTCCACTCCACCACAGGCCAAATCCATACAGTCACATCGGAACTCATCTCATCTCCATTGTATCATTCTGCTTTGCTCTTCTCTCCAGCACTCTTAATCGGGAATCAATCATGGTATCTGTATCCGTATCCGTATCCATTTTTGCTCCGTATATTTTTGGTTTTTTCAGAATTTTCACTCGTTCGTAAAAGCTAGAGAAAAGACTTAAGCAGTTGCGCTGCTGGTCTTCTCAACCTCCACCTGCACTTCCGGGATAGAAGCACCCGTGCCGGACAAATCGGTCTTCACGGTGCGAGGGTTCTTGGTGTAGTAATCCGAGATGGCGGACTTGATGGCGTCTTCGGCAAGCATGGAGCAGTGCACTATCAGAATATGTTAGCTTTATCATTTCTACCCCCGATTTCTTCCAGGCCTCTCGTCTCCACAGTAGCAAGGGATAAACATACGCTTAACAGGGGGCAAGCACAACTCCTTGGCGATATCGGTGTTACGGATCTTAGCGGCCTCGTCGAGGGTCATTCCACGGACCAGCTCAGTCAGATAACTTGAGCTGGCAATAGCGCTACCGCAACCGAAAGTCTTGAACTTGACGTCGCTGATCTTGTTGCTGTCCTTGTCGACGCGGATCTGGAGTTTCATGACATCGCCACAGGCCGGGGCGCCGACGAGTCCGGTACCAACGTCCATCGACTTGGCCATGGAGCCGACGTTTCCTACAGGAATGCTCGTTAGTATTCATTTTCACGTTTGTTCGTGTATGTCTGGTGGGCGTGATTTGAATGCGCTGCGTGTTGTATATTTTGATGCGACATGATGTTGTCGAGAGGGATGGATGTAGGAAGCTACCTACTTGGGTTGGAGTAGTGGTCCAACAGTGCAGGGATGGTCAGCATTTTCTTCGGTTTTTCGACATGACGAAAGGGACAGGGAGAATAAACATATCTTTCTCATGGTATCCTCTGCGCTGCTGCTGCTGAGGAGCAACAACGGTCGACCTCACGGCTTGCTGGATTCCGGAGACGGCCGGGGTGACGCTGCGAGGCGAAAGGACGCCGGAGCGAGGGACAACTGTTACTAGACGACGGAACATTGTGTATGTGATGTGTGTGAAATATTAAGAGGAAAGTAGGGTATTGATTAGACAGTAGATTGATGATGGAAAAGAATAGGTGAGTGGTGAGGTCGGGGTTGGGTGGTTAGTTAGTTTAGGAAGAGTTGGATGTGATGAAAGATTGATAGTTGCGATTGATTAATTATGGTTTCCTTGGGGGGGGAAACTTGACTAAGGCCGTCTTATTCACCGGCGCTAGGCGATTTCGAGAAACCCCGTTGCCTCCGCGGAGCCGGCCTCGGAGATAGGGTATGACGTTAAAGCGAACTGGTGGGTGGATTAGGAATTATGCTGGGTACTGTTACTCGTTCGGAACAACCTAGGATGAGAAGCTGTCTGATTGAATGATAGGAACTGACACGTTCTACCAGAGAATCACGGTTGGGGATGCCAGTTCTGTGGCCTACAACTGAGAGGGTAGCCGGGAGTTGTAGTTCTGGGTCCGCCGGTTCTTACCAAGGAGAACCGGCAGTTTCGGCCAACGGGAAGTTCTGCAGGCGGGCATTACCAAGCGGTACGGAGCAGAGCAGCGGCTGGTATCGTAAGGATGGGCTTATCTGCTCGCCCTCCATCTGATAATGTTTCCCTCCCTCGGATTATCCCGGCCCGAGCATAGCATGCCTCTCGCACGCCCTGCAGTGGCTCTAGAACCTTTTCAGTTAGTAAGACTTTGCTTAGTTGTTTACTTAGACTGGTTAAGTTATCCCGGATGACTTTGGTCGAGAGCGATCCTTCCTGGCCAACAGTCAGTCCCTCTCCTCTTACAAGGAAGAACGTAAACCATGGCCGGAAAGACACTAGGCCGATCATCGGGCGTGAGTCACTCTTCTTTCTTGTTCTCTTGAAATTAGTAGTGGTAGCAGTTGCAAGTTGGGTCCCATGACTTGCTGCGAAGTATATATTCAATTTCCATTGAACAGCACACACACTACTCCAGATGATCACCAGTCACCATAACTACTATAGTTAGTAATTAACATATCGATGAACAGTCTCTCAATGCCCCAATAGCCGCCTTCACCATGGCCCTACTACTTGGCTCCTACTGCATCAAATCCATCCACACCGCTCGTCGCGAGGCACAATCCACGTCAAGCACCACAACCACTACGCCCCGACCTAGGAAGGCAGAGTCGCAGTCTTCATGGGTACAGCAGGCACTTGAAGAAAGTCGAGAGGGGGAGAAGAAGGGGTCTCAGTGATAGATCTGGGGCAGAACTGAGCGTAAATCTTACAAGCTACTATGCGTTGTACATACTGTTGTAATTGCTGTCTGGATATCTGGGACATTCTCTAAAAATTTATTGCATTAAAGAGCACACACACACACAACAATATGATATAGCTAATATAAACATCGTGCAACAGCCAACAGCACAAACACAATATAGAAAGCATCATATCAAATAATCCATTATCAGAATTTTCAGTGTATCAATGATCATATCCATGTTTGATAACAGGATCTACCATTAAAAATTATTCATCATATAAATGGAGTCAAATGATAGTGATCACCAGAACACACACAAACAACAATTGAATTGTAGAAAAGAGTAGCAGTCGGATATGCATCAATCATCATAAGCACAAACACATTATTGCGCAGCAAAAGAATGATATTATCCAACAGTGTCGGTTAATATTCGTATAATATGGCTTTCATTATAGCCATGGTTGGTGGGAAGGAAACAAACCGCACAGAGAATTTCGCCGGCGGTTTTTAGTGTGGGTATCACGTGACTTTCCCGCTGATGTCATGCGGGAAATGAACGGAGGGGGCAATGCGGCTGCATGCATGATGGAAGGATGTATCTCCCCAAGACTTTTTGTCATGAATTGGTTGGGTAATTGTTAATAAGTGTTGAATGCTATTCATCTTACTACGGAGCATATGTTCTAGAGGGAAGATTTGTATGTATATACAATCGCAATTGAGGTTTATCAATTCGGGAAAAAAAAAAACAAGAACGCTCAGAACCATAACCATCAAGGAATCAGCAACTCAGAACATGACTAGTTTGTTCGAATTTCACATGTCAGCACACCATGCATCTACCCCTACTCCGCAGGGTGGTGTCATTGCGCCGAGGATGTGTCAAAGGATCAGAACAACGTGCTGACAGGATATCATGGGCTGCAGCCCAGGCAATGAATGTCCTCTATGGTAGTGTATCTTCGCAATGTACGACTAGCACGGAACAAAAATGAAATCGCTAGGTGCAAAAAAATCCCAGCATAGGTGCGATGCTCACGGCTCGCCACCTCGTCACAGACCATCCGTCTAGTATTTAGATTCCACTGTCTGATGTGGCCTCCAGCTTCTGCAACTTCAGCTCTCCCTCATGTTGCACGTGTCCAATCGTTTTCTTCAAGTACTCATAAGTGAGCATGGTAGTCATCGCAGCCGGGACCGCCCGGAACAGGTTCGTGCCGATCCCAGAGTAGAACGCGCGCCAGCCTTCTTCTCTCAGAATGGTCTGGCATGTGCGAATGATTCCCGTGTACCGGGGTCGATTGGGCATCCCGTCCGACGAAGCAGCACCCGGGGGCCTGCTATGACCCTGGGGGTGATCCATCCCGCCGCGGAACGAGATCTCTTCGGGTGAGGCCGCCGGTGATGTCCTCTGCTGTGTTTGGAGTCGTGTCCGAAGCACTTCATGCGGGTATGTCGCAGTGCTGGCACACACCTTACTCAGGAACGTCGCAGATGTAATGCCCACCCAGTGTGAGCTGCCAGTATCGGGATGTTCGCCAATACTATAGCCAGTAAATGCCATCTTCAGATATTCGTAGAGAGGGAACTGGATGGCCACATGCGCCAGCCCCAGCAGCGCTGGAGTAAGGCCGGAGTAGAACGAACGAATTCCTTCACTTCTGTACATTTTGCGGGCCGCATCCCATGTGTTTTTGTATTGCCAAGGAGCCCGGTAGCCTTCGCTGCTCGACCGGAGGCTCTGTGACATTAGTCGTGTCTTAATCACCCAAATCGGATTCGTCGCAAGGGTCGAGCAAGCGCCCGCCGTTATCGAGGCGTAACCTCGTGAGAGCCACCAACTATCTGTTCCACTGTCAGCCTCACCATCACCCATTCTCCGTAGCATCACTCCTCACCTGTTGTTTCGTAGAAATACTCCCGAGACCGATCGTAGACCGCTAAATAGACTGCCCACGTCGGCAGGTATCCCAGGAGCATGGGACCCAATCCTTGATAAAGGCCTCGAATACCATCCTCCCGCCATATTACTCGTCCAGTTCCTAGCATGCCCCGGTACAGTGTTTTAGCCTCGACCGCCTTGCCACGTCGTCGCGCGAATCCACCCTGAGCCTGCAGCTTGGTCTTGATCACATCGAGAGGGCAGGTGACGATTCCCGAGGCTACGCCCGCACTGGCCCCGCAGAACGGCGTGATGTAATAATCCGGCACACGTGTAGCGAGCATTTCGAAGCGATCGAGAAGAGTGGGCTGGGATGGGGATTCGGCCGATACATGAAGCGTAGACGAAGGCGAACTGTCCGAAGTTGTACCCTGCTGCTCTTGAGAGCCGCTGGCAGCCCCCGAAGGGCCATGGCCTTCAGAGAACATCTTTCCAGCCAGCACTCAAAGCAGTATGCAATCCGTCTACTATGTCACCGAGGGTTCCCGGATCCGAGCATATCGGTGCTCGCTCCGGAACCCAAAAATAACCCGTGTGTCAAATCGTGGTGAGAGGGGAGGAAAGCGTGACGTCGTTCGGGGCGCTGGTAGAACAGGAAAAACTACCCCGAGACAATGAATTGAAGGGTTTTTTTTCTTTCGCAGAGAGGAGCCGATGCTGCCGGGAGGAGTGGGCGTAATAAGGTTGGCCTATCTGAAGCACAGACGGGGCGGGGTTTGTAGGAGCAACGCAGCTCCCCTATCGGAGTGAAAGGGAATCGAACTAAGAAAAATGTTCAACGGATAGATAATAAGCGGCATGCCCAGTGAGTACAAACCAAAGTATCAGAAACAAAGACCGTCGGGGTGAAGTCCGAACAGATGGGAGCGCCGGTGTTAAGAGGAGGCAGACGGAACAGGACGGAGCAATGAGGACGGGATGAATTGAGCTGGAGGGATTGTCTTAGTCGTATTCCAGTCAGTCAGGTGGAGTGGAGTCGGGAATGAGTGAGTGAATCTTGTCCGCCTCCAAGCGCGCCGCTCTTCTGGCCTGAGGCAACCATGGCGCAAGCTGAGCCGGTCACGTGGAAACCAGTCTTACAAAGTAACTTCTCGGAATGATTCCTCCTGCCTCAGGCACCAACATCGGATGTTTTTGGGAAAGTCACCCGCCGAACCTCCGTTTTGCACAATCTCCAACGTCGGGCCATCTCCTGCTCAGCTTGACTGACATTTCGCGATCCTCCCCCTCCACACCACCCCGTCAATTGGACCCGAACAACCCCGCTGGGATCAATCACCATGTCCGCTCCCTCCCTCGCCAGCTACATCGTCAAGCGCCCCTTCCTCAAGCGCTGGATGATGCCCATTGCCCAGTGGTACACCGATGCCTCTGGCTACAGGAGACTCGGCTTGAAGTAGGCGATCCCCTTGCCCTCATGGGTGGTTTCCCGGACCAACATTAGCGACTACGAATCAATGGAAGAGACAATGGATAGATCTCAATTGCGGGGGGATATATAATCAGCACCCTCCACTTGACTATCCATATCATGTTCCTGCCGTCGCCCGCTGGTCCGGGCATTACGAGCCAACCCATGATCATACCTCCATTGCAGCATCAACTAACAATCAAACCAGGGCTGATGACCTGATCCCCGAGGAGAACGACGTCGTCCAGAAGGCCCTCAAGCGTCTCCCTCCCAAGGAGGCCTACGACCGTATCTTCCGCATCCGCAGAGCATTCCAGGTCCGTCCTCACACCGAACTCCAACCACAGAAGAACATAAAACTAACATAATATGCGCGAAACAGTGCTCCATCTCCCACACCCTTCTTCCCGCTGCTGAGCAGACCAAGCCCGAGGAGGTGAGTCGATTTCCGCGTTCTTCAATCCGTCAATTGTCCGTTCAGTTTCTCCGCAAAAACGCATCGGCCAATCCCGTGAGCGGGATTTGTAACCCACCTGGGTTACTCCATATCGATGCTTATGTTGACTGGACTTGATATATTGATGTCCCTGATATATTATTTGACGCGTTTAAGACCATATTCGTGTGGTGGATGCTAACTGTCATCGTCCCCAGGATGTCGAGTACCTGAGCCCCATCATCCGCGAGATCGAGAAGGAGAAGCAGGAGCGTGAAGACCTCGACGCCCTTGTCGTCAGACGGTAGATTATGTCTCTGGCTTCGCTGAACTAGATTACTTTTGTTACGGTATACAAAAATGCCGCTGGGGTTTTATAGACGGGCGGGAATACTAAGTATCAGAGAGAACTTGCTGTCCCGGCTCGGCTCGGCGGGCATGCTGCGAAGAAGAGAGGGAGGAGAGAGAGAGCATTTGGCTGGTTGTTAATTGAAGCTTTTGATTTATGGTGCTCAATCACGTGTACTGATACTGTACAAATTCACTCGTCATCGTTCTCTAGTTGGCTTGTAGCTTTCAGCTTATGCGTGGTTCATGATACATGCCCGGTATAGAACCTATATACGTTCCACACCTTCTGTGTAATGTACATATAGTAGCTCTACCCACTATACCTATCGGATGTCTGGTTCTATATCCTGTCTGTATATAGTTGTAATCTACCCACCCAACACAGCAATATTAACATCCGTCACCCGCCACATATACCACATGAACAAGCTCCTAGTACGGATGTCAGACAACAAGCCCACAAGGACATACATCAACGGGCATCACATACCTATACGGAGCAAACTTCGCCGCCAGCTCCAACATATCTTTTTCAGGCATATACTTGAACTTACCGCCGCCCTTTCCCTTCAACTTGTTTACATCCTTGCCCACAAATACCGCACAACCTCTCCTGCAACAACACAAGTCAGCATCTACCCAATTCACCCACAGATAATCACATACTGTACACCCAAATCACCCGTAGAAAACACATCTATCCGCTTCAGAGCAAAACAAGCAAACATCTCAACAGACCATTTGCCCAAGCCCCGCACAGCAGTCAACTTCTCAACGAGTTCCTCGTCACTAGCATTCAATAACATCCGGGCACTCAGTTCCCCGTTGGCAAACTTCTCCGATAACCCATGTATGTATTCCGCCTTGCGCTGGGACAGACCTGCTGTCCGGAGCGTGCTGATATCCATCTTGATAATTTCTTCCGGGGTAGGGAAGAAGCTCGGTCTCGTACCATCCTCATCCTTATTATTTGTCTTGAACAACGCCACAAACTTATCCTTAATCGACTTCGCCGCTGCTCCTGACACCTGCTGTCCAATGATACTACTAACAAGGCTCCGAAACGGGTCGATCTCCTCGGCTAGGCCCTCCGGCGTGAACAACGGACAGGGCTGTTCGCGGATGAGCGATTCCAGACGCGGATCCGTGGCGATCAGGTGTGCGGCTGCTTTCTCGAGAAGCGTGCCTGTTGTGGCGGTGGGACGGGGCCGGCCTGTCTTGCTTGGTGATGCGTCCGCATCTGTGCCCGGGGGGTATGCAACTAGCGATGAGCCATGGGGGGTGAGGAGCGTTGCGTTGGTGTGGTGCGGTTCGACCGGTCGGTCGAGCGGGGGAGGGGTCGTTCTGCTGCTGGAGGTGTGAACTGTGGGGGTGGGGATGGGGTCCCAGATGTTGTTAGTAGTGGCTGTAGTACTAGTATTGGGTGATTGTCTGCTGTTGTTTGAGCGTGATGATGATGTTGGCGAATCTGTGAGGGGAGGAGCTTGGTCAAGTTTGAGAATCGAATTTAGCTGCGCTTTCTTGCCCCTTGCTGCCGCTGCAGCAGGCTTTCGTGTCTTTGAGACACCGTTTGTGGTTCTGCTGGCTGCTCTCTTTGTTTGAGTTCTGGGTTGCAGATGTGGGACAGTGGTGGTGGTGCTGTTGTTCTTGGACACTGACGCTGCGGTTAGACGAGCGGAGCGTCGCAGGGTCATCATTGAATCAGTCGCTTCTCAGCAGTGTGTACTCTAGTTAAGAATATAGATATTTTAAGAGTAATTGGGGTAAGGATATTATCGCTGTTGCTGTTTGTAGGTAGTATGGACCAGTCATGGCGGTTAGTGTTGTTGAAGTACTATGATGAGGATGGAGTACATAAGCTCGGGAAGTCACGAGCAGCTGTCTTAGCAATCAATGATATCAACCATGGTTGATTTCCTCTTTGTTTGTCTGCCTGGTTTCCATACCGCTTCTTGTTGCGGTTTTCTCTGCATGAGTGGTGGTCTCTCATCCCCCGCATTTGAAAGGTGTGAAACATCCTCGCTTCAGTTTGAGGTCTTCAGTCAGTTATGGTGTCATATGATATTCCGTGGTTAGACACGCCGTATGTTGAGTAACATAGTAAACCTGCAGAATCATGGGTTATGGATATGATTAGTCTAGGAAATCAAATTCAGAGTCTGAGTCAAGATATTCCTCGAGATTTCAGACTAAACAGCATGATGGCGAACTGTTCGTTGGAATCTAACTGGTGACAGCTACTCCGTACAGCAAACTGAAAGTCTGATGCCGGGCTGTCCATCCCCTAACTTAAAATATACATTCGTTCTTAGTCGATACCTACTAGAATCCATCTCCCAACCACACTTAATTATGTAGTATCAGTAGCAATAGCCCCATCCACGTTTCGCAGATGTTTTCTTCTAGTATATTAAGGATATGGAAAATTTACCCGGCATGGAAACTCCCGGAAAGAGGAGCCAGAGAAAACGAAGAGGTAATTAATTATGGATCTCGCGATGCGTAGGCATCAATCAACCCCATTGCAGGAAAAAAAGCTTCTATCAGAACCACCATCCCCCTCCACCAGACGTTGCGATTCATTTATATGAAAGGAAACTGTCCGATTGGCCATGTTCCACCGGTCATTTGTTGTACTCGTAAGGCTTTCAATCCGACGTTCGCAGTCATCGCTACATACCCCATAAGGGAAAATATAATTGATGTGTTGGCCCACGATGATAAGATGCGGAAGATCACCGAAGTCGCAACATGACTGGTGTTCATATTTTTGGGCTACTTGGTAGCTAGTACTTTAGAGTCGGACGAGGACGAACCGGACGCAGTGCCCGCTGTGCGGGCTTGCGCGTCATCGTTATAGAATTTTTTCAAGACGAATAGACGTTGTGCATCCACGTAGGTAAAGTAGTTGGGAGAGGTGGCCCAGCCACCAACTAGATAACTAAGTGACCACAGAAATCCTCCATTGACAGTGAAGTGGGTGGTTGTGACTAGCGAAGAACTTACAAAGTACCAAGGTATAGATTCCCCTAGGGTAAGCCGGTTCCATGGAATGATATGTTCATCCGTGGATAGTGATTGGTAAGGAGGTCTAGTCCATCAGGTAAAGTAAATAACAATGAGCGACGCCTAAAGGGGGCGTACCGACAATCCTCCGCTGGTCGCCATCGAGAGGCGAGTGGACTTTGTAAGTATGCCCATCCACTTTCCATCATCTTTTGCCCGAATGGGTATCTAACCCCCGTATTGGGTACAAACAAGCATCGGTTTATCTATACCGAGCATCTTATCCCGAGAAAAGAAAAAGCTTCGCTCTTCCAAAGGAGGAGGAAGCATACGTTGCTTTGCCCCGCCCATTGAGGTTCTGAACATCACGGGGTGTGGCTAAGAAAAGGGGGTCGGGATTGGACGAGGTTACTATGGTGATGATGGTCGGGGTGAGTTGTCCCATGCCGACAAGCTGATCCGGTCGGTCCCCTACTGTTGATGCTAAACCATTAGTGAGCGGATTGGGTCGTTCCAGCCATGATAGGGGGTAAATAGGATAGATGATTTATAGTTCAGTGTGATGGATAGGAGGAAGTTATGATGCGCACTGGTCGGCAAAGTACCGTATGAAGAGGGCGGATTATGAAGTGTCCCGGGATGGTAGAATGCCAGAATCATTCCGATACTCTTTAGTATCAATTAACAGTGCTGGATGATCTACCAAAAGACGAAGTATACTCCGTCCTCGGTGATCTATACACACGACTTGACCCCAACCCCTCTACATCATAAGTTGTCATACTGGATGCGTCAGACTGGGAGACCATATTCATCCTTATCAGGCATAACAGTGCTAGCCGGTTCCAGCCACCCGCGTCTAGTGGCGTTTGGGAGAACGTGCCCGGTGGTAAGATTTATCGGCTACTTCATTAGTACATGCGCTTCATTACGCAGCGTCAGAAGTGAAACATCGGCAATAAAAGAAGTGCAGTGCTCGCCGTGGCAAAGCCGAGGTTGAAGTAATCATCATTTGAGAGGCAATCCGACCAACTCCAAATATAACCACCGCGAACAAGAACTAGGAAACTTCATTAAAAGTCAGTTGCAAGGGCGTCTCGCGCCACTTAACTAAGGAGCGAGATTATCTCCCAGGGCAGTCTTATTATTGCGACGGATAGTTGTGGAGTAGGAATGGGTCTGATAGCTGAAGAACTCTAAACGGATCGAGAAAGAACAAGCAATAGTGGCAGCGACCACGGCGATCGCGTTTTGCCAGGTTTTGATGATGCCCGCGGGATTCTCCTCGCAGGTAATCAAACATCCATTATTTCTTTTTGTGACGGGTGAGAGGATAATAACGACGGAGAATCCCTTACAGTGCATAGCCGGATGTATACATGAGATCTGACCCTTTCTGCAACCGTTCAAGATCTGAGACTAGGATGGAATTTTGTCTCGCTTTGAGAGTCTTTGCTAGGCACCTATATATCATGTCATATCATGGATGTTTCGAGTCATTGCCACTATGAAGTTAGCATGGGGAGAATGCGCCTATGGGCAAACAGCTTTGGACTCTGGCTGGCCGCGCCGGGAGAGTCTAAACATCTTATCCAGCCGGCCAATTTCTATCGCGGTATGGTAAGTAAGATACAGCGACTAGGAATTACACCACCAGCACTCGGAGTACTTTGTGGCCAGGCCAAGTGGGGGCCACTAAAAGTGGGTATGGGAGTTACAGCCGTGTTACGTATAGCTGTAAGACACACGTGATACTCCCCCCTCAGAGCCATCGATTCGCCACTTTATTATTAGCTTCCCGAGACATTGTTTTGTTATGATTCGGTATCCACTGGTACCTGAAGCCAAGACGAGAATTGAGTTTTCAGGCATGAGGTCCAGCGCATTCATCTTGGAAGTCAAAGAACAAGGACAAGAATGAGTTCAACCTGCAAACGGGGATCACGGTAGTGCCACAGAATGGACCGTTATAACATTTACCTTTCTTTCATTTTTTTTTAGGCCTCAGTTGTCTGCCGTTTTCTACACACATACGTGTCAAGAGGCAAAAGCAAGTCCAAGGCATCTAGGCGACCGAAATTCCAACGCGCGAACAGGGCGCTGCATACCAACGTAAGGCAGGCGAAGGACTTGTGAGGGACGGAGTCGAGTCCGCACTTGGAGGAAAAGCGGGTCCCCCTTAGATTCCAATAAATTCAGATCGACCACTATACAGCGACCGGACTCGCTAGGTGTTGTTGAAATTGATACTAGCATTCTTAGAAGGTTCGTGGTGTCACTCATGCTGCTGGCGATGAGAAAAACAAGTTGACTTGGTTGCGGTTGAGTGGGAAAGGGATAAATAATAGGCGAACCATATCGATGGTGGAGTGAAGGGATAAGCCAATACCGTGTTGGCAATAAGAGTATATCCTCCATAGATAGGAATCTATCTACTCCGTCTACTGTAGATAATTAGTCGACCTCACTAGATCACAGGCCATCGCCGTTCAATGAGATACATGTATAATTTACTCCTGGTATAGGATGCTAATATTAGTCAGGACCTCCCTAGCAATGCGCGATTGGGGTCTGGCCCCTCCTAGCGGCAGGATGCTAAATTTGTCAGTATTGTTACCTGCCACAACGAATGTCCGTGATGTATCGAGTCGCATTCCATCAGAGGAGTCACCTGTCAGTTGTGGTTGACGATTTTCTGATGGTTTCAGCAGTGAGATGCTGATGTTTTGAGAGGGAGGCGGGGGGGCCAATGGGTAATGCCGAGTTCATAGAATTCAACACAAGTCCGATCAAACTATTTGTTGTATGACGTTTTTGTGTTGTGAATCGGAAGCCCACTGCACCATGCATAACCCAGAAAAACGGGGCCAGACTTTTCGATACAGTCAAAAATACGGAGTAAAATTGCCTGCGGGAGGGTTGATTGCTTGGAGTCCGATTTCAAGCTGCCGCAGCGGCTCGAGCATCGTACACAAGCACTAGAAGCCTATGCTTGGTATGAATGGTCAGAACTTACTGAGAGACCGGGGGAAGAAAGGGAAGAAGGGGGGAGGAAGAGGAGCCAGAGGGCAGGCAGAACGAATCAGCAGACGCATGAGCAAGAAGTTGGTCATTGGCGAGGTGTTACAGGATGGAGCAGACTAAACCAAATGGACCGACCATTCGTTTCCAGGACCAAGATCAGGATTCCTCGATTTCTTTTTCCGCTCTCCGTTACCGTGGGCCAATCGCCCCTCGAAGTTAATTAATTAAACCCGGACAGGTACAGGAAAGTGAGTAAATTACGGTACGAGCAGCGTTCATACGCTGGTCCGGTAACGTCGCAAGGAGAGAAAGGCGCCCCCCTCCCCGGTCTCAGGTCCACCAGCCTTTTCGGGGCCACGACTCCTTTCTTGCCTTGGTTTGTCCTCCCTGAAAGTCTTCCCACTTTCTTCTGAAGAAGATTTTCTTTTCCAGCCATCCAGTCCTTCTTTTCCCTTTCCTCTCTCGTTTCTCTCGCTTTCCTCTGTCCTTCCCTTCTTCTTTCCCCTTCTTCCCTTCCCGTGCAAATCGTGCCTGCCTAACCCGCGCACTTTCTCTCGCTGAGGGTCTTCGCTCATAAAGCTTCTCCTTCGTTGAAGCTCTTCTCCATTCGCTCGCTCGCTTATTTATCGTCTCACAACCCCCCCTTCAGCTCTTACGCTGCTATCCGTGTCAACAAAGGGCCTTGCCTCGCCCCAGTTCGCATACTTAACCAACAGCCGTCATTGGTAGGTCAACCTCTTCATCAAGCTGCTGTCTGATCTGTTTATCTTTTGCGCCTGCCACGACTGGGATTGGATCTGTTGGATCGGAAGAACCTTGGCAGTGGTTTAGGAGCAGACGAAGCGAACATTGGTGACTGACATCTTTTCGACTATACAGTCTCAAGTTATCCTAAGCAATGGCTTTCATCAAATACGCCCTCCCCGCTCTTGCTGCGGCCCAGGCCGCCATGGCTGCCAGTGAGTACCACCAGCGATAATCTGGATGAAGTGAGCAGTGAACGGCAATGACTGATGACAATGTAGGCTGTGGTAGCAGCGGCAGCACCATCACCATCTCCAGCCAGAGTGACCTTGACAGCTACGCCACCTGCACCACCCTCAAGGGTGATGTCGAGATCAGCGAGAGCGCCTCTGGTGACCTCACCCTCAACGGTGTCACCTCCATCGCTGGTGGACTGAGCTGCACCGGCGGCAGCAACATCACCTCGTTCAGCTCCTCCTCCCTGAGCTCCATTGGCGACACCTTCAAGCTGGACGGTCTCACCACTCTCACCACCCTCAGCTTGACCAACCTCACCAGCGTTGGCTCCATCTCCTGGACTGCTCTCCCCGAGCTGCAGTCCCTTGACTTCACCAAGGGTGTTTCTGAGGCCGGCAGTGTCACCATCACCAACACTGGTCTTACCAGCTTGGATGGTATCTCCCTCAAGACTGTCGGTACCTTCGACATCACCGAGAACACCAACCTGAAGACCGTCAACGTCAACGAGCTTACCAACGCCACTGGTCTGATCAACTTCGCTGGTAACATGGACTCCCTGCAGATTATCCTGCCCAACCTCGGCACCGGTACCAACATGACCTTCCGTAACGTCAGCGGTGTCTCCATCCCCTCTCTCGAGACTCTCAGCGGTCAGCTCGGTTTCTGGGGTAACACCTTCACCAACTTCAGCGCTGCCAACCTCACCAGCACTGGTGACCTTGTCTTCGACGACAACACCAAGCTGAACAACATCAGCATGCCCGTCCTGAAGACCGTCAACGGTGGATTCCAGATTGCTCGCAACGACAAGCTGAAGTCCATCAACTTCCCCGACCTGAAGGAGGTCACTGGTGCCATTGACTTCAGCGGTGACTTTGACGAGTAAGTTTCTCATGTTAGTTCTGATGAGACGCACCGTTTGCTAACTCACGTTTACAGGGTTTCCCTCTCTGCCCTGACCGAGGTCAAGGGTGGCTTCAACATGCAGAGCACCGGTAACTTCAGCTGCAGCGCCTTCAAGACCCTGCGTGAGAACAACGTCATCCGTGGTACCTACACCTGCAAGGCCAGCACCTCCGACCCCACCACCAGCGATGGATCCTCTGGCACCACCACCTCGACCGGCAGCAGCAGCAGCTCTTCCTCGACCAGCAGCGACAGCGCCTCCGTCATGAACGTGGCTAACATGCCCGCTCTTGGTCTTGCTGCCGTCCTCGGTGGTCTGATCCAGTACGCTCTGTAAAGGACAACTTGATACCAAACATTTGTGTGTACGCTTTTTTTGAAACCCTTATCATGGTCGTGTAAAGTTGCCTAATAAGCAATTGGTTTCCTTTAATTCCAGTACTGTGCTGTTCTTATGATAATAATTGAATATCGGTTTGCTTGAGCCAAAATTCGCACGGCGTGGCATTGTGCCTCGGGAGATGAATTGCTTTTATTTTTTCCCTTCAATTTGAGCATGAGCATCGAATTTATTTTATTGAGTCGTGACTGGTGAGCGGGTCGAGGGAGGGTCATAATTGTACGAACCGGACACCTGGCGATTTGCGCGAGGTGGCTGGGCTGCTGCGGTCAGGCCCCTTCTCGGCCCTGTGAGCTGTCGGATTGTGTTCTATAGACGTTCCTTTGCAGTTTACGTGTGCGTTTTTGCTACATGACAGTATGTTGTTTTACTCTATACGCTAATTCGCCGTCCATAATTGACGTATCCTATTTCTCATTCTAAATTGAGATTGCCTCCGTCCTTCTGCCTTTCTAAGTATGTCTTGGTCGGGTCTGGCCTGGTCTAGTCCGGGGGATGGTGACTGGAGTCTGCCGTCTTAGGTTGTATGTACTTATGTCCTTAGTTTTGCAGCAGGAATAGGGTCTCGTGCTGTCCGTCCGTCCGTCTTCCTGTCTGTCTGCCTGTCAGTCTCACTAACTGCTGCTGCTGCTGCTGCTGCTTGACCGTGGCAAACGGAAAGTTAAAGCCCGCGCAGATGACCGGCTCTTGCCTCCCCTCCCACCTCCCGACCAGGTGCATATGCGAGAATGCAATGCTGGCCGTAAGACACCTCAGAAGCGGGCTCCAGGCAGTAAGCAGATGCCATCCTCCCTCTGGTTGTCTCCCCCTTTGTTTCCCCCTTCTTTTTCCTTGTAAACTCGTAGTAGCATGTAGCATGAAGATAGGCGAGTAAGTCTATTAAAATCGAATCAACTCTTTCCTTTCCTGCTTGCTCAAGTTTTTAAGTCTGAGGAAGACCCGACACTTACTGTATAGTGTAAGTGCCGTTCTGTCCTCGCATTCATTTACTCAATCCGTCATCGTGGATCTGAGCCATCGATTCGTTGGATTCATTGCTCGTGAATGGAGTGGGTGGGTGATATGCAATCATACCTACTTAGATACATATACATACATACGGTGTACATATTTCCAGGCGTGGGTGTGGATATGAGTGTGAGTGGAGATTTCCGGGAAAACCGAGTGAGTGAGCATGAGTGTCGTCTGACTGACTGACTGACTGACTGACTGACTGTTTGTCTGCGGGTAAGTTGAGCTGATGTGCTTCGTTTCGTTGGTTGATGGATGTCGTGGGATCGATCTTAATCTCTCCTATTCTGCTGCTTCTGTCTGTTGCGGGCCGCAGATTCGAATGGAGTCCCAGAATGGGGGTGGGGGAGGGTGTTAGTTGCATAGTTAGTTAAGGAGGTCGTGTGCATACATACATAACCTCTAACCTATATCTATCTCTCAGTGTGCATACACTCTGGGGATGTCGTTGGTTGGCTGTTGTTTTGGTATGTAGGCTACTTCAAACTTATGTGTGTGCGGGTGTTCTGCTTAACTTTTCTTTCCCACCACCTCCCTGCTGAGTGAGTATGTATGGAGCTTAAGCATGTGCTACTGCATTTGGTCAAGTATGGGTTATGTTGTGGTGTGGTTGAGTGGGTAGTAGCTCTCTAGCGAGATAGGTAGGGTAGGTAATAGGCCAGGGAGAGGTTGATGTGTCAATTCCGGTGAGGGAGATGGAGATGGGGAGGGGAGAAGGTTGTGTGGTCGAAGTCAGATTTGTGTTTTGTTTATATTTAGTAGGTGCTGTGAGTTACTTGGTAGGTTTGATAGTTAAGTTAATTAGATTATGGATAGTGGAGAGGGTGAATTCTGTTTTCATTTCCCCTTCTGGAGAAAAGTGAAGGCAGTCAAAAAAGTACGGAGTACTATCTAACTCTGCGTATGGAATATCTTCATGGGCGGAATATACTACTGATAGATAGTTACTGAATGTGTAGGTTGTATCTCTCTCTTGATACTTCGGGTTTATGTTTACGTTTGTTGTGTGGCTACTGTTTAAGCAAGGTATACATACGCAGCTGAAGCGGTAGGTTTCACTTTATTTCCTCACTTTAACTCCAAGCTTGACAGATAAACCTCGTCTATTTACATAGGACACTTTATTGACTGCATTTGCATTTGCATCTGTAATTGCCTTCTTGACGACCTGCCTATCTTTCTATACATCTACTGTCGAGTAAACAACACCGGGCCCGGATTATGGATCCCGGTCACCTGGCTGGCCGGGTGATTTTCCCTAGGCCAAATGGTGGGTAAATATACCCACGATGGATGGGTCTGCGATCGGGTTGAATATCCGTAGACATATTAGATATCGAGTCGATGCTGCTATGTTACCAGGACTGTATTACACTTTCTTTTTTGTTGAGGAGATAATGTTAGTTAAGTCTGTTAGTGTCTGTGTGCCTACGGAAGGTCCGGTGATGGTTCGCGAACTGCGCGTGTCTACCCTTCGGGTTGGGAGCGGGGGAAGGTCAAGGCGACGAGGAGGAGGCTGTAGCTCAGGTAGTATGAATGGAAGAGGGGAATGAACTCTAAATACGATTATGGAGATGCCGTCGTACGTAGTGTACCTTTGTTTCATGTTGGTTTATCTCCGAAAGGAAAGAGGTATGTCCGTGCGGCTCTGAGAGGGGACGAAGAGGGGGGGCGAGGTCTTATGTGGCTCTCGAGGATCAATAGAGTAAATGTCTAGTCTTCCTAAAATGAAGGGATACCAGGAAAGAATGAAAGAAAACAGAAAAAAGGAAAGAAAAAAAAAATAAAAAACCTACTTGACTGTGTTGTGCTAGGCAAAAGGATGATGGAGGACGAGGATCCATATGATAGATAACCGGATAGGGGATGCCTTGCATGTGCGGATGCCTCAGGTCGGCCGTCTTAGGGCTAGGGCGGACAAGAATAGCATAGCTTGAGGAATTGCCTTCGGAGATCCTCGCCTTTGCTCCTCCGCCAGTATGCAATCCTCCGTGTGCCGGTGCTACGGCTGAAGGGCCTGGAACCCGTTCCAGTGGCAATGATGAGGGCGTTACTGCTAGTAGCTAAGGCTGATCAGGTGTACGAGTTGCTTGAGCCTTACTGGCGGCGGTGGTTGACACTGGGACGGCCTTCAATATTATTCTGCATAAGGGCACTATGCGAATGCGGAAGGCAGAGAGATAGGACTTCGTGCCAGTGAGTGAGCTAGCCTGGTCCGGCCAGAACCGAGTGGCAAAGGATCACTTCATGAAGACAAGAATCTGATACATGAGGCGATCTTGCATCGCCGCACGCAGGGCCATCCCGGTCTCTGCTGAGATCCGTGCCATGATGGGCCGCGCTAATGTACGTGAGTTCATAAGCGTATCCTCCGGAGGCCTCTCAATGGGTTAACTATGTATGTACGTTCAATGAGATGCGTACGTACTACTGTAGCCCGACTGGGGTTGACCGGGTCTAATAATGTTGCACTGTAAGTGCGTTGGGGGAAGCCGGTAGTGACAGGGAAGTTGCTATAAGCAAGTCGACAGGTAGACTAGCCTGGGTAGCTTGCGAGCCGGACGACTGGCTACCGGGTTTGGACAACGCACTGAGGGGCGCGAAGGGGTCTAGGCGGGGAGGGTCGTTGCTTCTGTGATGCATCACCTGGGGACAATGATTGGCAAGGGCGTCAGGCTCTTGCTGGGCTTTTTTTGCCTCTCTTGCGAGCACTCCGAGTCCAACTGAAGTAATCGGCATGCGATCGGAAGTGCTCTGAGTGTTACTGATGTTGCTGATTCTTTACGATGCAGATGATTTTTATTTTTCTTTTTTTTCCCCGTATTCATTGTGACCTTTGGGAGGCTTGAGGCGGAGGGGGGCCTCCTCCAAAAGCAAAGGAATCAGTCAACTGTCAGTGTCAGCGGCAGTCCGTGTCAGTTTTGCTGCCTCTCGACTGTTGGACCCGCCAGTCGACGCTGTGTAACCAATTCCAAATCTAGACCAAACTTAAATCGCTCCTCGGCTTCCCTTTTCCTGCCAGTCAGGATGGCCTTGCACCCCATTCGAAAAAGATACCGATGGTGATGGTCCTCGAATCATCAAACCCAAGGTGACTGGGTACTATGGTCGAACCCAAATTGCAATGAACCGGTTCCCCGTACTTAGTAAATCGTGCTATGGATCTCTCATGAACACATTAAGGTTCGCTTCAGCCGCTCCTCTCTCTCTATTGATGGACTGTTGCCCTTCCGTCGCTGCTGGGGATTCCCTGGTTGAAACCAATAGATTGGCACTTATGGATGCTTCGAGACCCCGATAATTCGGAAAATAAGCGAAACTTGTCAAGTGAGTGTCCCTCGGGCAATTTTCTAAGGTTTTAGTCTATGGGCCCGTGAGCCGGGGGAGCATGTAGAAGCGCAAGCACATATGCCATCTATGGACATAGACTCAACGAGAGTTTACGAGTGAGTTCGTGCCTGGCGGCCACTGCGTGCGAGCGATCTCTGATCGAACAGGGGTGGCTGTTCTTTCAACTGGTGTCCAGTGTTTCATGACATTGTCCTGGTGGACGTATGTACTGCCAACTCACCACTATGGAGCTTGGTACTTTGGAGCCTCCACTATGGTACTATTGGTGGTTTTGGAGGGGGCAAAACCGATCGGACATACTCGTTGATATGAGCCAACAATATCCTCAGCGGCAATCCTCGGTATCGCCGCGCGGCGCTCTATGCTGAAGAAAGGGCGGCTAAGTGTAGCGATAACGTTCAAAGGCGCCATCGTCATCCTCGGCTACTAGGGCAAAGGACTTGCCTCTCCGGGAATAACGGAGTCCGCCCTAACCATGTTAGTTAATTGATCATTCAACTCTCATGGCGTCCACGCCGCCCTCGGAACTTCCCCCCAAGCCTTTACCATACGAGAGGATGGTAGATAGTTATCTTTTGGCGCACAAGATGATGATCGTCCACACTTCTCCTTCAACTCTCTCAACGTGGGGCGGCCTGGGCGTGGCTGGAGCTAGAAGATCCATTCTTCCTTCATCATGCCGCATCCTCAGATCCGGGGGCACCTGAATATGACAGATCTGATCCGGCCGCCGCCTTGATTGCCATCTATCAGCGAACCCGGGATAAGGTTTGTCCTGTTTGGTCGTGTTCTCCCCATATGGCTCTTGGCTTTGGTACCCCAGTACTCTGTATCGCCGGCCCTCCTTTCTCCACTGACATTCTCGGGGTCTGCTCCCTCCCAGTGAAGAGAGAGAGAGAAAGTCGTGTCCTTTCCCCGGGGATCTTCCGTTCACTGATTGCATTCCCGTCCACCGTACCATGGTTCCAACGAGCGGCACTCCTCATTGTAAACCTGGAAATGGGGTTTTCTCACGCTTCTTCACGCGATAGTCTGGTGGAGTTTTCCGAAACAACTCCCCATAGCGTCTGTCTGTTGGAGACGTCCGACGGCATTCCAAATCCCCTGCCCAGGTCTAAGCCAACCTATTGCGACGGACTACTCCAAGCCTACACCAAGAAAAGAAGCAGTCCAGAATTGGGCCTGACAGCCGTCACATCCTGGTCGCTGGGATCTCCCAGTGACCCAGGCGTATGGGCCCTTCGTCGGCTGTGGATGATCCCAACCCTGTCCGAGTTTTGACCCCTTCGTTCGGGCCCGTTCGGTAATAACCTGTGCTATTATAGACAAGGCCACTCTATGATACCAAAGCCCGGTTAAACGAGGTTCTCATGGAGACAATGGCTCTGTCGTATGCACCAAGGAGAATCGCCTCATTCGTAACCAGCGAAGACCGGTTAGAACCGTGGAGACTCGTGACAGATTGCGGCCGCTCTTTGCTTCCTAATCTGACCAAAGTCGACCCATGGCCTCGTCATAGAGCTCTTCCAGGTACCAGGTACTTTTGGCTTCCTTCTAAGAAGTCCTTGCTTCGTGCTATTAGGTTCTATCCCACCTCCTGCCGAAGCTATGATCTGCTTTCGGGGAACCTGCATCTGCCTGTGCATCGGATCATTATGTATAGTACATTCTTACTCTGGGCGTTCATGACCCTTTATTGGTACTTTTGCTTTTCCTGGCCAAATATCCTCATATGGGCCGCAGGCTAAGACGAGAAAAACACAAGATCGGGCCGGGACTGCTCCCGTGGGCCTCACCTTTGCCCTCGATCCCGTGCAGACCATGTGCTATACATAGTAGTATATCCGGAGGGGGGAGGGGCGTGTATGTGGTCTTTGGTGGCACTGAGTCTGAGAAGATCGAGGCGATCGAGACGACTTTTGATACCATCCAACTGGATGGTCCGGATGGCTGATCCGATCTGTCCCCTATAATTTGACGTTTAAATTTGCTTCTCCGTGGCTTCAGCACCTTGCCCGGTTCGGAATTGGGCCTGTGTTCGAACTGGCCAGACGGACAAGCGCCGCAGAGCTAGTTCCCACATCTGTAACAGCCACCAGGCCGCGCTTGTCCAAACGACGGGAACGTTTTATGCCTCGACGCTATGGGTTTCGCGGATGCATCGCCGTCTGGGTCCAGGATCCGAAGTGGACACTGGGTGGACGGACCATGGCCATTGGTCCGAACAGACTATTGATGACCGCGATGCAAGGGGAGTCGATACCTTTCTTCGCCCCGTGTAGATCGAAAACCGCTGCAGCGGTGACAAATCAAGGGTCTGCGATCCCCAATCCGACTCTCGTCTTGTTCATCGGGATCATGGCACGTTGATTCGTCGATCCGGTGCTTTGCCTCGCGTCTGTGCCCATTTCTGATAGAGCAATGTCCCATTCTGGGGAGGGGGGTATGGAAAGAGAAAAAAAAAGTACTACGAGTTGATGGGCTGTCGAAGTCTGCCGGAAGCTTCTTCATGCATCCCCGCGTGTCCTCATGGGGGAGGGAGCAAGGGAAGCAGGAGAAGGAGGAGGGGGGAGGGGGGGAAGCAGGTAGAGAGATGATGAAGCAGTGGAGGCGATGACCAGAAGAGGAAGCGGCGCAGAAGGAGAAGGTCCAGATGGAGATGGAGGCTGCAGATAATCTGTAGGGGAAGCAGGGAAGTAGTTAGTGGACACAAGGAACAGTACTCCCAAGAAGTAATAGTAATAATTAAAAAAAAATATGAAGTCAAAAAGAGTAGTAAATATAAAAATAAAAAATCAGAATAAAATAAAATTAAAATAAAAATATAATTCAAAAAGAAAAAAAAAAGAAAGAAAGAAAATGGAGAATCCAACGACTCCACCACCATCAGACCATCTATCTGTATGTCATCGTCGATGCTCCATTTCCTTGTTGAGGCAGTCGCAGATCGAGCTAATCCGTTTAGCTTCTGGGGAGGATCCCAAGAAAGCACTTGGTGATACATCCCGAATGCTCTCTGTCTCTCACTCACCCACTCACTCACTCACTGTTTCCGTACTATTCGCACTCTCTCAACCCTTCGCATTCCTCTTCCGATGCAGTTCATTGCCAGCTCAAACTGCACGTCTGAGCGCGCCACCACAATGGCGTCCTTTTGCTGCTCTTTCTGGTCTTTCCCCACTCCCTCCTTCGCCGACTTCCTCATCCATTGCCTCCTCCCCCCTCTCCTCGTTCTCGCCTGCGGCTTCCAACATATAAAACATGCAGCGGGATCCTCCCGTCTTGCTCTGCCAAAGCATTGTATTCTTCATCATCAAATCTCAGCTGCTCCTCGTGGATTATCCTAATTGTTTCCTCTTGTCTTGCTTCTATCCATAGCAACTCCCCTTCTCCTCCTCTCCCCCCTTGATTGTATCAGCGTCATTGTTGCCACTGAACTCTCATTTACTATCATCACCCCCTTGTGGTCCTTATTATTGCTTCTCCCCCTTGAAGCTTATCCTATATACTTCTTGGCTGTGTGGTTTGTTTACCTCACGCCCAATCATCCCCGCGCTGGTGCAGACATACATATCAGAGACATTTCCCCTCCTGCCTGCATACAGACAAACCTCAGACATACAGCACTCTAGCTGCAGCGCCCCGTCTTTCATCTTACTTGCAGCAAGAAACCTCAGCACCATGATGTTTGAAGAAATGAGCACCATGGCTGACGACATTTCTCGCCGTTGTTCCCTCCCGTAAGTTGTCCTTGAGCCGTGCCAGCAGATGCAGCATCTGACGTGACATGCTCCCCACAGTGTGCGATCCCTCTCCAGTGCATCCAGCACGGCAGACATGAGCGAGGACCGCCGCTTGCCCCCGCTCCCCCGCGTGGAGCCCTTGCCCCGAGGCCCCTTTGACCCATTTACTTCCAACATCGGTGCCACCACCAGCTCTCCAAGCTCCCAGGATGCATTTCCCGTGAGGTCGCCGTGGCCTGAAGCGGAACACATCGTGACTCCCCCATCACCAGCAACCTCGGCCGACAGTTCCTGGCCAGAATCCGTTCAGTCACAAAAGGCCTTTGAGTGGCCGCAAGAGCTTTCCCCTGCAGAACTTTTGAACCTCATCGCCCCCAAGCACATCAACCGCAAGCCGCCGTTGCAGCAGCTGTGCGGGCGAAAGCGCAAGGAAAGCATGGTCTCTGCGGACTCAGACGATCAGAGAGAAAAGCACAGAATTGCAGAGGGAAACCGACGGAAGAACCTCAGCCAGCTACACCGTGAGTTGGACAGCCGCATCCATGATTTCTTCTTGGAGCGCGCTGGCTGGAACCCATCCAAGAGCCTACCAGAGTCGAAGGAACATATTGTTCAGGCCGCCATCTTTCTCATTGACTTCATGCTCCTGATCATCATCCACTTGATACGCCAGGAGAATGAGATGCCTCGTCAACTGTCGGAGAAACTGGAGCCCCAGATCCGCTGTATGCAGCTGCAGCAATTGGTGTCCAGTCTTCAGCAGCAGAACCAAAGTGCCCAGCAGCAGATCAAAGCTCTGAAGCAAGAGAACCAGATGTTGGAGGAGCGCAACCAAGCACTCGAGCTTCAGCTAAAGTCATACGAGCACATGTTCCGATCGCCCAAGAGCGAGCCCCTGACTTCTCAGCCGATCATTCATCATGCTGAGGTCAAGCCACGCAACATGCTCCCTGGGTTGCGGGTATTTTGCGACGAGATTGCCGCCAGCAGCCCCGAATCCTCTCGGCTTGAGTCTCATCCCACAGCGCCAGCTTTCACTTTCGGACATGCATACCTTACCCATACTCCTTCTATCACGCGGTCCTCGTCGCCAGTGTTCGCACACGGGCCCCACTCAGTGCCTGTATCTCGGCGCCAATCCATTATCCCGTCGCCATGAATTGGCGCATCTATCTCCTTCACGATCACCGAAGGATCCTTGTCATGATTCTCCTTGAGTCTAACCCTAGAGCGGCTGTTGTGCAGCCCAAGTTTTGTTTTTCACCTCATTTAAACTGTGTTTTCTGGCATAGCGAGAGCGTTCTTCATTGACATATACTTGGGACAAGTGATGTCTCCTGTACCGTGATCTGTTTATCGTTTGAAATGGAGTCCACGCTGGACTTGAGCTTTCCTGCGCTTCTCTCCTATTGAACACGGCAAAGGCGCAATGTACATCAACTTGAGAGGAAGAAAAGAAGGAAAAAAGGCAAAGAGCGTTTGTTGGGCATTTATGAGGGATGGTTTTATTTGGTGTCTGTACAATCTTTCTTCCGTGTTCATATTGGGGAAGGCTATAATTATCTTGTTCACTGGCCAGGATCTGGAGCATTGTGGCGACAGGCTTTTTGGGTTGAATTTTCGTTGTTCTCTTTACTATACATACACGACTGATTTCGGTTCTATTTCTTTTGTGATGTCTTCTGGTCAATTTTCAGGGATCGTCCCCATGGGGTGTTTTATTTGTATTTATCAGCATAGAGCGAGATGACCATGAAAATATTCTTACAACCAAGAAAGAAGTATAATCAAATGGGGCACAGAGTGGTAAGTGATCAGTGACTTCTTCAAGCACAAGGTAGTAGATCTACTTGTTGTATAGTCGAGTAGACTTGTGAGTACGGAGTACATACGTGGTAACTAAGTAGTAGTACTTCGTAGTGCAACTCGGTCGTTGAGTTATGCAGTGAATGAGGGTTATGCAGCTGATTAAGGGTCCCTTAGTCACCCGCGGCTATAAATAAAAAAGAAAAATTAAAAGCGGCGGGCCAATCCCGAAGCGGCCAACTGGACTTTGAGTCTGGCTGGAACTTCGGCGGGTCGATTCTTCCCTGTCAACCTGGAACTTCTCTTCTGTCGAACGACCATTCCAATCATCTTATCCTCCCCTGGACATCTCTGTGTCGCTGACTGAGAATTGGTCGGATCACTCTGTGTCCTGATCGTTCATCGTCCGCTTCTCACATTCGTTTGAAACCTACTCCTTCTTTGCTGGGGCCCTCCGGTGCCGCACCACTCCCGCAGCCAGCCTTTTCCCTACCCTTTTTCCTGCCCCGGGCGATCGCTGGCTCTCCCCCCCCTTCTCCATATCGCATCATCGACTCTGACATCCCCTGTCGACGCCTTTGATCCGTCAGATTTCAGTCTCGATTTTGTGTGATCGTCCCTGCGAATATCAGCATCGCGTCGAAACCCGCTCCTTTTCCCTTCCCCGGACGGTCCGTCTCTTCCGCTGCCCGTTCTGCATCGTGTTGTCCGCTCCACGACAGATTGATCGATCTCCTCGGACCCTGGTGTCCCAGCGACAGGCATCCCATCCCCAGAAATCGTCGCCTAGCTGTAGGCGTCGACGGTTTCTGATTACGAAAAGCGAGAGTATTCTGCTCGCTTTCCTGGCCAACTCATAATCTTATTTCCCCTTTTTTTCTCCCTCCCCGTCGCGAAGATGTTGCTCCCCAAGGGTGGTGTAACGTGGAAGTCTGCCAAAGCAAGGCTGCCTCCATGGCGAGCTGTTCTGTTCCTTGTCACACGGACCCGTTTTCTGGTCTCATTGGCCATTACTGGTCTTGTAGTCCTACTATGGCGTGGCATCAGCAAGTCAGCGTCCGAGATGCAGAGGTGAGTACCTGACTCGACGTTGGCCGGGCTGCCCGCAACACCCGGTCCCTGGCAATGACTTGCAGGCACGCGACCAGAAAACGCTAACGGCTGCATGTAGCTTCTACTGCTATGGCCCTTCAAAATCGCCGATGGAGATGAGCATCAACGAAATGGTCGAGTGGACCGCACACACGCAGACCCCTGTCCTCTTCAACCACCACGCTGCCTATGAAGTGAACTCCTCGAGCATCAAGACAGTCGACCTCAACCCCATCAAGTCTACTTCCCAGGCCATTTCGAATTCTGAGCGGGTGCTCATCCTCACCCCTCTGAGAGATGCATCCGAGCATCTGGTCAACTACTTCGATCTCCTCTACAAGCTGACGTATCCTCACAACCTCATTGACTTGGCTTTCCTCGTTGGTGATTGCAGTGACGACACCATGGCTGTTCTTACCGCTGAGCTGTCCCGGATCCAGGACCAGGTGGATGAGAAGATTGCTTTCCGTAGCGCGACAATCGTGCAGAAGGACTTTGGAGCTGATATCGAAATGAACGTCGAGGACAGGCACTCCTTTGCTGCTCAAGGCCCGCGCCGCAAGGCTATCGGTCGCGCCCGCAACTACCTGCTCTACTCTGCTCTCAAGCCTGACCACTCCTGGGTCTACTGGAGAGATGTTGACATTTTCGACAGCCCTGACAGCATCATTGAAGATTTCATCGCTCATGACAGGGATATTTTGGTTCCAAGTATGTTGCTACGCCCTTCATGAAAACCACGAATAAAGGTGCTAACCACGTTGCAGACATTTGGTTCCATCGCTACCGGGATGGTGTTGATGTCGAGGGTCGATGTATGTAAACAAACATCCCTTCACAATACTCGCTTTGCTAATTCTTGCAGTTGACTACAACTCCTGGATCGAATCGGACAAGGGACGCCGCCTCCGAGAGACTCTCGACCCTGATACTGTTCTGGCTGAAGGCTACAAGGAGTACGACACTGGCCGGACTTACCTGGTTGGCATGGGTGACTGGAGAAAGAACAAGGACGAGGAAGTTGAGCTTGACGGTATCGGTGGTGTCAACATCCTCGTGAAGGCCGATGTTCACCGGACTGGCATCAACTTCCCGGCCTACGCTTTTGAGAACCAGGCTGAAACCGAGGGATTCGCCCGCATGGCTAAGCGCGCTGGATACCAGGTGTACGGTCTTCCGAACTATGTCGTCTGGCACATTGATACGGATGAGAAGCCTGGCAACCTCGGAGGCCGCAAGGCATACTAGCTGCATTCCTGAGTTGATTCTCATTTTCCCGCGGTGTGAGTAGTACGATCTCTGCCACATCTCATCCTTTGACGCCTGAATACCCCGTTCCCGTGTACATCCGAGCCCTTGCAGCGGTTCTTTGCATGGAGGCTTTCCTCTTAACGCTTTTATTGAATCTTCTATCTTCGTTTTTTCTTTTTCTTTCGTGATTGCATTCTTCGGACGCGGGGACGGATATCTCACGACGCCGGTAATTAAGTCTTTCTTTGTATTGCGTGCTAGGGTTATGTCTGATTTTGTTGGCGCTACGGGGACAGTGTTCAGCGGTATTGGAAGCTCATAGAGAGCGAGTGAGCGGGCTCTGGTTGGAGCCTACGTTGTTCTTCCAGGCCCAAGCCATGGGCTCCTTTCACAGGCATGGTGCTCTGATGCTATTGCTCATCTCTGGAGCCTGCTTGACGCATCATCCGCAGTTAGAGCAGCGCGCGGTATCTGGAATGAGCTACTTTATAGCTCAGGGACGTTGACGAAAGAGGCAGATGAACAGGGCCATGGTGCTTGGCGTCCATGTACATACATATATAGGCTACAATCTGGTGGGCTTGTTATGACTGTAAACCCGATAAGCTGGTAGGAGTAGTAGCAGTAGTCGTAACAGGAGGAATAGTGGTAAGTAGTATCTAGAAGATCCACCGGATAAGTGCTGCTCCTGCTCCCCACCTTTTCCCCGCTTCCATTTCCCGCCATCGGATCTCTCGTCTTGCCGGACTTTTCCCTCACTTTTCCCAGTCACTACCCTTGACACACCTTTCCTGCTTGCGTATCATCAAAAACGAACACATAAACACCATGCCTGCCAAGAACGAATTCCTCTGCATCCTCCCGGACAAGCCGGGCATGATGGCCAAGCGACTGGAAGTCCGCCCGTAAGAACTACCCCTCACCTGCGCATTCCCATCATCAATACTGACACCACCGGCTTCACTGAACAGTCAACACTTGGAAGGAATCAAGCCCCTCGTCGAAGCCGGCTCTGTGGTTGCGGGAGGTACATCTCACTTGCCACACTCCCTATTTTCTTCCGCTTCTCCGTTACTGACTTCTTCCCCACCAAGGCGCAATGCTCGACAAGCACCCCGCAGAAGGCGAATCCATGTCCTTCCAAGGAAGCATGATGATGGTATTGGCGGAGACAAAGGAGGAAGCCGAGGCGCTCATCAAGAACGACATCTACACGAAGAGTGGAGTGTGGGACTTGGACAAGGCGCAGATTATTCCGGTTTGTGTTCATTCCCTGCTTCTGCCTCTCTCCCCTTTTGGCAGGGCCATCGTCATGCGTACCTTTTTACTAACATGTGGGCGATTATAGTTCAAGTCTGCCGTTCGGGTGGCATTGTAGATCATCTTTTCCGTTCCTGTCACATATCACATTTCATGGTATATATGAATGACTCAGTTTATTGCATAGCGAAAGTGATAGTGCCTTTGGTTATCGATACTATTGGAGTAAGTGGGTTTATTTATTCATGCAATGCTTTGCGCGTGGCTAGTGCAAGGTAGGACAGCACAACAATAGTACGAGTCTGCGGTGGCAGCACGCATTTGCACTATGAAATGACTGGTCATGTTGAGTTCGGCAGTCATCGTGCCTTTCAGGGGTCGAGTATGGCAACTTGCATGTGCAGGATTAGTTTGTGACTGGGGCACGATGCTCCATGGGTCATGTCCCCGGTTGTCTACTTACAGAAGGACATTATTACGTTCTGAGCCATGTGTAGCTCATTATCATGCGTCATATCGTCCGGATGCTTCCCTGTTGAGCTGGGATGGCTGAAGTTCGTCCTCGGCCGGTGTTTAATCGGCCATGCTTACGTGACAGATTTTAGGTTTGGGAGTATACATGAGAAAGGACGTGATTGAGCTTCTAGTTTGAAGGCTGTTGCCAACTTGTTTCTCCGTGATTGGATCCGAACTTAATCTTGATGATCGAAAGCACACTCATTATATCGTCACAGTTTAGATCCTAGTCAGATGGATGTGACGAGCCTTGCATGTCACACTTCTCTTGATTTGCCTCCGAAAAATAAAGGCAGAATGAGATTCTACTACTCGGCGCAGAGATACAAAAAGCTAATATACCCGCGAGACTCCTATATATTGAAACTCTTAATAAAAGCGGTCAATAACTGGATGAGTCAGTGCTAGTGTATTTCAGGCCAACACAACGTTATAACGCATATAAAGAAAGGCTGATCTTGCGTCACCCTTGATATACCTGACTACGGCGATGCATGCACCCACATGTCTGCATTCCTACAGGCGGAGGGAGCATGTACACGTAACCCACCACTAACAAAACGTGGCAGGCATCTGAATATGTGACGCTATCTCAACATCTCAAAACTAGAACTGTCAGTTCGTGCAACCCAAGCATCAGTATACTCAAGACCTCATCATGCCGTCCAACGAGAGTCAACCACAAGCAGGCAATAATGCCGTACTTCGCAACATCAATCCCAGCTACACAGGCTTCGACCACATTAGATGGTATGTCGGGAATGCCCGCCAAGCAGCGACCTACTTCGTCGCCCAATTTGGCTTCAACATCGTTGCCTACCGCGGACCAGAAACGGGCTCCCACCTAAGCTGTTCGTACGTTGTCACCAACGGAAACGCCCGATTCGTTTTCACAGCCCCCATTACCTCCCCCAACAACACCTGGGACAAGCGGGCCTCAGGCGCAGACCGCCAGCAACTGGATGAGATCCATGCACACCTCACCAAACACGGCGATGGTGTCAAAGACATCGCGTTCGCGGTAGACGACGTCACTGGCGTCTGGGAACACGCCGTCCAGCACGGTGCCATCTCCATCCAAGAACCAAAACTCCTCAAAGACCAAAGCGGCGAGGTCCGTTCCGCCACGATCCAGACCTACGGCGACACAGCACATACGCTGATCAACAGATCCGCGTACCAAGGGATCTTCCTCCCCGGATACCAAGCCGTATCTGGCCAGGATCGACTGAACGATCTTCTTCCCGAGATTGACGTGATCGAAATCGACCACTGTGTGGGCAATCAAGGCTGGGATGGCCTAGACAGTATCGTGAAGTAGTAAGCATCATCTCTCATCACCATGGGTATACTATACACTAACACAACCACTAGCTACGAAGACGCCCTAAACTTCCACCGCTACTGGACCGTCGACGACAAAGACATGTGCTCCGAATACTCAGCAATGCGCTCCATCGTGATGGCCTCCCCCAACGAAGTCATAAAAATGCCCATGAACGAGCCCGCCACCGGTCTCAAAAAGTCCCAGATAGAAGAGTAAGCCGAACCCTCCCTCTAACCCCCCACCCACGTACCACTAACTAATCTTCCACTGCAGATTCGTAGAATACTACAACGGCCCCGGCTGCCAACACATCGCCTTCCGAACCCCCAACATCCTGCAAGCCGTCGAAAACCTCACCACCCGCGGCGTAACCTTCCTCTCCGTCCCCGAAACCTACTACGCCAACATGCGCACGCGCCTCGCATCTGCAAACATAACCCTAGCCGAAGACATCAATCTGCTTCAGAAATACAACATCCTGATTGATTTCGATGAGGGTGGCTACTTACTCCAGATCTTCACTAAGCATGTGGTTGATCGACCAACTGTATTCTTGGAGATTATTCAAAGAGAGAATTTTGACGGTTTCGGGGCTGGGAATTTTAAGAGTCTTTTCGAGGCGTTTGAGAGGGATCAGGAGATGAGGGGGAATTTGTAGGTTGGTTGATTTGGTATAGCTTGCTAGATCGCTCGCCTGTTTGTTTGTTTGGAGTAAACTGACGGCAAGGGTAAGAGTGTTTGCTGCTACTATGATTATGAATGACTAGAATAAATACGGCGTGGGTTGCTTTAGTACTTCCTTTCAGTACTTCAAGAAAATGTAGGTAAGTAGCTTTTAACTTACGTGCTTGGTAAGAATACGGCTAATCTACGTAAAGAAGTAGAAGAAAATAGGCAAGAACTTCGATTCAAGCTAGCTCAACCATCTCGTCAAAAGATACAACATCCATACGATCCCGCCAGTGTCCATTCCATTCCCATCCTTGAACGCCGTCCCTATGGATATATATAACGCACTGAATAATACCGAGACTAGACCTAGACCCTATCATAAACGATATTCTATTTCAACACCAGGTCATCACTGCTGCTGCTGCTGTTGCGGCGGCGGCGGCGCAGCAGCAGGACCCGGGTTTACCTTGGGTCGTTTCGGGTCATTCTCAATGACCCCCGGTGGAGCAGGCCCGCTGCCGCCACTCGGGTTCGAGGCATTCGTCACATCAGACAGAGGGGGTCGTTTCCCGTTCATGTTCTGCGGTGCAAGGCCCGGGGTAGTTGCACGATTGGCGGCCGCAGCTGCACCCGGGGCATTGATATTTGGCCGTGTCAAGGGCCGGTAAGATGATGTGGACATGGGTCTGTTCATGGGACTGTTCATGCCCGGGGCACCGATCCTGCGATTCATATCTTGAGATGGGTTGACGAAGTCTCGGGTGTTATTGGTTGCTGGGGAGGCGGCGCCGGCACCGGCGAGCATGGGCCTGGAGACAGGAAGACTCTTGTTGTGGTCGATGCCTGCGGTCTTGCGGATGGAGGGACTCTCCGCGTGTGGGTCGAAGACTGGGGCTCCGGATGGGATCCCATTAGGGTTGTCGCGGAGGAGGTCGACTGCGCGAGCTGAGAAGAATGATGCGGAGGGCGTGCCGGGCAGTGTGTCTTGGGGTCTGGGAGGTTCGTTGGTGGTCGATGCCCCGAATTCACGTTTGATGGGCACGGCACCACCCGTGGTTGATGCGGCGGCTGCTGCTTGTGCTGGTGGGATCATTCGGTTGTTGGGGAGGTTTTGCTGGGGCCCTTGAGGGGCCATGGGTTGTCGTTGAGGTGCTTGCTGATTTTGGGCTGCGGAGGGGTTGAGTCTGCTGTTAAAGGGCTGAGGAGCGGGATTTTGTCTGGCACCAGGAGCTGGGTTGAAGGGCCGTTCCGGCTTGGATGGAGTTACCATGGCTGGGTTGGGCCTCATCGGTGCACGGGCGTTATTATTGAATGGCTGTCGAGGTACATTGGGTCCATTTAGAGGCGTCGGTGGCTGCTTCTGTGTTTCTGGTCCTAGTACTACCTCGTCTGGGTTGCCTGTTCCGCCTACCCCGAAGTCGGCTTCATCAAATAGGTCACCTAAGGTGATGGTTAGCGGTTGTAAGGGATCGTGACATGCCATTGTTGCTTACTTCCGAACTCCCCGTCGCCATCAAATGCCATCGAATCGTCGATACTACTGTTCTTGCCAACATCCGTTGGCCGAGGTGGTAGATCATCGTCTTCCGGGCTGGGCTTTGGTTTTACGGGCTCTTTCCTGGGAACAAAGTCTGGGTGACGGTGCAGTTCGTCGACATCCCATTTGGCCTAGAGCGTGTCAGTCGTCGTGAATAGATTGTCCACACCTCGGTCACATACCGGAACAGTCTTTACTTTGGTGACCTTCGACACATAGTCCTTATCGTAGACACAGTTGCCCAGGACATTGCCGAAGTTCCTCAGAGCCCGCTTTAGAGCATCGGTTGTCCCCTCTTTCTTAGCTTTCTCAAAAGCAGCAGCCTTTCCTTTACAGTTCTCGATGTGACCGTAACCGATATCCTAATACCACTCGAGACTTAGCTGAGATATAGGGCAAGCTCGCTGCAATACAGTGATGCCTACCTCGTGATATGTACCGTCTTTCAGAGTCACCCTCACAATAACAGAGAGACCCAGGCTGATCTTCCCAGTATTGGGACTCTCCTCGACGAAATCAATCTGAATATTCTGAATCGAGCTTGACCAGCCATTGAACCCGAAAACTTCGTTAGCCAGGTTGATGCATTTATCGGCCGACAAGTAGTGTACTCTCTGTCCCGCAGCCCCAGGCCTGGAAGAGATGTATTCGGGGCCGAGCTTCTTATCGAGACGAGCTTGCAAAGTTGCGATTTCCTGGGCAGTGTACTCGTTGATCCGTCGCTGTGGCTCTTCGAATGGGTTTGCGGTGATCGCCCCTGTGGAGTTGGGCATCATGATGGACGCTGGGTTCCCTCGGTGCTGGTCGCCAACACTAGAGACGCGGTTAACCTCTGGAGACTGACGAGGGGAGAGGAGAAATGGGGTCACCGAGCTCACTTACGCGGGCATTATTGCAGTAAGAATAGTGAGATAACAATCCGGACGGTCATTGAAAGCCACCAGTGGGATAGTTATTTAGTGAATGACAATCAAGCATGCTAGCTCCAGGCGTGTCGACGCGTGATCTATGCCGACACGCCTTATCACGTCATCACGTGATGATATAGCTGCCTGCGGCGTATCACTCATGCAATGACTGCCTAATTTACAGCAATTAGTGAACTCAGAAATTTAGAATCCATGATGTCAATTTTCTAGGCTAAATCTATGCTTATACTTCGTTCGGTTGCTTCTCAGCTTCTGTGCTGAACTCATGCGATGCTGACAATCTATAACATTCTTAATGCGAGCCTTGCTTTTAAGGCACAAACAAAATCATTACGAACCTCATCACCACTTAGTTACTGATTTGTAGAGTATCATTATTTCAACGCTCGGTTTGCTCCAGCAAGGAACACAGATGTATGAGTAATCACTGGACAACAAGACTCGCGCTAGGGATCAGGCCCAAGTCCTTCAGTGACTCGCCGAAATACTCCGCATCGAAGACCTTCCGGGGAAAGTTCTGCGCAAAGCTGTGTACCTCTATGCCGTCCTCTCGCTGCAGAGCTGCAGCGACCTCAAAGAGTGTGGTAGTCACTGGGAGAGTCTTCATGATATTTCCCTTCGATGTCTGGAATCTCAAGCGGGTTTCCGTGTAGGCTGAGGCGGGCTTCGAGGCAACGGGTCCAGACGTGGTGGCCGCCGGGGCTGGTGCTGGCTGAGCAGGAGGTGCTACACCTGCACGTTCAGCTCTCTCCCGTTCAGCCCGCAGACGCCGTTCTTCCTTATCAGCTTCAATCCTAGCCTTGACACGTTTCTTGGCCTCGATATCTGCTAGCTTGTCTTTCTTCTTCTGTTCAGCTTCTTTGAGCGCTTGCTTTCGCTGGAGTTCTTCTTTAACGTCCTGGGAGTCCTTCGTGCTCTTCCTGCGGATTTCCTGAGACAGAATCAGCAATTAGATTCCAATCGTAGTCAAAAGCATCCGTACCTCATTCCTCTTCTTGTCAATCTTATCTTGCTCTGACAGTCCCGCCCGCTTTTCCGCTAGTTTCTGTCTAAGCTCTTCGAGCCTTGCCTTCTTTTGCTCTTCAGTCAAAGGTGCAATCTCTTCCGTTGATTCGGAGAAGTCAACGTGTTGAGATTTGGACGCGTGAAACTCGGCCTGTGCATGGCTCCGGAACTTCTTGCCACACTCGTTGCACACCAAGCTGCGAGCTTCCTCTCCCGGCTGAAGTGCAGGGCCCTCCTCGCTCTCCGCTTCTTTAATTTCCTCCAGTGACTTGTCCTGATTTTCTTCCAGCCATTCGAGAGCGCCCTGAACTGTAGAGCGTTACAGAAGACTGTCAGCGGTCGACACAATGTAGCTGGGCTTAAAAGTAACATACTGCCGTTGCCCTTTTTCACTGCAATTTCGGATCTCTCCTTATCAAAACCCATCTCAATGAGCTGGTCCAAATCGGAGGAGGCCATGGTGACGCTGCCAGTGAGTTCGGACGGGGTGAGGTGGTGGTAGAGTCTCAAAAGCGGGGTAAAGGGATCGCCTTTGCTCGGTAAGCGTCTGGTCGAGTTGTGAGTATGGTATCGAGCGGACCTGATGAAAACTATAGACAAATATGGCGCCTTGTGAAAGCGACGACAGCGGGGGCGAAATGTTTGAGCGTTGGGAAGAGCTGGGCTTGCGGGTGACGTATCGATAGCTTGAGCAGAGTGATAGATGGCCGGCTGCGGAATGTCCCGCCGCCTAGATAGGCCGCCCCCCAAGCGGCATCAGGCACACCAATGTTCTGGACCTTTCCAGCCATTCTCTGGAGCTCGTACAGCTGGGGAAGCCCATATGGTTGTCTTCTACCAGTACCTGTCTTCAGACGTTTTTGAATCCCGGTTCAGGATGGATATTATGTCCATGGTCTGAGGCCCAGTGCGTGCGGGTTGAACAGAACGGAAATCCGCACCCAGGACACTAGTCGCGCAGAAGTAATTCTACAATTCAGAATCGGTATAAAGCCGGTCGTACTTTTACAGCGCCTATGTTGAGCTTCAATATCACAAAACGCCCCATGACAATCTAGATACCCGAGTCGCGTCTGATTTTCAGATCGTGCAGGATTTGTAACACTCATTCGCCCGTCATATCGGACGATTCATTGCCAGTCATTAGAAGGGAGCTGCGGTTAGCTGCGATTCGACTTTGTTAGATTGCCGGCAAAACCGATCTATGATGGAATTCTGAAAATGCCTCAAAAGGCCCCCGAGAAACGTTAGAGCAGACAGTACAAGTCAGATCGACCAATGGGCTCCGGAAGATGTGTGATATTGGCGCCTGACAGCCGTCTTAGACCAATCTAAGAGATTGGGTACCTATGGCTTGTTGCTTGCGTGGTGTTTGGCGAACAACAGCTGTTCAGCACGATTGGCGCAAATCCTGGAAAGTAAGCGCATAGGGCGCCCCGGATCGAGGATCACTGTTGGCATTGTAGCCCACTTCAACATTTTAAGTTTCGTACCCATGGCGCCTGCTAATCTTCAGAAGTTCGGTGTGACAGGCGTGCCTGGATGGCTGTACTGTAAGGGAACTGACTAGATAGCCTCGTATTGAGTCAGTGGATAGCGTCGTGATTCAAGATTGACCAGCTGGCAAAGTGTCTGGAAAGAGAGCAACCACCCTATTGCAATGTGACAGCTGGAAAATCTCCGTTTCAAACTAAAAAGAAAAAGAAGGCTAATGGTATGCAAGACATCCGCACATCTCTAGAGATAGTGGACACTTAGCTCGAACCATTTGATTGATTATTTTTAGACGATGTCATATAGTGGATCCCGAGTCAGGACCCAGAACCGACAGGAGTACTCCGTAGTAAATAAGGTACGGAGCAATGGAGTGGATGGAGTCTAGACAATGGAAGCGGACAGCGACCGCAGTGAGCACTGTCCGGCAGTTGCCCATCTCTGAAGACAGCGAGAAAAGAGGGTGATGATGCAGATTGCCTGCACTCTGCAGGTACCTTGCTGGCTTGAAACGAGGCTCAAACGGCCATTGCCAGACCCCGTGATGACATCACCTGACCAGTGCCCCCGTGGCCGCGGCTGAGTCAGCACCCCGGCCCAACCAGCAGTTGCGACGGCGAGACCAACTGGATCCGTTTCGCTCCCCCCGAAACGGAGAGTTGCGCCTGAACAGTTAATCATTCTGCCTCGTGGTTGGCATCCACTTCGTCGTTGACTACATCTGACCGAGTTCCCTCCTTATCATCCAGTCTTTGTTAGGTATCTATTTCTTCTGCGGGTCCTGCTGCTGTGTTCACTCGCGACTGTTCCTCTTTCCTCGGCGCACTCTCATTCTAACTTTCTAAGGGCCACCCTCTCCCGCACTGCTGGGACCATCTTCTGTACACTACTTCACCCGCGCATCCCTTTCCTTCCTGTGTGACATACTCTTCACCCTCTACTCAACATGTCTATTATTCTCGAGCCTCCGGAGTTGGGATTCAAGCGTACGTGGTGTCCTGAATCGATCTATATACCCCCCTCCTGGAAGTATCCGAGAGCTGACTAAATCCCCAGGCCCCTTCGATCGTGAGGTGTGCCAGATCTTGCATTTGAAGAATGACAACGCTGAGCCGGTGGTCTTCAAGGTTGGTTATATCGACTTCCCTGAACGTCTTTGG
The DNA here is from genome assembly GCF_003344945.1 of Aspergillus welwitschiae. NCBI lineage: Eukaryota > Fungi > Ascomycota > Eurotiomycetes > Eurotiales > Aspergillaceae > Aspergillus > Aspergillus welwitschiae. Next base: position 501,371 of record NW_020798707.1, on the reverse strand, counting down.
ATTGTCTTATGCTAACAACGAATCTCCCTCCAGGTTAAAACGACTGCCCCTAAACAGTACGTGGCCACACCCCTTCGTCATTAGCCATACTAGTATCGTTGCAACAAGGGTTTAACATGAAATAGTTACTGTGTTCGCCCGAACTCGGGCCGGATAGATCCTGGAAAGAATGTCGACGTTCAAGGTTGGTTTCTCGGTGCCTCGTTGGATTGTTGCCGTTGCGCAATGGCTGACGATCTCGATAGTTCTGCTCCAGGCCATGAAGGAAGAACCTGCAGATGATGCCAAGTGCAAGGACAAGTTTCTAGTCCAGACTGTTGCCGTCACTCGCGATATGGAGTTCGCCAATGTTACTTCGATTGTATGTCTGTTTTCATGGTGATCCCCACCGGCAGCAATCTAACATAATCCCATAGTTCGAGAAATCTTCCAAGGCTTCGCTTCAAGAACGCAAGATCCGTGTGAACTGGTTGCCTGCAGATGATTCCTCAGCTGCCGAACAAGTCACCGAAACGAATGGCGTAACTAACCCCTCACCGACCCCTTTTCGGATCTCCAGCCATCGGATAACTAATTGTTCTATTTAGACTATGCCGGAAGAAGAACCCCCAGCCTACACCTCTCCTCCTAATGCGAACTTCCAGACACCTGCTGCAGCAGTTGCTAAAAGCGCTAACGACACGTCACCGATCCCACCGCCAGATTTCAGCGATAAGCCCAAGCGGGAAGTGTCGACCCCACAAGCGATTGCTGAGAGCCCAGCCACGTCTACAAAGTCGGCCATGATGGGCGGGGCAGCAAGTTCAAGCGATGATCTGAAAGCCCAATTGTCCGAGGCTAACGCGCAGATTTTGGCGCTGAAGGAGAAGCTCGCAGATCAGGGCCTGAGGCAGCGGAAGATCGGAGGTGAAACCGAAAAGGCGCCGGCGCCATTGGTGCAGCAGCAGCCGCAATCTGCCGAGGCAGGCGTGCCAGTGCAGATGGTCGCTGGCTTGTGCCTCCTCAGTTTCCTGATCGCATACTTCTTCTTCTAATTTCTCAGTCTTTCGACTCGTCTTCTATGTGCTCCGCGCTCGCTTGCTCTTCTTTTTCTTAGCATTTTTTACCCGCCATCCGCTTTTGTCAACCAACTGTATTCTCTTCTGGAGTGTCCATTTTCCTATTAACAGCTTTGTCGACATCGGCAATGTTGGTGTCCATGTGATACCTACTCTTTTACCATTCTGCCGCTCCGTTCACAGCTGGCTTATCTGGCACCTCGGTACGGCCTTTCACTTGAAATTTTCTTTTCTTTTTCTTTCCATTTTCTGTTACCAGAACACCTTTACCCTCAGTCTTCTAAAATTGCTCCCGGCGGCTGTGATGAGATGATGCAGTAGATGGGAGGCAGGGCCGGCCGTCCGTTCCATGGAATGTCCATGCGTGGGCCCTTGTTTTCTGCCCTTGCAACTCTCCAATTGGTCGGATGCCTTACCCCTGACTCTATCCTAGCGATTCCTTTCCCTTTCTTTTCTCTTGTCTCCTTTTCCATCTCCTTGTCCTGTCTTGTGTTCCCAGCGACATAACCGTTTAGACGAATGCACGCGTCCATAGTTTCAGTCAGTCAGGCAGTAAAGCTAATCATGATGATGCCATTGAATGTCTATCACCTTGCGTTTCTGTACTTGTATGTGTCGAAAAAGTTGTTTCGGCGATGAAAACACAATAATTGATTCTCCACACTAAGTAACTATACACAAGCTAAATCATACTCAACTATGTCACATGTACTTTGTAAGATAAGTAGGTAGGTAGATAACAGACATGTCATGTAAATAAGGTTAGTCCATCCCAGCGTAGTATCAACAGGCACCAGCACCCAGTCAATCAGTCAGCCAGTCACAGGTTAGTTCATCATGGAAACAACAAAGCCATGGGATATCATCTCTAGTATAGTATGTCACAGGTCATGAAGCAAAACAGGTTTTACGAAAGCGATACCGTCCACACGGTACACATGATACAACAACACGTAGTAGAGAAAACAGACGATAATCCAAATCAATTCTGAATCTCACTCTCCTTCCACCCATCTCCCGACTCTCCTTCCGGACCAGCCGACGAAGCCGAGATGCTTTCACCTGCGCGTCCGCTACCACCACCACCACCACCAACGAGACGACCGCCCTGCGCACGCTTAACCCGACACCACATGCCGACGTTCTTGTCCAGGATGAATGTCCAGATCACCCACACCCAGCTGTGGTGGCAGGGGAGGGGCTCGTAGAATTCGCTAGCGATGCGGTGAAGCTCGTGCAGTCTTGTCCAGGGGATAGCGGGGAAGTCGTGGTGTTCGTTATGCAGGCCCACGTTGTAGGTGAAGAAGTTGAGGGGGCCGTAGTAGGAGTAGGTTTCCGGTGGGGGAAGGGAATCGAGAGGGTGGGACTTCTTCTGGTTGTTCTTCTGCTCTTGGATAGACTCGGTGCCGTGGTCGACGCGGGAGAAGAAGTAGTGCTCTGCGATGAAGTGGCCGGCACAGGGGTGGAGAGAGCCGGCTAGGAAGGAGCTCAGAAGGAGGTAGAGAAGAGGTTGGAGGGATCCGCCGCAGAACTTGGTCAAAGCGTAGTCGAAGGTGAGCTGAGTGATCAGGTTCAGGACATGAATGGAGGTGAAGGGAGGGCTGTAGATGAACATGGGGCGGACGGCGTAGAAGAAGATCTGGAAGGTGCAGAAGAATGCCTTTCCTAGAAGGGAGTCGAGGAGGAAGGCTTCGACGGCGGTGGGAAGGTCGGTGTCTAGGCCTGCGACACCGAGGGACTTGTGGTGGGTGAGATGGTAGGGCTATGGAGCGGGAAAAGTTAGCTTCTTGTATACTTGGTTTTATATGCTTCTGGATGTCATAGTCCAACGTACCCGGAATGCAGCGCTATAGGGCAAACCGATCGGGATATTGGCGAAGATGGCCAAGAGACGGTTGGCCATAGCAGACCGGAAGGCGAGGTTATGGGAGATCTCGTGGATGGCGAGGAAGAGGTTCTGGTTCGAGGTGGCTCCGATCACGTATGCAGTCGCGAGAAATTTCCAGTCGAACATGGACGTGTTGCGGAGCAGGTAGGCGCAGAGGATCTGAAGGGAGACGACGCCCAGAACGACATATTTGGTCAGGGGCTCTGGTCCGCAGAGCTTGGTAACCTGAAGGAAGCACGAAGGAGGTCATGTCAGTAAATGAATCTTTGGTAGAAAAGGCCACGGGGGAGTATGTGCATACCTCTGGGTGAGCTTTGATGATGGCTTGTCGCCTGGAGCGATGCGGCTCCTCTGTGTATGTCCAAAAGAAGTGATCATCGACAGCGGAGGCTTCTGGAGGATCGATTCTGGTAGAAGGCTCTGTTTTGTCGGAGGTGGTTTGCGGAGCCTGGCTCTTCTTGGATGCGGACACGCGGAGATGCGGTGAAGCATCCGCGGTGGCTTCGATGACGGACGAAGACATAACGAGGGACGAGCAAGGGTGTAATGACAGACTTTGAAGGTGGCAATCTACGCCATAGATGACCGCGACCGAGGAGGAAGAGTGAGGAAGAGTAAGAGGGAGGAATGGGCTGATGGGGGAGAGCGCAAGGAACAGACAACGTGAGTTTCGGAGCGGATGCTTTCCACGTGGGGCTACCCGGGTCCACGGATGGTCCGATTCCTGTACGCTTCCATTATTCGGTGTAGTTTAGTAGTTCTACAGCTGAAATAGAATAATCATGGGCATCATTGGTCAATAGTTAACATGCATTTCATATACTTGGTTCGTTTCAAAGGAGGCTATTTGGAGTGGTACAACCCCCAAACCCTCGACCAAAGATAGATCCACCTTAGTAGTCGTCGCCGCGACTGATGACTTCCTTTACATTGGGTCGAAGGACAATCGTCTGTCATCTGGTTAGCTGCGTGGCCATGGAGATTGAGATTGTGAGATAACCTACATGTTCATACTGGGCAGTGTAGGAGCCCTTGATATCGCAAAGAGGCGGGTAGTCCTGGACAATTCCGGACGAAACCAGGTTGTTCAACTGCACAAGCTGATAAGCATTTACACTTTACGAAGCAGAGGCTTCACTCACCCCAAGAAGGTACTTGTCCTGGCCCAACCGGTCGAGGTAACGGCGACAGAAGGGAAGAGTACCGAAGTTCTTGTTGATGACGTTCAACAAGTTCTTCGCCGAAGAGAGACGCAGGGGGACCTGGCTGTGATCAGGGATCAAAGCGTAGTGAGAGGTTTCCATCTTCATATCACCATTAGCAAATTGAACATATTGGCCAATCGATGTCAGAAACTTACATCCTCTCTCACGTAGCCCTTTCCGGTACTGCCGAAGGTCTCAATGGCAAACACTTCACCCTCCTCCATCTTGGTCTGATCGCCACCCTTGACAATCGGAACGCTCTTGCCACCGTGGATAATGTGCTGGTCAATGTTGTGACCGTTGAGGTTCCGGATACACTTGACGGGATACATAGTCCCGTTGATTTCAACTTCGTAACTCTCCATGGCTTCCTGGATAGCGGCACCAATGTCGCTCATGCGGACGTCAATACCCGCTTCCTACATGCAGCTGTCAGTAACCAGAAACCCAGTATTAGGACAGAAAGGTAGAACATACGCGGATACCAGTGTTGGTAGCATCCTTGACGGCCGCCAAGAGAGGGTCATACACCGGGTCAAAAGCCACGGTGAAAGCACTGTCGACGATGCGGCCGTTGATGTGGGCACCGAAATCGACCTTCATGACATCACCCTGCTGCAACACCATCTTGTTGCCAGCGTTGGGGGTGTAGTGGGCAGCGCAGTGGTTAATGCTGAGACCACAGGGGAAACCCATACCACCCTTGAGGTTATCACCTTCCTCAAGACCCTGGTGACCGGTCAAGGCACGGACGGATTCTTCAATGCCCTCCGCGATCTCGGTGAGGGTCTGACCAGGCTTAATGGTCTTCTGCGCATACTGACGAACCTGACGGTGCACCTCAGCAGCCTGACGGTACTCCTGCAGGAAGTCATTCTTCATGCGGTCGAGGTAGCGCTTCTCCTCGTTGGTGGTGCGGTACGAATTCTCATTCTGGTACTCGACGATCTCACCCTCGGGGTATTCCTTTCCGGCGAACAGAGTCGACAGGGGAACGCGCGGAGGAGAGGATTGGACCTTGGCGCCACCCTTCTTCTTCTTCTTGGACTTGCGCTTTTTCTTTTTCTTGGCGGCTGAAAATCCGCGGATTTGGTCAGTGCGGGGAGAATTCTGGAATTTGCCCGAGGGGTAGGTATCCGTGGAGAAAGCGCACCTCCGCTGGCTGCACCCTCGCCGGCAGCATTTCCATCCTCTACTTCATCGTCATCGGAGTCGTCCTCCGCCTCTCCGGCTTGTGCTTGACCAGCGGCAGGAGCGTCCGCCTTCGCGTCGCCGCTTTGACCGTTGACTAGAGAGCGAGCGGGGAAATCTTATCAGCTTACTGCAAGCGGATGGCAAAGGAGGGTTCGGAGATCAGCAACGGGATCGTTCAGTGACTTACGGTCGAGCTTCTGCAGCTTCTCGCTAGCCTGGGCAGCCATGTTGAAAAGCTGGCAAACCGGGGTGGGTTGGTGGTGGGCTGATGGAGGGGAAAGAAAAATGAGGGCAAGCGGCAACCGTCGGGGAAAAGACGGTCAATGCCAAGCCTGAGGTTGACTTTGGCTGCTTTCAGGGATCCGCGGCGCCAACTGGTTAGTATCTTAGCCCATGCTGATTGTCTAGTTCGATGTAGTGGAGAAGCTTCAGGCACAGGTACAACTTGCAGCTCCTGATTGAGTGCCGCCTTCAAAGTACTAATCACTATATATCAGTTATGAAAAGAGACCTATATGTATAGGTTGTATCAGTGTGCGCTAACATTGCACATGGTCGCGTGCACCATGAAGCCTGCAGGAACCTGCCTAACTGGACCATTCAAATGTATAAGATAATAAGAAAGAGAAATATGCATATGAAATACCCAATGGACTAGTGAGTTGGGCTAAGCAGTACATTCATACAATGATGTCCAAAACCACCATAAATGAACCAATGTCGATACATGCACACCAGTCCAATAAACTACCAGAACAAGAAAGAAAAGAAATTAAATGATAAAACCACTATATAGATCATCTCATCATTATTCCGAGATCAAGATACACAATCTACACCCAAGCATAACACCATACAACGTAGTACAAAGTATATCCTACGAAGTACTCAGAAGCAGAGGTCCACCAGCAGATCAGATCAGATAAACCCCGACCGATGACGCAGTCCGCCTTACCGAAGAGCGGCGGATTTCCTTCCTCTCATCTTATCCCGATAAAGTCGCACCTCCAACAACTCTCCCTCCATTCAATCGCACCCTCCGTTTCCCCCTAATTTCACCCTCTACCTAAATGTAACCCATAATTCCCAAAGAAACCAACACAAAACCACCGTCAAAAAGAAACATGACCCTCCCACGTCTCCGGCCCACGGCCACCCGCCTCCGACACACCACCATCACCACCAAGACCACCACCACACCCTATACCAAACCACTATACCGCACATTCACCTCAACATCCCCCAGGCCCTCCTCCTCGGCGCGCGAACCAACCTACTACGAAATCCTCGACGTGCCGCCAACCGCCACTCAATCCGAGATCAAGAAGTAAATATCCCCCCATTCCCTCACCACCCAATTCCACCACCCCTATCACCAACTAATTCCTTGATAACAACAGAAAATTCTACTCCCTCTCCCTGAAACACCACCCCGACCGCAACCGCAGCGACCCCACGGCATCCAACCGCTTCGCCCAAATCTCCAGCGCGTACAACACGCTCAGCAACGCCACAAAACGCAGTATCTACGACCGCGACCACCACATCCACGCCCACCCCTCCTCCACACACAGCACCGCCAATCCTGGCCAACACCCCATGGGCAGCTACAGTAGCTACAGCGCGAACCTGCACACGAAGGGGGCGTCGTACGCGGGCTCGCGACCAGCTAGCGGATTGAGTAAACGGAGGGGACAGTTCCGCGGGCCGCCGCCTAGTTTCTATGCGCATGGGGGGTATGGGGGCACGGGGAGACGGGCAGCGGGTGCTGCTGGAGGGGGTGGTGGGGAGGGTGGTGGTGCAAAGGGGTCGGAGGACGATCCGACGTCATTTATTGATCGGAATACCGTGTGGCATTTTAATGCAAAGGGGCATTATAAGACGCAGACGAGGGAGGATGAGAGGAGGCAGCAACGGAGGTCGAGGGAGATGGCGGGGGCGGCATCGATTAATGACAAGTATCTTGGGAGTCCCGGGGCAATGGCCGTGAGGTTTATTGTGGTCTGTGGGATATTGATGGGGGCGGGCGCTATGACGGGGGCGTTCCACAATGATCGGGCCGGTGCGAAGACGACGACTAAATCCGTGCGGCGGAAGGAGGTTTGATCAGGGTTTAGAGTGTGGTCAGTACTCTCCTTATGGGTTGGGGTTGGTTCTTTATATTGGGGGTAGCTGCCTGGTTCATAGACCTTTCATCTGGCGCAGGATTTTGCTGGGAGGTCAGTTCGGCGTACATTCGGTTATAGCTGGTTCTATACCCGCGACTCGGCTGAGCATCCACATGAGTATATATACTATAGACGGGCTTGGCTTTGAAACAAGGAAATATAGGCTTGATTGATATACACTATCGTTGAAAGGGTGTGATACATGATTATTATCTAAACATCCATATAACAACCCCGCGCCCACCAACTCCTATCCCGCGTATACCAACAGCCGGACTAGAGACAACCCGGAACTCAATGGCTTCCAAAATCTACTCTATCAGGCAGTATCGGAGCACAAAGGACTAGGCATGGGCGGGTGCTGAAATCAAGGAAAACTCATCTAAGCCTCGAAGGTGAAGCTGGCGCCAACCTTGTGGGCAGCCTGGTTCAGGTTCTGGGTATCGAAGGAAGCACCAAGGCCGAGGGTAACACCAGGGCGGAGGAGAACGTTGTAGGCCAGAGCGGCAACACCACGGTCGTTGATCTTGGCCTGTAGAGAAAAGGGGTTAACGAATGAGCTGAAAGATCTCAAATGGTTACGTACCTTGGCGAAGGAAGAGGGGTCAAGGCGGTACTTGCTGGCAACCTCAAGGCCAACGGAGTTGCCGGTCTTGGAGTCCCAGGTAGCCTTAGCACCAGCCTCAACCTGAGCGTTGACGCGGTGGTAGTAGCTGGCGGAGAAGACGGTCAGGTTGTTGCCAGCGGTGATGGCAGCGGAGTACTGGGGAACGCTGTAGCCAACGGCAGCGGAGTACTTGGTGATGGCGGCCTTCTGGACGTCGTAGCCACCCTCAGCACCGACGAGGAAGCCCTCGTGGCCGAGAACAGCGTCGAAGTTGGCGGAGGGGCCGTTGAGGAGGTCGAAGAAGGCACGGGCGTGCAGGTTGGGCTGCTTGAAGTAGAGGTTGAGCTTAGCACCCTTGGACTGCTTGGCAGGGAGGTACTGGGTCAGGATCTCAGCCTTGAGACCCTTGGCGATGTTGTTGTCGAGCTCGAGCTTGGTGTCGAGGGCGTTGGCAGTGGTCCAAGCCTGGGTGAGGGTAAGGCCTGGGCGGGGACGGATAATTAGCATTCCTGCATGTTCCACAATCCTGGACATGAAGTAAAGAAAGAAGCGCTGGGATGGGGCATGGCTGCACGCAAACATGAACGTGAGCTTATCCTCAAGCGCTGCTGGGGACGAGGGGATGGGTGGTGTGCGCAAGGGATGTTCGCATTGTTTTTTGCGTTTTCGGGGGCCTTTACCAGTGGGCTGGTCGACGTACTTGGCCTCGAGCTATAACAGGGATGGTGGTTAGCAATATTCCATAGTATAATGGAGGGGTGTTCAATTGGGTATGGAACTTACGGAGCCAGCAATGGGACCCTCGTGGGCGGACTTGCCCTTCACGTTGAAGGTGACGCCATTGGGGGCCTTGGACTTAACCTCGAGGTTGGCTAGAGGAACACTTGAGTCAGCACAAGTCGCGCGCATAAAGGAAAAAGCAAACAACCCAATTCAGGGGCGCAGGAATTGGAAGGGAACTCACCGGCGCTGTTGTGGTAGAAGTCCTTGTTCAGAAGCTGTTGTGCAGAGTATTAGCACGAAAATCCCTTCCCGGGAAGCTGTCTTTCCAAGGTAACAATTTTCAGAGGTGATGAGGGCAGCATACATCGTTGGCCGCCTTGGCGATGTCAGAGAAAGCAGCAGGAGCAGACATTGTGAATGAGGTGTTATGAGAGATGACGAAAACGTCAGAAGGAGATAAGAGAGGATAGAGTGGAAAGGCTGAGGATGATGAGGGGAGAAGGAAAGGGAAAGGGAAACGATGGGGAAGCCGGGCAGGAAAGAAGGTCGAAGTTGAGTCGCCAAACAATGGGGAAGCCACGGGAGAAACCCCCCACCGTGATTGGTCGGTGCTCGGTTGCCGGTAGAAGCCGCTAAGTCCCGTGATGTCGATGCCTGGCGGCTGAGATTCCGCGCCTGAATTGCTAGTTCAACCTTTCCAAGTTCCAAGGTTTGCCGAGAGTTCAGCTCGCCGTGTTTGACTACTACGACTACTGACTACTGACTAGTGAGTAGTTAGTTACTTGCTTATCCTCGGCTTCCGTTCGTCCTGTCTATGGGAAAACAAAGTATAATCGTCTCCTTAGCCTCTCTCAATAATTTGGAAAAAAAAAAGAAAAAAGCCTCTTGACCGTCATATCTTGCAATTGACCGCTTCTCAAGGAAGAAAGATAGCAATTGTATCATCCTGGATGCCTGTCACGCATCCCCCCCATCGGGACAGCATGCATGGACCTACCATGGAACCCAGCCCAACCACATGGGGTTCGTATGGCCATGACAACGCATGTCCCTCCTGATCAGCAGAATCCGCACTTTACTCATAATTCGCCGGGGTGGTCACCCGAACCACTCTCTACCATTTTTACAATTCTTACAAATCTTGCCGATCGAAGAAACAACAACAGTAGTGGAAGAAGACATCATAGATGAAGAAAAGGAAAAGTCAATACGCGGTGATCCCGACGCATCTAACTGAAATTCGCTTTTTTTTGCGTCCCAATGAGTATCCCTGGTAAATCATCTATACATGTTTCTATACCCAAACTCTCCGCAAGAAGTTAAGACACGCAATATTCATTACCCAGACATTTAAACGGCGTTTTCATACTTGGCGTTGTGAGTCGCAATAGCTCTGGAAAAAAAGGTCAAACATATCAGCTGTCTGTTTTCTTCTGCGTTCTGATGCATCATATGCTTACCTGCCACTCGGGTCGGTCTGCTTCGACCAGGTCGGTACCCAACGCTCAACAGTGCCGGCACAAGAAGCTGGGAAAAGTTCGTCAAACATCGTGCGGTACCAGTAGCTAATCAAATGTCAGTCCTTGTCTTCAATCATGCAATGATACAGAACTCTAAACATACGCTTCCTTGGTGTCGGGGATATCGCTACCCCACTCGGGCTTGGGGTTCTTCATCATCTCGTCGGTGACGTGCGCCTCAGCCTGGTCCTTGAGGGCATCGATCCAGCTGTAGCCGACACCGTCACTGAACTGCTCCTTCTGGCGCCAGAGAATGTTGTCGGGCAGGTAGGGCTTGACGTCGGGCTCGTCGGTGGTATCGAACGCCTTGCGCAGGATGTACTTCTCAATACGCTCCTTGGTGATCATCTTCTCGGCAGGGTCAACACCCATGCAAGTCTCAAGGAACTCCTTGTCCAGGAAAGGAACACGGGCTTCCAGACCCCAGGCAGAGGTGGACTTGTTGGCTCTCAGGCAATCCGCCAAGTGCAGGTTCTTGACACGGCGGACAGTCTCCTTGTGGAACTCCTCACGGTCGGGAGCAGCGTGGAAGTAAAGGTATCCACCGAAGATCTCATCACTACCTTCACCACTGAGAACCATCTTGACACCCATAGCCTTGATCTTGCGGCTGAGCAGGTACATGGGGGTGGAAGCACGGATGGTGGTGACATCGTAAGTCTCCAGGTGGTAGATGACGTCGGAGAGGGCGTTGAGACCATCCTCAACGGTGAAAGTGAAAGCATGGTGCTTGGTTCCGAGGAACTTGGCCACCTTGAGAGCCGCCTCGGTATCGGGGGCACCAGGCAGACCAATCGAGAAGGAGTGCAGCTGCTGGAAGGTGGTGACGGTGGACAGATCGTTGGAGTCGTCAATGCCGACCAACTCGTTCAGCTCAGCACCCTGGGCCTGAGCAGCCCTGGCGGCCTCCTGCATACGCAGAGTTTCCCGCTGAGCGATGGAGGCGACCAAGCTGGAATCGAGACCACCGGAAAGCAAGACACCATAGGGGACCTCAGCCATCAGACGCTTGCGAACAGACTTCTCGAGGGAAGCGCGGATGACCTTGTAGTCGACAGGGGCGGAGGGAACGTTGGCGGGATCCCACCAGGTAGGCTGGAAGTAGCGGGTGAAAGAGCCGGTCTTGGAGTCGAAGATGTGGCCGGGAGGGAAAGCCTCGATCTTGTCGCAAACCGGGTGGAGAGACTTCAGCTCGGAAGCGAAGTAGACGGCTCCGGGGGTCTCAGAGGACCAGCCAATGTAGAAGCTGGTGATACCGATGGGATCACGAGCGGCGACAACCTTGTCCTGGTTCTTGTCATAGAGAACCCAGGAGAACATGCCATCCAGGTGCTTGGGAGCATCGAGTCCGTGTTCCATGTACTAAAACCATCAGCAACCCTATACAGATACACGCCATGCCATCTAGGATCCTTTGCACATACCAAGGGAATGACGACCTCACAGTCGGAATGCGTCTTGAACTGATACTTGGTCTTCAGTCCCTTCCGGAGGATACGGTGGTTATAGATCTCGCCGTTGACGGCCAAGGCAAGGGAGCCATCGTCGTTGACAAGGGGCTGGGCACCGGAGTCTGAAAGGAAACCAAATTAGCACGGGTTTCTAAGAAAAAAAAGCTGCGGCAGGGTAAAACATCACATACCAACACCGACGATACACAGACGCTCGTGCGCGAGGACTGCCAGACAGTTAGTCACCACCTTCTTCCAGCCACGAAGCTGCTCAACTCACTGGTCTTGTCAGACATCCAGCTTCCACCTAAACACAAGTCAGAAAAAAGGTCCTCCACCAGCATGCCGGTCAAAAAGAGCATTATGACTCACTCCAATCGGGACCACGGTGGCGCAAACTGTTCAACGGCAATCAGCACCAAATTCACCACCAAAAGAGAAGGGATTATACTTACGCCTTGGCCATGCGCAGGGCCGTAGGCTTGAATTTTTGCACATCGGGGTGACTATGGCAGTTCAGATCAGAGGGTGTGACTCAAATGGAGAGCGATTTTGGCGCGGGGCCCGCAAAAAGGTCAAAGAGAGAGAGGGGGGAGAGAAAAGATTCCAAAACTAGCCCACATACTGATGACACGCGAAGATACCACACATGCTGACTACGATCAATTGATCAACCGACTCAAGTAGACAGCAAAAGGGAAAGAAAAGGAAGCAATTGACTAATCGAAGATAGGAGACCAAGGGGAAGAGAGAGAGATGAAGCGGGAAATCTTAAATATGGATTGGAAAAGCGACACCCGTTCGCGGCGGCGGGGCGGAACCCGAGGGGCGATTTCGGCCACAAATCTCAGTGACTCACTTCCGATAAGATAGCCGCGAAACTCGTACACAGAAACTGAATTTCTGCAACGGTTACTTTCTTTCTATGTCATCCTTATTGGTTGTGCCCTGACAGGTTGGGTCTGGTCTCTGGTCCCAACGTTCAACTGTTGTCCATTTTCCCTTCACAGCCTGCACATCCCCCACATTTTCTACTAAAAGTACTTTCTCCAGATTTTTGATCTTTCTGGAACTTGTTTTACTTTTACGCACTAAGGATGACAGATTGGAGACACTTTGAGTTGGAGTCGATTAGAGAGGACCCTTCCCCCCACCCAGGGGGCACAAGCCGTCTTTCTATGGTATGATCATCCGAAAATCGGTCACCAACATGCACCCCCTATGGTAGACGTAGAAGTGTGCGAGCATCCCAAGAGTTAGAAGAGACATAAGCTAGATAAATCGCATTAGAGTGTCAAACGCCGTCCCGAACCGCCCAGTTTTGTCAGTTCTATGTACGCCACGCTGCTCGCTAAGAAGAAACCCGAGTATTCGACACCCTCCAAGACAGGAATTAGTGAAGACACACCTGCGCCAATGCGACATTTCGAAACCCGTTTGACAGGTATGGCGCTCTCAGCATTATCGTGAAATCCCGGGTGGGTGTACCTGCGCTCTCCCTCTTGGAAGGCTTCCCGTCCTTCTACCCCACGTGGGAACACCTGGTCTAAGACTATCAAGCCGCCATATCCGCCGTGAAATTCGCAGACATGGGATGAGATCGGGGGCCGAATTAAACACACGACGAGGGGGAGAGTAGCTTCATGGTAAGATAACAACTTGTCATGCCGTCGTTGAGCGGTATTAAAGGGCCGGGTTCTCCCTCACGACTTGTCTAACTCGCTTCTCATACGCTGGCCGATCCTTCTTGAACAAGTTGTAGGCTTCAGCCTGAGCTGGTGACTCAGGGTTGGGGTCGTCTAGCAGGTCCTGAATACCAAGGAGAATCTGCTTGATCGTGATTGCGGGCTTCCAGGCCTCCTCCTCGTTCAAGATCGAGAGACACACAGTGCCGGATGGATAGACGTTGGGGTGGAAAAGCGGAGGCACGAATTTGCCTGTTGAATGTGGATAGTCTGGTTAGCTTACTGCGCGAGAAGTGCCACAGAGGGGGAAACCAAATAGCGCAGAAGGGTGGCGTTGGGAATAGTACGGCAGAGAGGGGAACCTACACTTCGGCGGCTTAGTGGGGTATTCTGCGATAGAACGCGGGTTAGCAGGTTTGTCGCATAAAGCACCAGTCGATAGGCTTCACTCACCATCGGGGAAAGTAACGTCAAGCTTGAAAAGCCCGCCTTCCCAAAGGGTTTGCGCCTTTCCGGGGATACCACACTCCCATCGTTTGAGGTCAAGTGTTCCTTGAGGAGTCCGATGCGGCTTTGCATAGAAGCCAAAAGGGTGGTCTCGGCGCCACTGCTTTCTGTAGATAGTCGCGTTTGGGGTTAGTTCGAGGCATGACACGCCATAAGGGGTATATGCAACGTTGTCAGCCACATACCTCTCCTCCGTCAGACGATTCTGGCAAAGCGACATTTTGGGATGCGGTTTCGGAGTACGTAGTAGGTGGGCTGGAACCGAAGAAGGCTGGGTTGACGGCGAGAGGGTTGAGAGGGTTGGGAGGGAGAGGGGAAGAGGAGAAGGTGGTGAGGCGGGGAGAACAAGGTCTGAGGTATTTAAAGGATAGTGAGGTAGGCAAATTAAGGTCGGCCGTGAATGCGCAGACGAAGTAACACTGTCTTGGGCGTGCAGCTGCTCATCGCTGGGTTTGATGCCCCACAGCCAATCAGTCCCCGGCGGCGCTGCAGGTTATCGCTGTCACATGACCTCATAGATCCGCATCGAACTACGTACTTGGGTCGATATGTCCATCGGCCCGTCTTCGATTTACTAAATTCCTTTGCCTTGGGTTACAGGGCCAATGGAATCTTCCATGTGTCCTTGCATTGTACATTGTAGTTTATTGGGTAGACACAGCTTACATGCAGTAAATAGTTCAGAAGATCGCCGTGAGCCAGCTCAAAGCACATAGTAGAAGATACCAATGCCCCAACGAGGGAACTTTACTGGCACTAAGTGACAGCTATTTTAGACTCTCCAACCACGACGGCAACTTCCTCACCTTTATGATTTATTGCGTAGCTGCGTTATGGTGACGGCGAATATTTTTTTTGTCAAGGTGAATAAACCATCTCGTACAACTTGCGTTGAGATTGTGAATTTAGACCACAATCACTGTGCAAGGAGCCGTCCGAACCCATTTCTGGGAGCAAGTCTAATTCACGCTTGATGCTACATGACTTCAAAGTAGTATAGATACCCATGGGGTAAACCATGCTACCTGGTTCTTGAGCACTAATGGTAATACAAACAGTGACCTGGTTAATAGGTGGGAGTTGCTGGAAGGTATCCATTCTCATAGTAGTCTTGTTGTGGCACTCCAGACGAACATGCTAGATGTGGATAGATGTGAGACAAATGTCTCTCGCTTGTATTCTTCAGTTCAAAACTTGTGAGGTATCATATACAGAGTTCCTTCCCGCTATTAGCTATCGTATATCCCCTGTTCGAAAGTATGTACATCGTAGAACCGGGCAGTGATAGCATTTCCACTGAAGATCCGACCCTCAAGAGCGTTGACAGCCTATGCATAGTTCTTAGCCGGATCCTTGAAATGGGCATGGGACATGGATGCAGCACTTACACGTAGAGCCGAGAGCTGATTGGTAAACTTGACAAAAACTGGCACTGGAGGTGCCGAGTCGCGGGGTATGAAGACACGTTCAACACGACCGTACTGTACCGCATTAGCTTATGCCATGTAGTGAGTAAACATCCACCTACCTTCTCAGAACACTCTTCGCCAATTTCTTGCATGAGACCACCGCCCTCGCCGTCCCCAGCCAACTCAGCATCCAAGTCCATTCCATCAAGCATACCCTTCAATATAATGACTTCACTCATTGGACCAAACTTCCCCTCCTCTTCATTCTTTCTTGCGCCACCAATGATCTTGCCCCGACCAGCGGGCGTCGCAAAGCCTCCACCTTCAGAGTCGGGTCGTTTCTTCTGTTTCTCAACCTTGACTTGCAGTGGCTTGACAATGCCGGAGCCCGTGGCACCCAGGCCAGAGCCCTTGGTCCAGCCATACTTGGCCATGAGTCGCTCAGCAAACCCTTTCTGTCCTGGCCGCAGCGAACGCTGGCCCTCATCTTCCGGTTCATCTTCCACTGGCTGTTCCTTTGCGAAGACTTCTTCAAGTTCCGCCTCTGACGCAGGTATGTCCTCGGGTGGAGGAGGTAGCGTGTAGCGAACCGGTGCGCGGGATATAGTTGCGGAAGCTGGTTGTAGGGATTCTAGGGGCCTGGGCGGTGGTGGCGCAGCAGGAGCTGCTGTAGGCTGGTTGCCCATCGACATTTGGAGACGCCGTAAGTAGGCATCTTCGCCTGTAGGGTCATCCGGAACTTGTGCGGGCGGCTCATCGGTCGGGGGTGGCGGCGGAGGAGCATCCGACATTGAAATATCGCCTGGGGTTTCGCTTGTTCGTTCTGGGGGTGATTCGATGGGTGGCCTGGGCGGCATATCGTTGAGATTGGGAGGCGGTGCGAAGCTGCTCGGAGGAGCAAATTTACCTAGAACGTTTTCTGAGCAAATAGACATCTCGCTCTTGAGAATATATAGCTTACGGTTCATGGGTCGTGCATAATCATCGTCACTTTGTGAGTCCCTGCTGGGCGATCTGGCCATGCGGTGTGCGTAAAGACGGTCTTTCCACTCCCTCACCTCAGCTATTTGTTCGTCACTGTGCTTGTACTCTTCGTAGTTGTTCGGTCGCGACGGGTCATAGATGTCGTCCCAGTTTTGTACGAACTCCTGCGCCTCGCGATTCTTCTTGCGCTTCTTGCGCCCACCTCGTTGCCTCTTCGGACCGGCATAGAATCCATTGACATCGTCATCCTCGGTGGCTGCCCAATCTGCGAGAGTAGTCTTGACAGGGGCTGCTGCCGGAGCCGCTGGTGCAGCAGCAGCCTTTGGTAACGTCGGCTTCGGTTTCGGTTTCTGAGCTGCTAGCTGGGGCCTCTTAGTAGGCTGAAATCTGAGAGAAGCTGGAAACCACCGACGAGAGCAACCGAGCGGACAAGTGAGCAATCAGATCGTTCAAATATAGATAAAATGGCTCAGTTAACAGAAGAGGGTATGAGTCTACCAGCACTGAGCTGCTGCTTTTTGGCAGCGGATTCATCGGACTGAGAGTCATTATTCTCGGTAGTACTACTCTGCTTGAAGACGACCGGGGCGCGAGCGATCGTTCCTGGAGAGTTATCGGCAGAGGGATCTAGCAGATTGGCGTAGAGTGACAAGGTGCCCCCTGGCTTTGCGGGGGTGGAATCAGAAGCCATTTCTGATATGAAATGAAAGTAGATCAAGATCCAACAAGGGACAGTTCAAGTGACAGTTTCCCAGCGTGCAATCAATCACTCATCCAAGCAATGTGAACGGGGCCGATAGAATGAGGAGAGGTTTGTCTAGTTTACATAGTTTGTCTGGTTTACATCATGTGGTGGTGACTAACCCGAATCAGCTGTCCCAAACAGGAATCAACGGGGAAGCGGAGCCCAAAGAGGAGATCCCGAGGCCGCATTGAGGAGGCAGGCGAAAGGGGATCCCTATCCCTTGAGCAAAATCCCCAGAAGAGTGGTCTTCGTGGTGTTGTGAATACTTTCTCGGATTCCGATTCTACATCTCACAAGAGTCATAAGCAATTGAGCTTCATCAATACTATTGATTCAATTCCGATCAGCATCCCTGCCAAGCCAAGACCCTAAGCGTTGCTATCCTGCAGCATACTAGCGACGATGGCGACCTTGGCCCGGTCATTTTCCTCCGATAGTGCTGACCTTGCTGTCCTAGTCCCCAATATACCCACTCCGCTGTCGATCTCCTATCAGCAGCTACACAACCATATCGCCGATTTCCAGGCTAAGCTAGCTCGACTGGGTGTCACTCATGGCGCTGCGGTATCGCTGGCTCTGATTAACTCCTATGAGTTCATAGTCGCCTTTCTTGCCGCCTCCTGGCAGCGGGCCATCGCCGCGCCCTTGAATCCGGCCTATAAGCAAGAGGAATTTGAATTCTACATCGACGATCTGAGCTCCACTCTGCTTTTAATTCCAAAGGGGTCATACATAAAGGATGGACCAGCCGTTCGCGCAGGCAGGAAGTACCAGGCTGCTATCGCGGAGTGCTACTGGAACGGTTCCGAGATCGTTCTAGACGTCAAGGAACATGGAAAACTGGCCGGCAATGGGGGAGCAGATATTCAGGAAGCTCAGCCCGATGACATTGCCCTCGTTCTACATACCAGTGGGACGACTGGCAGGCCCAAAGCTGTATGCTCGATCGACTATCCCACATCCTATTGGATACCTCATATCACTAACATTCCGATCTACTACTTGCCATGCAGGTCCCACTCACCCACAAGAACTTGACAACTACAATGAGTAAGTAGCAGTACAATTTCACATAGACACACTCAGAAGCAACAGTATACAGTCGCTGAACAGATCCACTAACATACTACAGGGAACATCCAAGCAACATACAACCTCACCCCAGCGGACCGGACATACCTCGTAATGCCACTTTTCCACGTCCACGGTCTCCTCGCAGCATTCCTAGCCCCTCTATACTCCGGAGGCTCCGTAATAGTCCCTCCCAGATTTTCCGCAACAGATTTCTGGACCGACTTCACCACTCACAAAGCAAACTGGTACACGGCAGTACCAACCATCCACCAAATCCTCCTCAAAACACCTCTCCCCAACCCGGTTCCTCCAATTCGCTTCATCCGCTCATGTTCTTCACCCCTCTCCCCCAAAACCTTCCAAGACCTAGAAAAGGCCTTTAACGCCCCCGTCCTCGAAGCCTACGCCATGACCGAAGCCGCCCACCAAATGACCAGCAACCCTCTTCCCCCAGGAAAGCGCCAACCCGGCAGCGTAGGTCTAGGCCAAGGCGTGGAAGTAAGAATCCTCGACAACAACGGCAACGAAGTGCCGCAAGGTCAAGAAGCCGAGATTTGCGTCCGAGGCGACAATGTAACAAAGGGCTACCTGAACAACCCGTCCGCGAATGCATCATCCTTCACTGGGGACGGGTTCTTCCGCACAGGCGATCAGGGCAAGAAAGATGCCGATGGCTACGTTATCATCACGGGCCGTATCAAGGAACTTATCAATAAGGGAGGTGAGAAGATCAGTCCGATCGAATTGGATAATACGCTTTTGCATCATCCGAAGGTGGCGGAGGCTGTGTGCTTCGCTATTCCGGATGAGGGCCACTATGGGGAGGATATCGGGGCTGCGGTGGTGCTTAAGAGTCATGGTGCCGCTACTGAAGAGGAATTGAAGGCGTGGGTGGAGTCAAAGTTGGCTAAGTTCAAGACGCCCAAGAAGGTGAGTTGCCTCTTCATTGTTGTTGCTTTGATGAGAGATGGGTCACTGACTGATCTCAAATAACAAACAGGTGTGGCTGGTCCCGCAGATTCCCAAGACGGCGACTGGTAAGATTCAACGACGGAAAGTGGCAGAGGCGATGCTCAAGGTTAAAGCGAAGCTGTAAGAATGTGGTTTGTAGCTTTTTATCTAGATAGAATGTCTTTCATACTATGAGAAGTCTGAGTCCCGTTTAAAATCTATGTGGAAAATGTTACTTGTGTGATATTTCATTGCTACCGAAACAAGTAGTGAAGTATAAACCCGTAAGCAAACCCGCTTAATCCTACAATATGCGGTCTTTTGACATTTAGTTATTATCTAAGTAGTAGTACTATGTATAATATGATCAAACAGTAAATAGCACAACAACCTGATTTTCACCGATTAATCATTAGAGTCATCGAAAAGGCTTATTGCTCGATGGCGACGCGTATCTAGAGCTCTCAAGACCGCCCAGGACGGAAGAAGGCTTGGCCTTTGGAGCGTGGACAGATTGCTGCAGAGCAGCTGAAGGTTTGGGGGCCGGCTTGGGGATATTTCCTGATGCAAGTCGTGGAGCAACTGGTCCGGGGGTCTCCTCTTTGCCAAATCCTTCCCTGACTGGTGTCTTGATGGTCAACTTGCGTGAGATTTTCGGTGGGATCGAGAACTTGAAACGGGGTTCAGTGACCTCTGGAGTGGAAATTAGCATCAGACATGAAAGTTATATAGAGGAACCACAGGTGATACTTACCCTTGGCCGGTGGCTGCTTTGCCGCCAGCGGCTCGGTTCCAGAGGATATGGTCTCTCTACGCCTGCCTGGCAGCAGGTGATCCCCAATTATGTGTCCCTCTGGCATGCTAACTCGGCGGTGTGGGCAGGGCGTTTCAGGCACGCATGTTGCATTTGAATCGCTTGAGAAACTATTCGACTGGGCGCGGAAGGGCGTCTTTGGGACAAATGGCGGCGCGGTTACGTTCAGTCGGCTCGAAGGGCTTGGACTCGCCATTGCTAGTCTGGCATTTTCCACGGATGTAGGCATGATCATTTCACCAAAGCTGGGTGTTGATTGTTTGTCTGGTTCGACTATTGTCTCAGATTTGTTAGGGGTGGAGTTGTCCATGGATACATTCTGTATACCTAGACCACTGATACTCGATTGAGGTTGTTCGTCTGGCTCAGCTGCCGCTTCAAGAGTTTCAAGGACCGGCTTTCCAAGGAAAGGGTCTTCTTGTGTTTGAGTTGTTTTACCTGTGGAGTTATAAGCGCCGTGCAACTTCCCTTCAAGCGCTGTCTTGCATTGCTTCAGGCTTTCACGGTGCTCACCCGAAAGAGAGGTCGATTGCAAAAGCTCGCACAGCATATTGATCTGTCGATGCAGATCTTCGCTGGCTTCAGCTTTATCATACTGTTTCGTAGGCATGAGATCATGCACATTGGTGGATGCTTCTCTTTTGTCAGTAGACATGTCGAAGTCAACTCTTCTTCTAGTTGGAAACTTGGGGTGGAGGTCCTGTTTAAAGTCAAGGCCTCTTAGGTCTTCAAGCGAAGGGGTTAGCACCTCCGTAGTAGCAGGACTTTGGCCATGGATGCTTTGCTCCGGTGGTGTAGAGCTAAAGTCAAGCAGGATGGCTTCCTTGACATCAGTCGCTGCCTTCGGACTGGTATCTTTAATATCCGGTACGGGAGCTGCCGCTGTAGACAGGTCAGAGTTAACTTTTTCTTGTGTTCCAGTTTGACTTTCAGGTATTCCAGAAATAGATTGTTCATCCTCAGTCGACCCCAAGCTCATAGATGCAGACCCTTGATCCTGACTGGTGGCATCAAGTACGGCTGAGGATGGCAAGACTGGAAGCGGTTCGTCCGCCTTGGTTGTACTCTCTTGCTGCACAGCTGTGCACCGAGGGGGAATTGCCGGTAGCTGAACTACTGGACGGGTAAAAGGCTTGGGAGGTTCCGCCATTTGGGGCTTCGGTTCCTGCTGCGTTTTCTGAACGGTAGGCCTATCCGTAGTATCCATTGGTCTTGAAGATTTTTGGCTGGCCTCAGATCTGCCGCCATCGCGAGAGATTTGGAGGGCAGGAGTAGGAGCAGCCGGCGTAGTTCTAGCGCTAACCAGACTGCGAGCGGCAGCAAGGAAACTCTGTGGCTGACTGAGCATGCTACTATAGTCAACCCTGTATCCAAGTGTAAGGGTCAAATTGATCTTATTTGGGGGAGGCGATTGCAACATACTGTGACACGGGTCTTCTCGGTCTGGTCGTAGAAGACGTAGGCCTTCGCACAGCTAGAAGGATCCTGTTAGGCGACATGTATCTCATAAATGCGAATACCGATAGCTTACAAGACCGTCTGTTTTGTGCTCTCATGGCTTCTTCCTTCCTTGAAGCGTTTCCTTCACGAGCCGTTCGGTAGAAGTCATTGTCATCAAGAGCTGCATCTCCATGGGATCGCTTCGGAGGCTGAGTAACATGGCCTCTGGGTGTAGGATTGGACGGCCTGCATATCACGTATATTTTAGCCAGGAATCTGTGATAGGTATAGAAAAAAAAATTTGAGACTCACGGTAAAGAGCTCTGCCTTGTTCCACGTCCTCGCGTGCCTATCACGCCGCCGCCACGACCGACCGGATGCAACGACCTGGTAGCCGGAGCAGAACCAGAGCGCCTTTGACTCCCTATGTATTTTTGCCCTCCACTTTCACGTATGATGGCGCTTAGCTGAAGTCGATGGCTTTGTCCATCCAGGAGGCTGTCGAGGTTCTCCAGGTCTTCGGTATCACCTATCGTCTTGTGGACATCTGGAGTATAGAAGTTCAGCAAGATGAAACAGGCTTGATATTTGGGAGTTCCTTCTTTTCGATGTCTTACTTGCCCAATCCTCAAGTCTCTCCTGGTTTACAGTGGCCATGCGTTGAGCAGCTGACCCAGGAACGTTTGTCATTCGTATTGCCTGTATGTCTTCCAACCTAGCCTTCTTGTGTCGCCTGTCATCTGCAGTTGAGATATACTCCCGTCGTGCGGTTCCAAGGTCTTCCTATACGGGCGAAAGTCTCGATTAGCCATGGAACCTACTCCGAAATGCGTGTGCGACGAAAGAGTATCCTGTTTTCTTGCACAACGTACCATCTGAAGCCTCTTGAGGCGATCTGAAGTATTGGGATCCATCTTCTCAGAGAGATGATGTTGCGTTTGTAGAAGCAAGTAGATGTTCGAATATCTGCTCAAGAATGAGTTGGGACGGAAAGTTCCATGAGTTCACTCAGGAAGGGAACGCGTCTTTTAAACGCGTTAGCTTTACCAGAGAGTGAAGTAGCTCGAGGGGAAATCTTGTTGACCGGGCATCACTAGTAGGCCGAAGTGAATGGCATTCTCAAGGTAGCAGAGGTAGTCAGGAAGGCGAGGGTGAGGATACGGTACGAAAATGTTTTTGTTCGGGAGGACTAGTAGAAAGAGTGTCGCCACTATACCAGTCAAAGCAGCATAGATACTCCGAATACTGGAAGGGGAATCACAATGCGGGGATAAAGCAATAACAGTAGGTATTGCAATTGAGTTTTGGGAGACGAATGAGGGGTTTGGATGAAAGACAGGTGTAAAGGTTATGAAGACAAAACAAGTATGATGACAACTGGTGCTTTGAACAGATATTTCAGAAGTCAGAACGATTAACAGAAGGAAGATACGAGAATCATATGAAGGCTAAGTGAAACAAACAATTCAGTGTTGTGGGTGAGTACTTAGCTGCTGTACTAGGATGACTGCAAACGCAGCTTTGCAGCCACTCAAAGATAAGCACGGCTTGATTGGACATGTTTGAGACTTTTGAGTAAGTTTCAAATTGGAGCAATCGATCAGGTGCTAGTCTTCGTATGCCAAGTGTATCGGTAGCAACTTTACTACAATCCCTATTCCGTCCCTAGTATTGCCTTCTGCAGCGTCGCGGGTGGCATAACACAGCTAACACAGTTCGATCGAAATAGAAACCGATTTCGCAACAAGAAAGTTATGGAAAGGAGGCAAGAAATGGTTGAAGAAATGTGATGGCGGCACGACAGTATGTACATTTTTATCGAGGCAGCCAGAAAGAAATGGAGTCTATCATATGGGAAGTGAACATGAATATGTTCGAAGACCGGGTGGTAAGTTTTTACACTAAGCACTGCAGGTGCTTGCGCCGCCTTCGTCTATGGCAGCAGGTGGTACTTGTTAGCAAAGCCATTCCGGAGGCCATAAAATCGATTGGGTCTTGGACCTACTACTTATCATCTTCATCACAGCCTGTAACAGGCTGACTCCCATTACGGTTATGCCAAATACGATGCACACATATGAGGGAATCTTGGCTTTGTGCGACGCATTGCTCAGCTTGATATAGCAAAGAGGTGGAAAGATATAGGCCAGTGCAGCAGCGCTAGTCGCGCCAATCAGTTCGAACACTGCACCCAGGTCGCACGTTATCAAGGCCATAGCCATAGCGGACACGACCAATGCCGACGTGAATATCAGGTGTCGGTTCATGTTGAAAGGCTCGTCAGGAAAGTAGTAAGTTGTCATTACCGATCGACATACAAATGCTTCGAGCGGCAAAGTAGTGAGCATGTTTAGGCCAAAGCATCTTCTTCGGGTCAGCTTGAAAATCCGCGAAACATGGGCCGTGATCTTACAGTCGTGCGATATTGACCAGGATATTGTCGGATGGGAAATTGTTTAGGACGTTTCCTTGAGTCTGTGATCCAAAGAAAAGGAAACCAAAAATACCCATAGCTAGACACATCAAGAGTGAGACACCGGTCGAGTAGTGGGTTACCCTTGCAAATCGGTCCATTGTCGGTTTCTTCAATGAACCGTAGATCAGAAGGCTATTGTGATCTTTGTATCTGTTAGCCTCAGGTCATGTAAAGGAACAATGCTACATACGGCATACGAATGCTGCAAACAGTCAGTACGGTTCTTTGATTGCATAGTCTACCAATGGCCAGAACATACCGAATGATATCACCCCAACAGCCTGGAAGAAGCCATCATTAACCAGGAGCAGGCTCTTCACTTCCCCGCGTGATTCCGGAGGTACGCGAAAACCCTGGGTTATCACAGCTACCACAATGACTATCATACTGATCAATGCGAAGGTAGACGCTTTTCCTAGCTACATTGAACAGTCAGCACTGTATAATTCAGCTTTGTGGATTACTGATACTGTACCTTAGCAATATCTCGGTACAGAGACAGCGGATACGAAATACCAAGAACAAGAAGAACAATAATAGCGCGTCTGTCGGTTAAAAGCCAGAGGAACGACATATCTCGAAGGGAAGGAAATAAGGCACTCAAGACATGCGGTATGGTATCTCCAACGATAATACAGAACGCAATCATGCCGCCAAACGCAAACGCCCACTGCGCAACCGATATGGCGATGAGTCCACTCTTGCCAAAACAATGCTGCATTGTCGCCTGGAAAGAATCCGCACCGCTCAACTTTGAATTGACCACAATCAGACGGATTGTCCAATCCACGGCAATAGTGAGGACGACCAGGAGCGTTATTCCCATGAACATGCCAGCTTGTCGGAGGGCATAAGGCTGTCCTATTATCCCCGCTCCTATAATGCTATTGGCCATGTTCATAAAGGCCATGCGCATCCCACTCCTCGGCCTCGCACTTTCTAGGTGTTCTTCAGGAAAGAATTCATCGGAAGTAGCCAGGGTCACACTCGGGGCCTCAATGTCTGTCAACAGAGGGACCATTTGCCTTGCTGACCGGTTGCGGTCCGCGCGGCCATAGTCCTCTTCCTCCAGCCATGAGTCTTCGGAGTCGCGACGACCATTGGGGTGGCCCTCGTCCTCGGTCTCGTCGTCAAGGTCGAAGCGAACTCGGTTCATCGTTCGAGGGGTGCGGCGCTGTCCTTCTGGTACCGGCTGTGATATGGAAGACTGGTGCGGCTGTCCGCGGGGAGTCGAGCTAGTCGGGACCGCATGGTTCACAAGCTCGAAGTCCTGTGTCGGCGACTCGGAGAGAAGTGACTGCGATTCTGGCCCATCGGGGCCTTTCTGGTCGGCCAAGAGAGCGCGCTGTCCTTCATCACTGGGCATCGCTGAATTGTGAAGCTCCTGAAACTAGGAATCCCTGATGCGGAGGATGCTTAGGGGCCAGGTAATCAATCCCCATGCACGTGATCTCCTTATCGATAAGCCGGCTAAAAATAAATGTCAATAGATCAGTCAATAACACCCAAATAGTTACTGCTTCGGGCAGCGATCGTCCCTAGCATGTAAGCAACTGCAATGCTGGCAATTACGGTGCTTATATTTGTCTGTGGAATGGTTACTCAAGTCGCTGAAGTTGTATTGGTGATGCACAACTCCTTTTTTCCTTCTAGGAGTATATTCGCGATAAGCTTCACGCACTTCCGATCCCGCGCGCTTGTGACACAAGGTCAGTGGAGACTTTGACTCTTCATGTTTGAGGGTAGTTCCTAGCTTACTACGGGATTTCTGGTCTTTGTTGATCTCTTTATTCTGTCGTAGTGCTAACATGCTTCGGCCATGAGACCATACACTCCACATAGTGAAGGTGAACAGAGCTAGAAATGCAGGGAATTGAGATCGGCGATGTCTATCCCGCGCGTCTCCACAGTCATAGATCCCGCCTCCCTTTCCTCTTTCGTCTACTACAAGCACTTCCTCAGTTAACCGGGGACCTGCTTCACAGGAAAATATGTCCATACTGACTACCCATTCTATAAAGCCGCGGGATGACTTTGACACTTGTTCTTGGAGACGACCGACTTAGTTCTCTTGATTCGATTATCGATCTCAATATGCATGCTTCAGCTCAGGTACTAATCCCCGAAGACACCGGCTTAACGGATGCAACCTGTATCAAGAGGCTGCTTGAATCGCAAGATCTATGGGTGTCCCATGCCCCTGAACTCAAACTCTACATCTCGATCAGTGTCGGTGCGTCGATGGCCCTTTCGGCCTCGTCTTTCAGTTCGCAGATCGGGGAGATGCTGTGTAGTTCCAAGGTATTCTCTGGGTCAGCCTATGAGCTAACTCACCTTTTGAAAGGAGCTAACAATTGGTTTCCTTATCAAGCTCTGGTCAGATCTTGGCCTTGTCGCTCTATTCAAAAGTTGTAATCACTTCCACTACAGCGATTTGACTTCTTTCGAGCTCATTATCGGGATAAGAAGGGACCTAAAACAGTCATCGAAGACGAAATCTGCACGAAAGACAGCTTTGTTCGATCACCTCGACGATGTCCAGACTCCAGTCCACATTCAGACTGTTAATTTGTCTACAGTCAACGCATTCATGTCCTTCACTTTCAAGACCGAAAGCGCACAGCTATATATACTAGATACAGACTCTTTGACAAAACCGAATTTGGTAGGAGACTATTACTACAAGAACTATATACTAAAGCACACACAAGACACCATATTCTTTGGTCCCCAACAAAGCGTATATAAAGAAAACTCCGAAGACACTCAAGTCACATCCTTCGTCGACGAGCTAGAAGAGTTGCATGAAAGTGAACAAGTCTCCTCGCTTCTCACCCCTCAAGAAGGATTCTTCGAGAGAGCTTCTCCAGCTGGGCAGCATGAACAGCTATACGATCTCTTCAAGGTCGGCCTCGAATCGCTTCTATTCGGACCCACTTCATCAACCAGCCGTAGCGATCCCCAAAATAGGACCCTGCAGCCTCTTTCACAAATTGCACCTTCAGTCTTCAGCCCGAACTACCACAAGGTAAGCTCATCACTACCACTGAAGGAAATACCAACTCACCCCTCCACCAGGAAATGAGTCAACGGTCACATCTAATTCCCTCAATAACGAAATCAATTTCATCCATACTCAAACTCCCCAACCATCAATCTCTGCAATCCAAACTAAGCAATCTAAATCATAATAGCACGCCCCGACCCTCTACAACAGAAACAGACACAAACAGTATTAGGAATAATATAAGTACAGCACTCTTCCGCATCGCCCAGAAACAACTCTACAAGCCACAAGCATCCCGAAAACTGCGCTTTCAGACCCCATCACCTAACACTCAATGCAAGGACCAGCCATCGCAAATCGGAGAAAGAGTTTCCAGGGATCTAATATATTCTCCCGATGGAGACGAGGAACTTCTTCGGTTCAGTGAGCCCGACGAGAATAGTAGCTGCGCGATGTTATCTACTACTACTGCTGCTGCTGCACCTTCTTCATCATGCGGGTCACTGCCGTTTTCTCAAGATGATTGCGAAGATGAAAATGATGATATTATGTCCGATCGATTCAGTGGAAATGATATGGATTACACCCTGTTTTCGGATGATATGGCAGAATTTGAAGAATTTGGAGATGACAACGATGACGATGATATGCTCTGCGGTAGTTTTTGAGCGGTATATTTATCAGGATCTGCGTGTTGGAGGATGCATGTTACTTAGTAGTATATACAGCAGATACTATATCATTATTATACATTGTGGGGCTTTATGACGATACTACTAATAGTAGTACTTCTAACACTAACAAAGAATCACCCCTTTTTAAGTTTGGTAGGACGATTGTCTAAAATACATTTTAGCCATTACAATATGGCTTCTTGTCTTCCCGTGTCTTTCCCTTGACACGCACGCCCTGTTGAAGACTGCAAATCACCCAATCTACTCCCGCAGTAAATAGTACACTAGTGGCGGAGTGGCAACAAGCACCAGGCATCAGTCTATCTTAGACATTTGGGGGTATAAAATAAGCGAGTATAGCAAGAGTGAGAATCCTTCGACACAGCATTAAAGCTTCTTTAACACGATCCAGTCGTCGACAAATATTTTATGCTTTTCAGTGCAGGAAAGAAACAGTTAGGGAGTAGTCCTCATAGGAACGAGGTAGTGCGGGGTCCTGAAGTGATTATTCCTACTGTCCCTAAGCAAGGGACAGATGGCTGACAAATTCGCCACTAGGAGGATCGATTGCCAGGACGGAGGTCGTTTGACCAATGGAAAGCCGGAGGGTGGAGGTTTGGTTAGATCTATAATGTGACTCATAGAACCGCATGGATCTCTTTAAAGAGACGGAGGGACGTGGCAGTTAGTGAGTTCCTTATCTCTATCCTGTTCTGCCGATGGCATCTTGAAGAGCCCAGATGGCTGCCACGTCTTGACACCGGAAGACTGAGCAAGTTGATGAAGTTTGGATGGGTCAAATCCGTCGATGTAGTTTTCATCAAGTAATCTCGGTTTCGGAAAAGCATATCGAAGGTATTCTTCGATGACGTCGCATGAATCCCAGGCTTGAAGTTTTCGAAAACAGGCAACCACGCATCCAGTACGATGCTACAAGAGCAATTAGTTACGCGTCAACCATAAATAAGAACAAGTGCTTACCTTTCCCTTGTTGCAATGGACGAGAATAGGATGGTTGCTTTTATCAAGCAGAAGCTCAAGGATTCGACACATGACAGAGTCAGGTATCTTAACAGCAGGGTCCTTGTTTGCCTGAACCAAAATACGATGATGTGCAATGCCGTTCTCCTTGACGAACATCACATGGCTTGGAGGGTACGGTTCATCAACCAGTGTGCTAAGGCCTTGTTAGTTAAGTGTCATGGGTAGGCAATTCCGCAGAGACACATACATTATGGTCTTCAGTCCCAACTTCTTGAGTGCTGTAAGATTCCAGGGATAGGGAAAGGAAGAGCGATATATCCCTTTCACGACCTCTCCTAAATTAGCAGGTAGCTCTGACTGTACAGACTCAGACTCCAGAGAGGAGGCTTTATGACGAGCTATATCTAAAATGTTGGTTAGCTATTGTAAGCGATAGACCATAATAAAGGGATCAGGAAGGCCCGGTATGTTTCACTGTTGTAGCGAAATAATCACTCACCATTGATACTCTTAAGAGAGCTGTTCGAACTTTTCTCGGTCAACGGACAGGCCATGCTGGGATACTGACTATCTAGACACCCAGCGGCTGTATGACTCAACACCGCCGTAGAGAAGTAGCAAGACTCAAAGGTCTCACAACTTCGAATTTAAGAGAGGGGGGAAAGTAGTGGGGGGGGTGCTATGAAGACCACCAGGAGCAAGAAGAACCAGCCTCGAGCTCAATAAACGGAAACAGCCTTGAGAAGAAAGGGATTATGCGCGAGAAGAAGCTTGTGAGACACGAGTAAGGCTGACTCGCAAGCCTCAGACGGAAAAGATCCGACAAGGAGACATAATGACGATGATGGAAATCCGTCTGTTTGGGATGCTGAAATAAATTGAAGGGATTCTTCGGCAGCCAACGAACAGCCTAGGGCCAGAGATAAGGTGCGAGTAGTATGGTGCTGGGGACAGGTATAGGCGGTGAGCTGATGTAAATGAAGGTCAATAGGAAGAGAGCTAGCTTCTGCCGTCAGACCTCACGCGAGCACAATGCTTAAGCAGGAACAGACACGTGCTGCGCACCTCAGGTGCAGCTCAAGTGAAGCAAGAAGGAACCCCTGCGAGCGTCTAGTGGCAGAGCAAAGCCAGATAGCTACTCACGTTGGTAACTCCCTGGAAGCACCTACCAGAAAGGCTGACGACAGTTGTGCTTTTCGTTCTTCATGACAGAATAAACAGAGGGGGGTGGGAGATTGCAGTATAGAATTTGCGTTCAGCAGCAGTGACAAGGAGCAGAGTCTAGCCGTTGTGAGGAACCATGGTTGGGGGCGACTGACTCAGCGTCTGGAAACGGGTCTGTGGCCGGGCGCGACTCCAAAAAGGCACCAACATAACATCATTAAAGGGATAATTTTCCATCATTATATCTATCTATAATAATCCTAGACAGTGAATATTCTTCAGCGGGTAGCCGGAAGTCATGGAGGGGCTATGCGAGGTTAGTGAAAGCTTTGTAACGGAGCACCAAAAGACAATTTCTAGATGTAGGATCATTATGCATCTTCCCCAAGTCCAAACATTTTGATCGAGTTATTCCAAGCACTAGAATGGGATAATTTAGCGACAGATTCAGGCTATATCCGATGATATGAGGAAATACTTACGCTTCGCAGACCTCTTCAACGGTCACTCCCTTGATCTGGGCGATGACGTAGGCGACATGGGCTATCGCGGCAGGCTCATTGCGACCCTTGACCATGAGACCCTTCTGCCACTTCTCCTTCTTGACGGCCTTTGGCAATTCCGGCGCACCCTTGAGGTATTTCGACGAGGCATGGGAAGGACGAATTTCGCACTAGAGTTCGGAGTCAGTGAATGTACTCATTTAGTGACAGAAAAGTGAGACATACCCAAGGGCCGTCTGTCTCGATCTGAAGTCTCTCCAGCGGGATGGCCTTCACCACTTCGAGGTTCTCCTCTGTCTTCAGACTGCAGCCGTTCACGCCGATGTCAAGTCCAAGAGCAACCATCCGCTCCATCTCTTCCAGGGTCCCTGTAAAACTATGCACAAGTCCTCTCTTCGGAAGCTTGGCAAGTCGCGGCCCCAACAGTCTCTCGAAATCCTCACTAGCAGCACGAGAATGAAGGAAAAGAGGAAGTTGAATTTCCACAGCAAGATCCAACTGGGCTTCAAAGTACTTCAGCTGAGGTTCTTTCGCACTCAGGAACAAGCGATCATAATCTAGGCCGATTTCACCGAACGCGACAGCCTGTCCATTCTCCTTCGACTGCAATGCGAGCGTCCTGAGCTCGTCTAGCATTTTGGAAGGACCACCGGGGTATTCATCGAACATCTTCGCCTGACAAGGGTGGACACCAACAGTTGCATAGCAAAATCCAGCTGCACGATAAAGTCAGACGGAAATCACTGCTGTTTGAGGGGCGATAACAACTTACGGTAGTCATGTGCAAGTTGAATTGCCCGCCGAGACTCCTTCAAGTCAGAGCCAGTCACCATGAATTTCTGGCACCCGATGTCCTTTGCACGTTGTACAATGTCGTCCAGGTCATTGTCGTGAACCTGTTTGCCATGGTAGCTACCCGAGAAAACGGGATCACTCAGGTTGATTCCAATCTATAGTCTCTCCATTAGCTACTTAGGACAACAAACAGAGAGGGTTTCACAGGGCAGCAGTGATTGTCCACCTACATCAACATATCTGATAGGTTTACTAGTGGTAGCAGTAGCAGTAGCAGTAGTCACAGGCTCAGAGTCACCCATTTTGATCGAGCCCTCAGCCAGGTATCCCTGACTATAACGAAGCGTAGTAGAAAAGCCTCTTTTGCCTAATACAGAACAATAAGAAGAATATGAAGCACGCTGGCGATGCAGCACCCGACTAGTACCAGTACTAGAACCCAAAGTCACTAGATCTTAACATGAAGCAAATAAGTCAGTCAGTCGCCATCCGCATCAACCCTTTTTTCCCCGCTAGTAGCCTCCACAAGTCAAAAAATAGAAAGCAAGGAGAGGAACACCCCGGCCCGACAAAACCTATATAATCTGGGATCTCCGTAACATACCTAATAGTGAACTAGAACGACGATAACAACGACTCCCCAGCCAGATAGACTTATTACTATTGATGGTAGCAGCGGTCCCAAACTGATTCACGAGATACCCTACGCCAGTAGTAACCCGTTGCATCAGTATGCGTTTTTAGCTGGAGAAAAAGTGTTTCCCTAAGTGCACACGCACACACGCACAAAGCCTTATAGCGGCAAGAGAGGAGGGGCAGTAAAAGTGGGACAGGGATAGAACAAAAATAGCTAGTTAAGTAAAAGTACCAATGCCTGACTGACTCACAGGATTGCGGTTACGGTGCCTGAAATTCTGGGGAGGATTAATGAGGCTTGGGAACAGCCACAGTCATCAATCGAATTTGTGTGGCTGTGATTGTGAATTGAATTGATTATGTCAGGATGTATTATTTAGTCAGTTTTGTCGGTTATGTAGGGCCGCCCCGCCGTCGGAGAAGGGTCTGGGTTCCCCGGTGGATAGATAGGCAGATAGATAGGAGATAACAAAGTAGCTCAAGCTTTACTGGTAGTGAACTTAGGATGCTGGATCCATCGAATGCGCTTGCTGGTGCGCTGTACCATAAAGATTATGTTTGTGACTCGTGGCATCCATGTCGGTAGGAAGTTGCATGCTTTTGGTCTGTGAAGTTTATTTGGGCCATGTGGTTGATGAATTTTACGACTGCCAGTATAGCCTGGCGACGGCATACAACTGTATAAGTTAAGCAAGTCTCTATCGTACTTTCAGGATTGGATGCCCCGATGATGCGTTCCAAGATGAAGATAGAAAGTATGTGGATGAACTGGCACCATAAAGTGTGCTATTTGCTAAGCAGCACTATACCATGTACTAACGGCCGTGTTTATATCAAGCCGGTGGGTGGCATATAGAGGTGCTTTTCTCGCAGCCCGAGCATACACGTAGAGTCATTATTCTCCGAACTGATTAAGAATAGATCGTCAAATGGCCACTTCTCTTCGGAATAGGCTTCAAGACGCATCCACAAGGAAAGCTAGCTATTGACAGTCGACGAGTTACATGATTCATGCTTCATTGATAGCACTCGTCGCATCAGTCCCTGGGTTACGAGGGGCATGCTAGAGATAGAATGCAGAGCGACCAGAATGCCACACTTATCAGTGTCCAACCATGAGTTCATAGATAGGCAGTGCGACTCATGGAATATGACCTTGAGATACGTGGAAGTAGTCGGACGACGCTTGCGTGGATCCAGATGATGGTGTGCTTTTCTAGCTATTGTGAAAAGAAACGCCAAAAGGACTTCCATTTGCCTCTCGAGTCCACGCTATGCTATGCATGCAAGGGATGTATATACCATTAAACGAAAAGGGTAGGTAAGTAACTAAAAATGTGTATGCCTGGACAGGGGGACGTAGGATCCGCAAGGTAAATACCGCATTAGGGGTTCGAATAAAGACGATGGAAGCGATTCACATGCTTGGAGGGGTTATCAATGCATATGAAAACAGACTTATGCGGGGCTAGAGTCATGGTTTCTTGAAATTCCTACCATAGATTAGAGCTCCTAGACGCGACAGCCAAGTCGCAGTGGAGAGGTCATATCGAGTTGATTATCGTAGCTGCACTTTCTGCACGTTCTAACTCCGATGACTAGATGGCTTAGCCTGGTCGATGCAATCAGCAAACAGACAGGGCCTGATAAGCACTTATCAACGTGTATCTAGCCAGATTTAAAATGTGCTTCTCCGGAACCCAAAAAAGGAAAGGCCATAGAAGGGCACCATCAGTTGATGATGCATGAAGTACGACATCCAGACGAACAAGAAGAATAGAATGGAAGATGGAGGGAACGACCGGAATCCTGCGGAGGATACGGGAGTCACCGAAACAACTTCCTTGAATTTTACTTTTGCCGATGCAAGCACCAACAAGTCATGATGGATGACGCTGCGTTTGTTGAGTCCGAGCAGGATCAGGGGCTGAAGTGAGATGGGGGGGAATAGTAACCCCGTAGAGGATGTAGACTACGGCGTATATCAGAGTACCTTGTTGCGGAAGGGCTGGAGGAGGAGAAAGGGGACTCCGTAGGGTATGGGGACTACAGCGTAAATCAGAGTACCTTAATTTTAGTCGGGGGGAAGGATCCACGGGGAAGCTGCCGGGCAAGCCAGATCGACCTCACGTGCCCCATCCCGTCCGTCTCCACTTCACCGCTCCTCAACAGTTGAGAGTAGGCACCCCCCGAGCCAGTCATCTCCAGCCTTGAGCGTCGCATCATGCTACAGCTCTGTGAAGTAAGCATCCATCGTCCCATCCAACCTGCCAATCATCGCTTCCACTTAGAATCACCCGATTAAAGATCAGCCTACCTGGCAGGTTGGATGAGGGACGGTTGTTGGGTCTGTACACGCATCCCTCTCGGTAAAAGGCATAGTAAAGTACGGTATTGGCTGGTTTTATCCCGTTGGCGCTAGTAAGCTTCTCGAATGCCGTTGGTTGTTTCTTCATTGCGTCACGGCCGCCGAGTTCCAGCAGGTTGCGACGGACGGAGATAGAAGGTGTCGTCGCAGGAGGACGGACTACTGCTTTAGGAAGTCACTTACAGAGAAACAGTCAACTCTTATCCTGTCGTAATACTGTCACACTCAAGTGTTGGATTTCGAATATCTTGTTGATGAGGATAGATAAAGACCATCTTCAGGTTTAAAAGTGGGCAACTAAAGTCCGGATGGGGGATGAAACTCAAAAGTGGTTGATGTAATACGAGACAGTCGCAGAGTTTCACCAGCTCCGATTGCTAGTGACGAGCGGGAGACTACCTATCAGTCTAGCAGGCATGGAAGAAGCAATGCCCACGACAAACTGTAGAACCCTTCAAGAAAAGAAGGGATCATCTCCTGCCCCTCTCGCGCATCGCGCTAGATAATTAATGCTCGATGATATATTCACGGCGCATCTCCATGGATGTTGTACCGCTGCTGCAGAGGAGGGGAAGGACATGCTACTGCTGCAATGAGGGGAAGCTAATCTATCTGCCATTCGAGGAACGGCATATCCCAGACTGTGCCAGGCCAATGCGTGTTTCCAATGCCCCTCGATCAGCAACTGACCAGTGACTCCGGTGTACCGAGTAGTAATAGAAATGTCCGTGGAATTCAGTTCATTGGCTGCTCCGACCACCAGTCTGCATGATGGCGCCGGTGATTATGCAGGCTGCGATTGGAGAGTCCCATCCCATCCGTATTGCACCAGATGGTAAAAGTAACCTCTCCGTATGGGCTGCAGACAGCCTTGAACAACATGGTGGATATCATGATCTGGGAGAGTTGGGGGGACGGGTAATTCGTACCTGTTACCGTGGTTGACACATCTCTCTACCCCTCACGAGCTAAATGACTATCATTTCCATTTATTTTTCCCTGGAAGAGTTGATTTTCTGTTTGAATCAGATTCGTAATGAAACCGGATAATAGGGGGGTGTTGAGGATGGCCAACTCATGGAAAACAAATAATCAGACGATCATTTTCCAGACGAAAGCCGATCAAAGTAAGAGTCCGAAGGGCAGAATTACCTGTTTGGGGGTCCTGGAGGATCATATCGATCGATCTATTCGGTCGGGACCAAGTGGTTCCATTCTACTATTTACAGCCGGCAGACTTGGCCAGACCGCCGGCCCCAGTGAGTGTCCACCCCAGCAGGGAGCGTGTGGATAAGGCAAGGTCGCTTGCTCATCACTCCCCCAACTGGTTCCTGCAAAGCAACGCCTGTCCGGCTGTCCTTCAAGTACGGCCTGCTTCCCCGTCTTGCTTCTTTCTTTCTTCCTTCTTCTCTCTCACATTCCATTGCTTTATCTCTGGTGCCTAAACTCCCTTTAACCCCCCTCTGCTGTACATAGCCGGTCACTTCCCTCTACAGTACTTGCTTGAATTGTTGGCTCCGCCCTATTGAATACTTAGCTCTACATTCTTGAGCTCAACTATTTGCCCAGACCATTATAATTGTCCCCGTCAACCAAATCACCACATATCAACGAGCTCAACTCTTCCTCGTTCCACCTCCCATCACATCTCCAATGGCAGCTCCTCGTTCCAGTTCGTTGCGCGCTCTCCGCGTGCTCTCCCAGCAGCACTCTACCACCCCATCCATCCGTCGGGGCTTGCACATCACCGGCGCCCAGTCTGCACAACCCGCCAATGTCTCGGACAGGGCTTCTCTGTATGCCAGCCGCACTCTGGCGGATCTGAAGAATGAATGTGCGAAGCGGTCCTTGAGATCTAGTGGCTCCCAGTCCGAGGTATGCTATCTATGACATCTACACTCCTAGTCAAACCACCTGTATGGCTAATCATTATTTTGTGTCGCTTAGCTTGTCGAACGCCTTTCCAACCATGACTTTCTTCAGTCCCGTGCCTTCAGCATCGCTATGAAGAGGATCAACGGCAGCTCTAGCGCTGAGTATGTAGATCTGATCATCATGACAGCCCGTTACCTCGGGTAAAGCCAGTTCGGAACTAACATTCTTGCTCAACACAGGAAGAACCATGGCCGCCAATTCAACACTTCCCGTTCTAGCAAGGCCGTCGGTGACTCATCCACCGTTGACTTCGCTTACATGCCATCTATGGCAGAGATCGATGCACCTGCTGCTCGTGCCGATCCGCAAATCCCGATCCTTTCCGACATCTATACCCACTATGACCCGACCCAGTCGCAAGAGGCCCCCATGAGGCCCCAGGTTTATACCGTGTCCGGGGGTGCTGGTGACATCTCCGCAAGTCCCATGACCGAGGTTGTTGACAATCACTCCGTGGACATCGATCCCTTCTCCCTAACCGAGACGGTTGGGAAGTCCAGATTCGGCGAGGAGCTGAAGAGGCAACAGAACGGTACCTCCGAACCAGGAGTCGTCCGGGAACTTTGGAGTGGTTTCTTGGAAGATCTTTTAGGTTCCAAACAGCAGCAAGCTCAGAAACACTAATGCTGCCTTCATGTTTGATTATGTCTTCTGTCTCGTTTCTAGCGATGTGTGATGGTTACTTTTCAAAGGGCCCTTATTGCCGTCTTTTTGTCAATGTCTTTCGGGATTGAAACATAGTTATGATCCTCTGTAGAAGGGTCTATCAAATCCATTCTGGTTTTTTTTCCAAGGATATACGCTACAGTATACCAATTCGTCATGTAACCATCCTGGTATAGTCCAGTAAGAGAACACGACCCATTCCCCGGATGATGCAATAAGTGGACCATCGGGTGAAGCACGATCAATACCTAGGTATGATTCGGATCATGCATGGTAGGGCGCATCTTGTGCACGCCGGGGAAATAGGGCTTATCAGATCGGAGCCGGGCATAATCATCATCACTCCGCTCTAACCTAGGTAAAAACCGTTCCCGGGGACCCGGAAATGGGTAAAGTCAATCAGTAAACCGTCGTGGGCTGATGAATTGTCCCCCGATATGTTCCGACCTCCAACCGTTGGGGATCGGTCCATGTGAATTCCTCAAGGCCTGTTGAGAGGTCACTGGTGTCTTACACCGTGACAGAATGTAACAAATACCGCATATTGAAGTAACGAGGCTCCCACTGCACTTTTTGATCCTTTCTCTGCGGATGCAAGTCTGGGTGGTTATTGTTCCTGACTTTCGGGTGCGGCGGGTGTGTCAGGGGAGAAGATGTCCGGGGACAGTTTTAGATTCGGGCAAAGCCGCTGCTGTTGGTTCCAGACTTGTAGCTTATAGTGTGCATAATGCAAGGGACATTAATATTCATTATGTTTATTTCGGGAATAGTACTCCAGCACAAGATTTGATTGTTAAGCCCTCTTATGGGTGCGTAATTTCGCTGCTGTAATTGACAGAGCTTAGACTGGCCTAGCCCGGCCACTGTGGCTGCCTCGGCTATGCTGAGTTGTTTCATGTTTAGCCTCGCTGGAAATTGGGGACCTCTTTGTTTTTCATCGAACACCCCCGCCTTTTTTTTTTTTCATCTTTTCTCCTTCTTGCCATTCTCTATACTCACTGGGAACGCGAGCGGATATTGAATATGAGATTGTCTCTCATTCCTTGGATCGCATTTGTGGGGTTGATCGCCTACCGACCTTCGCGGTGATGGAGTTCATGGGTGGTGTTGTGGCCGTCAACTTGAACGAACAGCGAGCACGGAACCCCGGCATTGCAGAACTCCGGCATTATGCAACAGCATTCTTCATATAGTCGTTCGATGACGGTAGTGTCTCAGATCTATCAGCCCACGAACTCCTCCGTGATATTTTCCCTCAAAAAGGTCCCGCTGGGAGAAGCAATGGATGCCTGGGAATACCAAGCTTTATCGGTCATCGTCATCTCGCAACTTGGAAGCCTGAAAGAGGGAGAAGACTTGCTACCGATCTACCAATGGGTGTTTTCAGATGACTCGTCGGTTTTGGTTGTTCGCTCCCAGCCAACTGACTACTGGGTCAATTTCGGCGGTCGTTGGCTTATTGCAGCTGCAATGCGACGCCTTACGGATCCACTAAAATGCCAAGCTACAGTTGGAGGGGGGCTGATGATGAGAGTCCGTCGACTACGAATCCCCTCAGTGGCGCAGGAGTCGTCATCGCGAGGGTTGATGCATGTTCTGGACACCACACATAAGTAGCCAACCCCTCTTAGGTAAGATGCGAGATGAACGGGCCTGGTCGTTGTCATTTGGATGATATTAAGGAGGGCCTTTCTTCAAAATTAGCCGACGAAATTACTATCTTCCAGGATGTGGCTTGAATGCAATTATGATTATGAACTCGTAAGTAGGTAGGCTGTACTATATATATGTACTGTTTCCTCCGCCAAGGGTACCGGATATCTAATCTATCACTGCTAAAAACCTATAGTAGGAGGGTGTGATACTAAGAATGGAAAATTGATGTCTCACGGACTCATTTCTGCCTGTACGCTCTCATTTGTGCTCAGGGGAAAAACATGACCGGTCGTGCCTGGGCTCCACCGCCGCCAAAAAAGGCCTGTAGATCGAGGCCTGGATCATTGGCAGCAGCCAGTCGCAGGCGTCCGTTGCGCCGCGAAAACCTGCCGAGTGGGCCGTTTAGGCTTTGGGTCTCCCCACGATGTAAGCATAATCATTCTGTGCCTGAGTGTGAATTCTCCTGTTGGAGGCTGCATCTTAATTCTTAACTGCATGAAAAGCACTTGGGTGCTATTTTCTTTTTCCTTTCTTTCTTTTCCGTGTTCATTTCCATTCCCTTGCTCTTCTTCTTTGTGTCGACCTTTACAAATCACATTTTTCTTATACTTTCTTTTCTTCACCTCGTTTCTTCCTATTCACTCTCTGTGTTCAGCATTCGTTTATCAGCACTTTATCTTTTGATCGTCTCTTTTATCTTCAACTGTTTGTGCCTTTCCGCTAGCAATCTATCGTTGATCTTTCTAGAGCATTGTCTTGATTGTGTCATTCTGCCATTGACTCCGTCTATGAAATATCATTCTCAATCTGATTAAAACCAAATTCTACTCTATCATTATACATTTGTATCACCTGATCTGGCTGAGATAGGAGAGTCCGGCACCTCATCGTCTGCATCAGACAATTGCGATAAATCCATTGCTTGCACCTGTTTATTGATTCTTCCAAGTTATGCATCTCCCACAGCGTCTCGTTACAGCAGCGTATCTTTGCGCCAGTGCCACGGCTTTCATCCCATACACCATCAAACTCGATACGTCGGACGACATCTCAGCCCGTGATTCATTAGCTCGTCGTTTCCTGCCAGTACCAAAACCAAGCGATGCTCTAGCAGACGATTCCACCTCATCTGCCAGCGATGAGTCCCTGTCACTGAACATCAAAAGGATTCCCGTTCGTCGTGACAATGATTTCAAAATTGTGGTAGCGGAAACTCCCTCTTGGTCTAACACCGCCGCTCTCGATCAAGATGGTAGCGACATTTCATACATCTCTGTCGTCAACATTGGGTCTGATGAGAAATCTATGTACATGTTGCTCGACACAGGCGGCTCTGATACCTGGGTTTTCGGTTCCAACTGCACGTCCACGCCCTGCACGATGCACAATACCTTCGGTTCGGACGATTCTTCGACCCTTGAAATGACATCGGAAGAGTGGAGTGTGGGCTATGGAACCGGGTCTGTCAGCGGCTTGCTAGGAAAAGACAAGCTCACGATTGCAAATGTCACTGTACGCATGACTTTTGGACTTGCTTCCAACGCATCGGATAACTTCGAGTCGTACCCAATGGACGGCATTCTCGGTCTCGGTCGAACCAACGATAGTTCCTACGACAACCCAACATTCATGGATGCTGTTGCAGAAAGTAACGTTTTCAAGTCGAATATCGTTGGCTTTGCCCTTTCGCGTAGCCCCGCCAAGGATGGCACGGTCAGCTTTGGCACTACTGACAAGGACAAGTACACCGGCGATATCACCTACACCGATACCGTCGGATCGGACAGCTATTGGCGCATTCCCGTGGACGATGTCTATGTTGGCGGCACTTCATGCGATTTCTCCAACAAGTCAGCCATCATCGATACCGGAACTTCTTATGCTATGCTCCCTTCAAGCGACTCGAAGACGCTGCACAGTCTCATTCCCGGCGCCAAATCTTCTGGGAGCTACCACATTATTCCGTGCAACACAACTACTAAGCTACAAGTGGCATTCTCTGGTGTGAATTACACCATCTCGCCGAAGGACTACGTGGGAGCAACTTCAGGTTCTGGATGCGTTTCGAACATTATCAGCTACGACTTATTTGGTGATGACATCTGGCTCCTGGGTGACACGTTTCTCAAAAACGTGTATGCTGTGTTTGACTACGATGAGTTACGGGTCGGATTTGCAGAGCGTTCCTCGAACACCACCTCTGCGTCGAACTCTACGAGCTCTGGAACAAGCAGCACCTCGGGATCCACTACAACGGGCAGCTCAACGACCACGACGAGCTCTGCTAGCTCTAGTAGTTCATCTGATGCTGAATCAGGAAGTAGCATGACCATTCCTGCTCCTCAGTATTTCTTCTCTGCTCTGGCGATTGCTTCCTTCATGCTTTGGCTCTAGTTAACCGCATCTTACTCGACGTCTGAACCTCGGGAAACATATGCATTATTTACACATGCTGCTGATTTGTATTTGCATAAATTCTTCGAGCCTGGACGGCGTGCGGATCATATTACCTTACATTCGAAGTCCTTCTCTAATCAATCAACATTCATTCTTACTCCACCAGTTCTGGC
Source organism: Aspergillus welwitschiae (assembly GCF_003344945.1). Taxonomy (NCBI): domain Eukaryota; kingdom Fungi; phylum Ascomycota; class Eurotiomycetes; order Eurotiales; family Aspergillaceae; genus Aspergillus; species Aspergillus welwitschiae. The sequence continues at coordinate 460,514 of NW_020798707.1, read as the reverse complement.
TCGCGATTAACCCTGTCTAAGAAAAAGTTGGTATAGAACATGGCATCCACTATCTGGAACATCTAAAGAACCTTGTCCGGGATCAGTGTGTATGACTTCGGGTACGATTCTGACATGACAGTTAGCGTCCATCCTGAGGATTCATCCTGATCTCCTTACCTAGTATGGACTTATCAAAGTCCTTGACGCTATTGTACCCTCCCACAGCCATCAGGATATCGAAATCGGCCAACAGCGACTTCATCACATGGCGAACACCCTCCTCACCCATGATACTGAGGCCCCAGATCCAGAGCCGGCCGACGAAAACAAAGCGAGCTCCCAAGGCCAGCGCCTTAGCAACATCACTGCCTCCACGAACACCAGAATCAAACATGATGTAAATCTGATCACCAACCGCATTCGCGATATTCTCCAATGCATCAAGACTCGCAATGGCGCCGTCCACCTGTCTCCCCGCGTGATTGCTTACCACAATTCCATCAACCCCATACTCAACGCACTTCTTCGCATCCGCCACAGACTGAATTCCTTTAATAACAAACGGCCGACCCCCAGAGATCTTCTTCCACTGTTCAATCAACCATGGGATCTTCTCCCACGACCATGCGCGTCCATGCCAGACAGAGTCAATCCACTTGGCCGACGCAGCCACCACATCCTTCTCCGGGTCGATGCCAGCCTCACGACACCGTTTTTGGAACACGGGATCCGTCAAGCCAAGGTCTGCCCCGATGCCACGGTAAAAGGCATAATTGGAATTGGCGACGTCGTCATGTCGCCAGCCCAGTTGCCAGGTATCCGTTGTGAGAATCAGCGCATCGAACCCAGAGTTCCAGGCTCGGTTGAGCAAGGACAAGGTCAGCTCGTCATCATGTGGCATGTATAGTTGGAAGAAACGGGGCCCTTGGCCGTTGGCTTCGCCGACTTTCTCGATGGGGGTGCTTCCTGCTGTGGAGAGACAGTAGGGGAGGTTGAGCTCGCCGGCGACCTTGGCTACCGCGAGCTCGGCAGAAGGGTGGTAGATCTTGTTGATCCCGATGGGCGCGAAGCCAATTGGGGCGGACACTTTGTGGCCGAAGATCTCGGTGGTGGTGTCACGGAGGTTGGTGTCCACTAGTTGGTTGGGGATGATCCGATGACGGAAGAAGGCTTGCCGGTTGGCGAGGTGGGTGTTGGACATGCCGGCGTTGGAGGATGCATAGAACCTAGGGATGGGTTAATGGGGCATCTACGGGGGATGGAACATGCATACCAGCCCCCTTGACTTAATTTCTTGTGTGCCTCCTCTTCGAGCTTTCTGGGGTCTGTTGCCCAGGATGCCTTGGTCAGCGAGCTGGTTGAGATGGACTGGGGGTGTGGATGGGATGCGTACCTGTGTTGAAAGGGACGGTTTGGCCGTCGTTTACTTTCCAGAAGTTCTCACGCTGATAGAGAGCCCATTGGGGGGTTGTTCGCTTCTCGATGTTGGGATTGGTTGGGTCACTCATGGTTGAGGTATAGTAACAATATGTTTCTTGCAATTGTATGGAGACAATGGGAGACAGAGATTATCTAAATGGAAGAGAGTCTATCTGATATAGACGAATTGCAGAAATATACAAAAGATAATCTACAATGGATACTATGCAAAAAGAAAACCACAACAACTGTACAAAATAAGTTGAATTTATACTTGGGATGACTTCACCTTGACGCAGCTCTCGGGCGAGAGACGAGTTGGTTCCTGAGGCCACAGAGCAAGCTGGCCTGAAGATCAGCTTCTGCCTGACTCGCAGGCCCTCCCTGGACACACTCTCAGGTACAGAGCAGCTCCTCCTTCAGGGGCCCTTATTCCTCCTGTTAATGCCCCCTTTTAGTGCATGAGATGGTCGATATCGGAGGAGAGCAGCCGCGATGATGTCATTGCACAGCAGCCCGGGATCATCGCGTTTCAATTCTACTTCAACTTCAGCATCCGATCCCATTCTTGAACAGAATAATCATCTACCTCCAGTTCATATGTTAAGCATGTAAATACAATGTCAATGACTCACTTGGCTCATACCGAACCCGACATGTCAGCCTAGGGAAATATACTTTGTCGCGTTACCGACTTGCTCCGGCATCCAAAGCCGGAGCCGGAACAGCCGTCGGGAGATTCGCTTCAACTACCGAAGCCGAAAGTCATCTTCGTGTTCAACGCATCATCTTAATCCATATCATTTTTCATCTTTCACTTCTGCTCCTGTACATCATATTCCAGACACTTATTATATTTTGGAATTGAACCACCATGTTTGGCTTAAGTACAAGACGGTCCGCTGCGACGCGCTCCAAATGTCTTTCCAATGCCCCGACCAGCTTATGTAGCAGTGTCCGCTCACCTGCGCACCGGTCGTTGCTTTCAGCCCGGGACTTTCATCCCAGTCCACACAATGCCGCATTTCGACCTACGTGGATGCCTATGAGAGTTAAGACGCCTTGGATCGATGCGCTCACGAAAAGTCGCGAGACTGCCAAGTCTGGTCAGGGGGCTGCTGCTCCCTCGGCGAAACCTGACTTGACGCCGAAGAAGATGTCGGATAGTTATTACAGCGCCGTAGGTGCATTTACTGACTTGGAGGGGGGAGTTTTGCTGATGGACGTGTCTTTCTTTTAGGTTCTGCCCCTGGCTCAGGATAAATGGCTGCTTGATACGTATCTTAATGCTTCGGGACATATTAGGTGCGTGTCTCTGATATCGATCCTTGCGGATGAGGATTACTGACAGTTACAGATTGGGGTCCCTGCTTATGGACCTCGATGCGCTGGCAGGTGTCATCGCCTACAGACATACTGGTGACTCGGTCACTACGGTCACGGCGGCCGTGGACCGCATCACCATTGAGCATCCGCTGATGGAGATTTGCGATCTCGAACTTAGTGGCCAGGTCACGTATGCGACAGGTCGCTCGAGTATGGAGGTTTCCCTTCAGGTGGCCAAGGCTCCTGCTCCGGGAAAGCAGGTTGAGCCGGAGGATGTGCTCATCACTTGTGCGTTCACAATGGTGTCGCTGGATCCTGCGACGAAGAAGTTAGTTCCATGCCGCTCTATTTTTACGTCTGAATACTGATCTTGGCAATCCAGGCCAGTCAACATCGCCCCTCTAGTCGTCGAAACGGCCGAGGAGCGCCTCCTGTTCAAGCAGGGCGAAGAGAACTACCAAGCCAAGAAGGCACTACGATCCAAGAGTCTCCTCGAGAAAGCCCCCGATGCGGAAGAGAGTAATCTCATTCACTCCATGTGGACCAAGGAGATGTCCTATCTCAGTAAGTGTCCTCTCCACCCATACAAAATATAATTCAGCAATAACCGAACGACAGACCCCGAATCCCCCGCCCAACGACCCTCCAACAACGTCTTCATGAGTGACACCGTTCTCAAATCCGCCATGATCATGCAACCCCAAGACCGCAACCGTCACAACTTCATGATCTTCGGTGGCTTCCTTCTCAAACAGACCTTCGAGCTCGCCTTCTGCTGTGCCGCGTCCTTCGCGCACGCTCGCCCCAACTTCATCTCCCTGGATCCTAGCACGTTCGAGAACTCCGTGCCCGTGGGCAGCGTGCTGTATCTGCGCGCGACGGTGGCGTACACGGAACCGCTGGAGCGCGAGGGCGTGGAGAGCAAGTACACGAAGGTGCGGGTGCGGGTGGACACGAAGGTGAGAGATGTGGAGCATGGGACGAAGAAGCCCACAGGAATGTTTAATTATACGTTCCTGGTGGAGAAGGATGTGCAGGTCATGCCCAAGAGTTATAATGAGTTCATGATCTGGACGGATGCTAGGAGACGGTCGGAAAATGCGGCGGCCATGTTGCATGGGTCGAAGGAGCCCAGTGCGTTGAGAGGATTGAAGGATAGTGTCACTGAGTAGATGGAATTGTTGGATAGACTTTGTGTTTTGGTTCCATTGGGTCTCTCTGTATCATATCGGGATATATTAAGTTCATGTCAACACATTCACACCATCATTACTAAATGATTGTCGTGAACCTTCACGTACTATTCTACCAATACAAAGTACCATCCGATAATGAATGTATTTAACAAAGTTCAATAGTTACAGCATAGCTACACCGTAGTATGATTCACATTGTATCAATATCCATATATATATGCAGCCAATACCCCTGTCACATGACATCATCGACCAATTCCCCGCCTAACCAAACTAAACACCACACTTAATCTTATCAAACAATTCCTCCCACACTTCTCTCAACAAAGCTCAACACAACCCCTCTAGCCCCGAATCTATACATAGAATAGACACCATGTCAATGTCCATCCAAAACATCTGGCATCTGCGCCGAGTAGCAGATACAGCCGCCAAAGCATGTTACATTTGCTATAAGCCATCGAGTAGTGTATTAATCACGCCTGATAATCGGGTATGAATATCCCCTCTCCTTTCCTTGTCTCATTTGCCTATCATAGATGCATGTCCCTCATTATCATCTCTATCCTCATCCTCTGAATGGGATTCATGTCTGGGTCATGACTGATGATCGATTTCAGGACTACTTCTACGTCTGCCCCTCTCACCTTCAAGACCGTCACTTCTGTTCTCCTATTGTCGATACAGAAGCTGTGGCCGCTAAGGCGAAAGAGGAGGCCATGGCGAGGGAGATTGAGAAGGTGAAGAAGGAGTATGAGGAGAAGCAGCAGCGGAAGAAGAATAAGGATGCTGAGAAAGAGAAGGAGAAGAAGGACGATGAGAATAAGGATAAAGAAAAGGATGATAAGTCGGCTACGAAAAAGGGTGATGAGGAGGATAAAAAGATGCAGAAGGAACGGGATGATAAGGTTTGTTCTTCAATTTACATTTTCTATCTCTGGTTCCCCTCTCGTTTGTTTTTGTTAAGCTTTAGATGTAATCGCTGACATTTGATAGATCGAGAGTATCAAGAAATCGACCACTTTGTCGGATGACTCGCCGAGGGTTTTTGCGTTGCATAAGTATTACTCTCTCTCTTGTATGGTTTCTAGGTGATGATTGCTAACTCTTGTAGGAATTTCTATCAGATGCGCATTGACAGGATGCGCAATGCTGAGATGGCTAGAAGGAATCGTCAACGCCTGCAGGATCCTTCTCTGTTCCCGTCTGTGCCGACAGGAGGATTGTGAGCTTGGACTTGGAGCCTCAAGATGATGATGTGCTTGTGGGCTGGATGTCGGAATGCTGACGATATTGATGGGCGCCTACTGCCTACAGTTCACCTTCTGGGTCGCCTGGTATGTCCACGCGTGTGGCTGGATCCTTCGTTGCTTACCGTGACTGTATCGGGCTTGTTGGGATCTGATCACCTGATGATTGTCTGACTGAATGAGAGCTCAGTCTCAGACATCTACAGTTGGGTGTGCCGGATACGGGTTCGCGACGCGAGTACATCAGCTCGTGCGTGAGACACTGTCACCGCGCTTTGCAAGGCGAACGCCACATGTCACGACCAAGTCATTATGTCAATACAGAGACTGTCGATACAGCTGCTACTCTTGCTTCAGTGCTCTGCCTAGTCACTACACCACTGCTACTACACAGCTCAAGCGACGATCGCTCAGCTCTCTACCGACATATTCGTCACTCAGAAACTCATATCCGCCCTGGCCCACTAGAGAATAGCCATCAACTGGACGGCTCACCGGACGCAGATTATGCTGTCTCACAGTTCCGGCAAGACACGGAAGCCTCAAGAAACACACTTTGCACAGCCTTAACGGATTCCGGAAGTACAATAGCTTCTAGAAGCGAACTGCCTGCCTAACGGAGAACGAACGCAAGGCGTCTGACAGCCTTACGCAATGCAAAACCTACAAGGCTACAAACAGGGGTTTGCAGCCTAATCTGGCAACCCGATCGGAATTTGTAGTACTCAAAGAACAACAACCATATGACCGTGTTGTGTCTCAATCAGAAAAGCGAACTGCTCGTATCGAAGAACAACCATACCCGGGCTACAACTAACCCAAAAATAAGCACGCCCAAACAGAACCAGACAAAGAGGAATTGCGCGCGGACCATGCCCAGAAACCGTCACATGCACTATGCTCCATAAGCGATAAATTAAGCATCGATGTTGATGCATGCAGTGGTTGTAGATTCCTCCATCTCAACTTACAACGTAGATAGAAATAAAACAGACAATGTATCCATCCATCCATCCATCCATCAACAACTCTATCCCGTAAATACACATATTAGGCAGATAGATAACTCACATAACAACACAAGATACTAACACCCCTCCTAAAAGAAGACGAGTTAGCAAAAAAACCCCCTCATGCAAAGCAGTGGATCCCCAAACGAGGCAGTGCAACTTAGTATGCCTACCACCACATCCAATCATTCCAGGACTAATTCTTAGCCCCTCCCTCTCTCCCTCTCTCTTTCTCTCCATGTCCGTGTCCCATGCCTTAATGCACTCAGCTATACACTTCCACCCACTCTCTTTATAGAACATAGTAAGGGGGTTGGGCTGGGTTCGGTTAGCTTTTCCTGAAACTAAATAGCAGGTTGTTGTCCATGGAACCGAACCCCATTTTTCAGCCCGTAGTTACTACTAAATGGATAGTTAGGCTGGCCGCCCTGTAGGGCGGGTTGGATCTATCTATCCCTATCGTTATTGCTAATGTTATTTCTAATCTATTTGTTGTTTATGTTGGGTTGGTGGGAATTAGTCTGTGTATTGCAAATAACGCCAAGTCTTAACGACAACGAACTTGAGTCTTTATACTATCTATCGGTTGGATAGTAAGTTAGTTATGCTAGCTAAGTGAAGATGAGGCCTGAGATGAGGTTGACGTCATGTAAGGCGGAGACTAGAATACTTTGGGTATTAGTAGTTGTGTGAGCATACTGGACAAAGTACAAGGTTGTTTTATTAGGGTAGGAGGTATAGTAAGTAGTATACACTGTTTAGGGGGGGGTTGTGGTTAGGTTGTTTGATAGATGGGGGTTAGGATGTTTGAGGAGTATCTGAGAGTAAGGATCTTGTGGTATGAGGGGGAAAGAATGATTATCCGGCTAGGTAGCTACATACCCTACCTATCTAGGCAGGTAAAGTAAGTTACTTACTGATGGATGATGAATGATGAATATGCAGGCTTGCCACTTAGGTCGGTATAATAACTCCATCCATAGTGTGTATACAATCAATACAAGGCATGAATACAGAGGAATGAAAAATACGGAATATACTCTTCTCACTGCAAATAATACCGGAAAGAAGTAATAAAGAAGTAATCTTAGAATACGGTATGTACCAGCCGAGGATCAGCTCATCCATGGCTAGCGCGCCCCAGTTGCGTAAGAGCAGTTTGCACAGCCCCCGAGCCGGCGCTAGTGAAGCAGCCTAGACCTTCGCTAGTCTGCCCCCCCTCCCCAGTCAATGAGACCCAGCCGGACTTGAGCAAAAGCAGCAGCGGTGCTTGGCAGTTACAGTTGTCGCGCCGGGTGCATTAGTCATCGGGCCCAGGAACTTGTGCCAGGCCCCGAGAACTCTGTTTTTCTCCCCGATCTGCCCTTCTGGCTTCGCAGATCCCGGGTCTTACGTCACCGCCTGATTGGATGCTGCATCGCTGGGGCCCGTGGGGCTGCCTTAAAACAGCCTCGTGGGGTCGGTGGGGTTATGCCCTGGATCCTGACAGGTCCTAGCGCTTAGAGTCTACAATTCCCCTCCCTTCTTCTTTCCCCCCCCCGGGACACGAGCTGAATCCAATCAGTCTCTTCGGCTAACTGATTTGATAAGATCATCTGGCTGTAGCCGCCGAGGCTTGGGTTGAGATAGCTGAAGCTAGTGGTGTGCATTTGCTCTTATTGGCTGGGTTCTGCTTGCTGGTCCGGTAGTAGTAAAACTGTATGTCTATCTCGACCTTGCTCTGGTCCAACTTGCCGCGGGATGATCGGCATCAGGGTCTGAAACCTGTCGAGCGCAGACCATACCCAAATCTAGTCTAGACCCGAGTCTATATTGTGCATGACTGCGTTGTGTCCTTCCTTTCGTGCCTTCAATAGTGTACGCATTCGGGCTGTTCCGCCAGCCTCCGCATACCATACCATAGCAGAAGCTCTGAACGCCACACTTGCGTGCGTGGCCCGCCTATTCACGGACCATCTCTGTTTTCAGTTCAACTATTGCTTCCTAAACTTTTGAATCAGATGGCGCCGCTTCTAATGCCACGTGACGTAATTTGGCTTTATGACCCGCTGGTTCGTCATTTAAAGGCATGGCTAAGGGGAGCCTATCAACGAGCGAGCATGCTTAGACTTCCGACGGAGCCTTGCTGCGCCGTGATCTACCCCTGGCGGAGTCAACGTTAGGTAGCGCTACCAAAGTTTATAGGTTTCCGCGTCCGTTGCTCTCATCCGCGGGGTTAGACCGCATTCCAGGCGGCAGACGAATGCCCATCGCGGCTGGCAAGTTGCCTGGTCCGCGGATGATGTTGACCCTCTCGGAAATGTCCACCCTGGCCTTTGCAAGGCCAATCGCAGGGACAACCCACTCGCCGCAGCTACATTGCATGCCTTGCCAGGCAAATTTGCCAATATTAGCTCCGCAGGACGAGTTGGGACAGGTCAGACGGCCAGACAACGGGGCATCTTCTGGCGGCGCTCCATAAGGTGAGCCGGAAGATTCTGAATCAGTACCAGGAAAGAGTGACGGGCGCATCCAAGTCAGTGGGTGTAAAAATACATGAGCGCAATCAGCCGTGGATGCTCTGGCGTTCTTTTGGGAGGTATGGGGGATGATGAATTGCGTGGTCGCCAATTTGCGCCTGGTGATGTGGTCAGGAGGAGCTCATAGATAAGCTTTAATAATGATCGTAACTGGGACTAACCGGCATTTGCGACATTTGATCTCTGTCATACGACCCGCGGGCTCCTGTGATTGGCGCGGCTGCTCATCCTCAAACAGCACGGACTTCAACTCAGGTGCTCGACCACATGCTACACTCTCTTCCACCTCGCGGCGGTAAAGCCACCGGCTGTAAAGTGGGTGGCTAGTGACATCATCTGGACATCCCATCTGATGGTAGACTGAGAGTTGCTCCATGAACCCAGGATTCGGCTCACATAGCGGTCGGTTCTGTCTGATGATGTCAAGGGCGGACTCTGGTGTCAGTGCACTAGGCTGACGGCTGAGCATATACGCGATACAAACAGTGGCTGATCGGGATTTTCCCATCGCACTATCAACTGTCAGCACAGCTTCTCATGCTAGAAGCACAATAGAACATCCTTGCTACACAAGGTCAGGTGAACAATAGTAAACCCGTAATATCAAAGCACGGCTTCAGCAGCGACATTATACAAACACAGGATTGGGGAAAGGAGGTTGAGTACCGATCCTAGGTAAAGAGCCCGGAGAAGGCATCCCAAGGAAACATGAGGAGAAACGGTGTAGGATATAGTCCGAAAAGAGCAGATGAACCGAGGACAAACTAACCAATGTACAAGTACACCTCCGCCGGCATCAAGACCGGATTGGATAAACTTTACAGCAGCTGGAAAATGTTCTAGTAAGTTCTCATCGTCGACATCGTCGACCTCTATGCAGTGGTGTTGAAAAGACTCGAAGACATCATCAGCTGGCTGGAGGCGTAACACGGAAACAACATGTGTAATGTTTGCTCGAGTCAAGGCTGCCTTGTTCTTGAGTGCCAGTATGCTATGTAACTCGACGTTAGCAAGCTTTGTGAGAGCGAAGCGCTATACCTCCTCTGAGACCCTGGCCCATCATATGACGGGCCAAAGGCAGGCTTAGTATGGTAACAGAAAGTGGGGGACAAGGTAACCAACCCTCCAACATAGATGTTTTGCCCGGGAATCTGATTCATCGCCATGATGACAATCTATCAAAGCAGCGATCTAGGTGGATAATGATGGCTCTAGATCAGGTCGCCGATGCAAAAGAGTATGACGATGATAAGAGGCAGAGTGGCCATGAATGATAGCCAAGATCGGACCTGAACATTCAGTATGGTGCCAAGAAATAGTCACGCCGTCTGATTGGTTGGCAGCAATCCTGCAAATGGCGGCACGAAAGTAGACAGTTAGGGTGTAGGGCAAGGGTAAGGGTAACATAACAGCAGCAGGTCTCTTGGCAGCCTGAGGCATTAAGACACAACCCCCGCATAACTAACGGTCATTCCTTCGGCCGGCTTTGGCATGTAAGCACGGACTTGGCCCAGCGTATCACTCTCTTCCTCTATACGATCATTGGCAGTATTTTTTTCCAGAGTAGTAAGAAACACGCTGCACAGCCCCCCTTGGTTTCTCTAATCGCTCCATTACCCCTCATCCATCCCGCAAGTCTACAAGATGTGTGACATGCAATTGGCTCACCATTAGCCAGCACATCCGGCTCCTGAATCGCCGAAGACCCCTCCCGCTGCCAGCGTGATCCTCACATAGGTCCCCTGGTGGCACAGAAGCGCTGGCTAAGACGGTGTTATATGCCCGGAGCAATGTTGGCCTGATATCAGTCTGGTTAACCGAAGCGGCAATTTTTGATAGGAAACCAGGGAAAGGCCTTGTCGTACTACTACTGCAATCATCGAGGCGATCTCGACCGGATCACTAATCGTTTGATCCGTCACATCTAGAGCCGAGGAGGCCAAACCATCTCCAGTAATTATTTAGATAGTCCTCGGTCAGGCAGGCTCAGATGCAAGTGCTCGCTATACTAGTCTAGTGCCTACCCAAACAACTTGAAGTCACCGGTTCCGGTCGTCGATCTAGCTCATCGCTTGGACCTTGTTTGCTGCCAAGGCTCCGAGAGCTGGTCTGGAATGGAAATCACACTATAGTCCGGCCGAGGTAAATGCTAGTGATATCAATTGGTCAAAAGAGAGGCACTCCAATTATATGGTCTATGCGCAGGTATAATTTGGCGTGTGAATCCCCTAGCGCCTGACTGTATCATATTCGGTGAGACGTGATTTGCCTGTCCAAAGCAGAGTCCTACCTGTAGTGCGTATCGAATACGTGTTCTATTCACCCATCCAGCAATACTCAGTCTATTACTGGCATTTATTGGATGCCAACCAGTCTCAGTCGCCGAGAATGGTACTGCATAGGTACGACCCAGGCAAGCGTCAATCGGTGACAGGCCAAGAAACAACCAGGTTTCTTGGTCCGCAGTGCATGCAAAGGTAATTGCTAGGTAGTCTAGATAATGCTTGATTTTGTCCTCGGTGACCAATCAAGAAGTCCATAAAACATGGACAAGAAGAAGCAAGCATGAACCGCATTTAGAAACAACATTCTACCCACCTGCAGAAAACAAGGTCTATCTCATTATCGCAGTGTAACCGACCATCCCTACGTATCCAGAAGCCCGCAGAGTGACCATATTGCAGGGTGGGTTGTCGACTGTCTGATGACTTGGCTTTTCGTCTAGTAAGTGCATATGCAGCCTTACAAATTAAATTGATTCCCGGCATGACTGAAGCATGCCAAATAAGACCAAATCATTTGATATGACCAGAAATAGGTGCGGTAGGTGATCGTTGCTTTGCAGGGTCGGAAACTACTATCATGATACCTATCAACTATCGACCACTAATTCAAGACACGGCCTGTGCACGAGATTTAGTCTGCAGCCCCTTAGGGCTTAAGGCTGACGGCGCTTTTTTGTACAAGAGATACTAAGCCTGACCCGACCTTTCTCCTCGGACAATTATTACCACTCATTCCTTCGTGTTCTTTTCCTTGCTTGCGCGGGTTGCCTTAATCCTTTTTTCTCTTTCCAACTGATTGTACCTGTCTCACTGTCTCTGGCGCCTTACAGCATGGGGGTGACAATACACGGGGCGACCATCCCAACCAGCGCATTAATGACCTACTTACTTACAGTAGTATAGTAACTAATTAAAGGAGACATGGTTATCTGATGTTCCACCCCTGCTGCACTAAGTGCCCATGGAGTTAGATCAGTAGCGTAGGTAGGCGGACTGGACACAGGGGCGACCGGGGGTCCCATTGGCCTTGCAAGCCATATTAGTTGTCCATAGTCATGCTGCCCTGCACGAATCGGGCCAATAAAGTCCGATAATTGAAATTCTTGAAGGACTTACTTACCCAGATAGTAGTAGATGGATATTTAGTAACTGATTGTGAGGAAACCCGAAGGGCCACACAAACGGTGTATTTCCCCGAATTGCCACCACCATAACCACCACTACCACCTGGGTAACGACTAACTAAGCTGTGGATGCATGAATGCGTGTTCAGTCTGTGCGACGGTTGGGTTTAGTTGGGTTGAGTTTGTCGGTGGGCGCGTAAGATTCGCCCAAAAATATGTATACTATAGCTAGTTCGCTACTAGAATTATAGAGGAAAAAGAAGTTTTATTGAGTCCCCTCCCCAGCCCCATTTCTTGGCCGTAGAGATTGAGTGGTGGATTGTCATTAATACCGCAGACGATGCCGTGTGTGTGGTGCGCATTGATTGATTGCACTTTACACAATAGATTCGTGAAATATATGGTCCAGGCAGGAATTCAGGCTGATTGTGGCAAAAATGGGGTTCGTTACTTGTTAGTTTAGTTGAATTGTTTACGAATTAGATACTTTCATTCCGTGAAACTATAACTAGAGTCTGATGGACTAGACTACGTACTTGGGGTTTGCAAAAAAGGTTGCCTTGTACTGTGTACGTAGGTCCGTCTTGCCCCTCCTAATTTTTTTTTTGATTTTATAATTGTCGTCATTATTTTATTATTTTTTTACAGTTTACTCCTGATCCCTTTTTCTGGTACCTCAGACGGAGGACGGATAGAAGTTTGCTTGTTACATCCGATCCGTTAAGTCCGGATTATAGGTTACTTACTTTACTTGGTATGGCACTGGACACGAGACGAGGGCCGACTTTGCTTGCCGGCTGGCTGGCAGTTTGAGAGAGAGAGAGTCAGAGAGAAACAGAGCGAGCAGGGAAAACTGGACGAGAGGGGGAAGGGACAATCAACTGATGATCCACAGGGAAGCAGGAAACAAGATCAATTAAATCAAAATTTGGCTTACTCCGCGAGTTATGTTCAGAATTTTCGTGTCTCTCTTTTGCCCAGTCCGAAGGGTGTGTTTTATTTTTATTTTCATTTTTTTATTTCCTTGTCTAACACTATTTGGCGTTGTGCCTTTTGATTGTTGCTATTCTTCACCGTAGAGCGTTATCTACTTATCAAGTATCGATGGTCACCCACCCCTCTGATGTTGAATTCCACGAGCCAGCACTGCTCGCTTAATTTTCAGCCCTTTGAAAATGAAAAATAAAAGATTTAATTACCTAGAAATCATGGCCCGCCTTTCCCCCCCTTCTTTTCCCTACACAACATCCCCTTATGCCAGTTATCCGGTGGTTTCCAGGGAGTTCCTCGGATCGCAAGGTGCGACGGGGGGAAATGCCAAATGACAGCAATGTGGCAGTGCATGTATCTAAGGCCAAAAGTGGATCCCGCTAGACCATGATTGGCAGTGGGTCAAGCCCAACAGGGCCACTAATAATCATTGTGACGGTCTTCCGCAACAACTCACAGTGGGGCGCCATGGAAAGTTGGAGTCGGTTGGAAAAGTACTTGGGCTTAGGATGCACTCGGTACCCTACTCCGGCCTGGTCGGCTTTAGGGCCCCTGCCGCTGGTAAGTTATTGCCTACCCTGGATGGTTGTATGGTCCTCTTTTCTGGAATTATCCCTGAATTGGAGGAGAGTTGTGTGATGATTATGGTGATGACGATGAAGGAGGAGGATGATGATGATGAAAGGGAAAAAAGAAAAGGTGGCGGTAATTTTCGTAAAACCTAAAAATTGATGCTGTCCCTGTATTTGTCGAAAAATGGACGCGCGCGGGTAAGGCGACGGAGAAAATAATGGGCAAAGCAAAGCAACCACACTTGCTGCATACCACTCTTTTGGCAACTTCTAGGTAACTGTGTACCGGGCTGAAGGTACACCTTAGAAAGGTTTTAGTAAGAAACAAGCAGACATAATAATGATTGTGATAATATACTTGAGATTGGGCTAGCCAGCCCCGGTGTTTTCCGTATTTAAGTCTCCCCTATCAAATTCGAAACGTTCATTTCTTCAGAATGAAGAGTGTACCACTGTATGTATCTAGTATGACCCGCAGTCGCTCGACGCAGTATCTTGTAGCTGGGGGCATGTATCACCGGAACGTCTGGATGAGCGCTAAGCCGATGAGAGGTACCTGACAAGAACTTGGTCGCCTTGGACTGAAAATGAGAATATTGCTTACAATTACATGGGGAGCATTCGCCTAGGAGTTACCACCGTGGAGAACGGGCCCCTCTTAACGTATTCAATCTGCCACTTTTGATTGATTATTGTGTCCTGGAAACTTCACGCCCTCATTATCTGATGGCGGCAAAAACCCTTGTTTTTCCCTTTTTGCTTTCCCACCATTACCACCATAACCCAATGGTGTAAGTAATAGTGATGGAGCACTGACTGGAGAAGGGGAAGCAAGACGGGCCTATGGGACGTTGTCAGAGGTAATGGCTGGCATCCAGTGGGACACAAGTTGAGCAGAGTGCCGAAGAATCAACATGGCACTAAAAGCTGAACTACCAGCACTGCCTCATTCCAATCTAACCGTCTCCAGTCGTCCTTGCACTGTCAGAACCAATCCGGTTAGCCCGCGGCTTCACCGCTCTGCATCTGGAATAAGTCCTGGCCGCTTTCCACCTGCAGTTCCCTGACTCGGTTCGGTCTGTTGGATCCAAGCTTCCTAATTCATGTTTCTGTAGCTCCTGGTTGAACAAGATACCTTTTGTGGTACATAGATGCCTGCTCGGGTTTCAGTCATAACGATCCTGTGTTTATTATTTGCCGCCTTGCGGATGGGGACAAGAGAGAGGGGGAAGGGAGTTATAAGAAAGAAAACCAGACACGTGGGGACTCCTAGTTCTGTGATATCCAATGCGTGTCCCCTCTTCTGCCGTCAATAGTACTGTACTCTCATCACTTTGAGGACTGACCAGCTTCACCTTTAATTAACCCGGGTGACAATGGATATCGAGGACTATGGGGTATCACCCCAAAAACCCACACACATAATACCACCCCCTCCTCTACTTTTAGGCGGGCGAATTATTTTCCTCCTGAGGCACTTGCCTTACGGAATTCCGCCTGCATGGCAGTATGCAAGGTGGAGAGGTCGATACGGGACACGCATAAGCATGGTCTGAAGACATAAGGCGGATTAAACTTTCGTAGGGAAATCCCAAACGGGAAGGTAGGTTATACTATCGTTTAGGGACGGCGTAGAAGGCTTACGGAAGCTCCAGTGAGTGAGCATGTGTTTGGCCGTGTCATACTGCTTGCACCTCACTTAAAGATTTGATAAATGAGGCCCTTGAAGCTGATATTAAATGATTCATGCGATTACGCTTGCTTACCTTTAAAGCCCCTCCGATTAATTAATATCCTGGCTGATCCATACAAACTGGTCGACGATTTTCTACTATCCCGCGTGGGCTGTGGCAACGGCGCGGTTCTCGAGCCCAGAAAATTAGGTTAAGAGTGACTGGACAAGGCCCCATTGAAGGAATATCAAAAGAATGTCAAATTCACGGTAAGGAGAAAGACAGTTCCCAGTTGCCTTGAACGGCTGGTTGTGTGGTTTGTTGTCTGATTAGATTCTTTCTGGATGTTATGATTCCTTCCAGGCTGCTTTGACTTTTGGGAGAAAGGGCCTTGTCATGTATGTATCGGGTAATTTTACGGTTTGCCGTACTGCAATAACCACCACATGTAATCTGACGAGCGGCAAGTAGTTTTCGCAGTTGATGGTCAAACAAGGCAAGGGCAAAAGGAGGGGGTTTTTGGGGGGAAGGAGAAATAATAAAAACGAGGGAAAAGGGGATGGGGAAAAGGAAGTGCTGACAAGTGGAGGAACAATGTGGCCTTAAGAGTAGTTGCGATCAATGCTTCAATCATAAATATAAATGTTTAGTTATTATTCCTGGCTCTGCTGTTTTGTCTCCTTCACTGGAGCTTCTCTGCTCCATTCAGCCCGGTAGGCAGATTACTAGAAGGGTATTATACTCCATACATGCCCCCCTTCGAATTTCTGGCCTTGCAAATTTCATTTGCCGCTGGTGCTGCGTGCATTACCGCCGTGACATTGAAGGAAAAGGCACGCTGCTCCCGTTGGCCAGCCCAACTTCAAAGGTGCCCACCCGGACCAAACTCCAGTTTGAAACGGATGTTCAAATACCAATGTTGTATCATCATCGCAGACGACCTTAATATTATCTGCGTTTCTTGCCTTCTTCCCTCCATTCTCCTCTCTTCAACTTCCTCTGCCTGGGCGTATCAACCACTATTCTCTTCATCTCCCCCCTTCCAGCCTTGAATCCTGCCAGTCTCCTGGGCGCCTCCGAAGTTGAGACTCAAATCGAGACCCTCCGACTGTGAGACAAACGAAAAACAGGGAATTAGTCCTTGCAAATACAGCCCATTTCCTTTCCCCGAGCCTTGTAGGGACAAGTAAGGCCGGGGTCTGCAACCACCATCCTCTGCCATTCTACTTCACCTATCTATCTATCTATCTACTACATCAACACCACGTCTCTTACTTTCTTGATCCGCTACCACAAATATTCACCTCCGTTCCCGGTTCTCATATCCACTGCGCCTAGCACGGCAGTTCCAGTACCTCCACCACAGGGTTCTGCAGGTCTTCTTTTTCGCCTCCGCGACCTCCGCCCGCCATCGCCCTCAAGCCATTCTTTCCGCCGCCTTTAGCATTGCGCCTCAATCCGCCTTCTGGTCGCTGACTTTCAGCTCTCTGACAACATCCCATTTTCGCCTCTTTCTCCTCGTTCTCCTTCTCTTCTTACTTCATCCTTTTTACGCGCCAACTAGCTCACTTACGAGTAGCCGGTTTTTTAGTGAAAGCATCTTCAGGTGTCGATCAACTTCAAGCCTCCAAGTGTAGGCATTGAATAATCAGCCCGTTTCTTACTGATTCTCTTCTCATTCTCGACCCATTGAAATTCGCACCCATCCTCGAGCGCCATTCTAATCCAGTCAATATTCTTCAGCATGTTTTGTGGTCCCTGCGCTGTTCGTTGTTAAGTTGCCGCTATCCGGCAATTTCATGGCACACAGACAGTTTCGCAAACTTGTGCGCAACTGACAGAAAGGCACCAACACAGTTGATCGCTGGTACTTTCAACGGCTTTTTCCAAAGTGAACTCTAAAGCTTTTCCTAGTCAGGTAGTGTGCTCTCGTTCGATATTCTGTCTGTGATCAAATTCACCTGACTACCCAGGACATAAGCTTAATCTATCCGAATTGCCACTTCCCTGCTGCTGAGCAACCATTCGACTTCGTCCACTCATTTACCGACATCCCCCGCAGCATCTGGAACGGGGTCTAGAAGCAGGTTCTTCTGTCGAGAACATCCATCTTTCGGCACAGCTTTCGGCACCGGCGTCGCGAGCCATTCACGAGAGCGATATACACTGCTTTGTGTCGTTTACGACAGTGCAAACTTACACAGCCTTGACCATTCCTTTCTGTTGTCCATGAACAGCTTCTCGCCACCTTCTGTGTACGATGGACATTCCGCGAATTGCGCCTCCTTCGATTAACGTGTATGACTTCAACAGTGGTAGCTTCGACCGTCAGAATTCCCCCGCCAGGTCGCCCTGTAATATGCCCGGGCAATCGTTCTCGGGACCTATGCCTATTCCAACGAATTCAATGAGCAATCTCGCTCCTCCGCCACTACCCCCACCACCCCGAATCAGTGACCTCGAGGACGGCTATGACGCTGGCTGGCTACATGCGAATGTTAGAGGGCCACACAAACTCGCACCGATAAATCCCAACTCGAGTCTCCTCGGCGGTCACCGTCGCCCGGAAGCTTCGCCTCAAAGTGATAGAATGGCTATCGACGAGTTAGATGGTCGACACAGCGGTTTACCTTTCTCTAGGAGCCCCGAGGCTCACATTAGAATCGAACCCCCACCACCGATGGATGAAGGGTTCCGGAATGCCATTTCAGTCAATAGTCCCAGCCCGATCTTGAAGGGAGAAAGAGACTTCTCTCGACGAAGCGTGAAGGATTCATCAGATGCCTACGACCAACACCTCTTGTCGAAAATAGGGAAACCGCTTTCTCCACGACAGTCTATCAGCTCCGGTAGCGAGAACAAGGGCTTACTTTCGACACTCACCATACCCTCGAGGAATTTTGGTGGTCTCCCTTCTCCCGGTGGTTCCGAGGGGTCTAGCCTTGATGTCAGGTGGCCGAGTAGCTACCAGTCAGGTGGGGTATCGCCTGGGACCAAGATCGGCTGGAAAGATTATGTCGGAGGGCGAAGTCCAAGCGTTGAGAGTAGTGCCCCATCGTCTGCGGTGGACTATGACCAACCAGGGTACATGCGCGACTTGTCGCGCCGTCGCGGCGGTGGAACGACTCCCTTATTCGATGAAACTACCAGTCTGCCCAGTCGATCAAACCGAGGAAGCTACGATCAAGGCGTCTTCTCTGATATAGAAGGTGATTTTTCAACCGACGAATCTCTGCCTCCACGAATCTTCAATGTCCGACAAGCAACGCCACCTTATCTGGAAGCTACTAAGCCAGGCACGAAGCGGAGGGCATCCTCTCCTCCCCGTGAGCCGATTAATGGCGATAGGCATGTACTTAACGTGGCCACGAGTAACGGTGACCTCTCCCAGCGACGGACAAGCGGCCATCCATTTGGCAACTCTCTATCGGTCAATGTTCCTTATGCACCCAGTCATGGAAGCCTCTCAGCTGCTTCATCATTGAGCCTACGAACATCTGGGTCTTACTCCTCTGCGGCCTTCTCTTTGGGGGCAAGCAGCATGACGAGCTATGATCGCTCACCCGGGGGACTGTCGCCCAATTCCGATCTTGATACCTTCCATGACAAGTCGATTCTCAATCCTAGTTCTCCTGTGAATCTTCCGGGCTCGTCCATCTCTCGAAATCCCCCAAGTACCGGCACCTTAGAACCATCTAGTGTCGACACTGCTCGGAAAGTATCTATGCAGACGTCACTTGCCTTGCCAAAGCCAGCAGGTCCTAAGATGGGTGGACTGTATATTTGCGATTGTTGTCCTAAGAAGCCCAAAAAGTTCGACAGTCCAGAGGAACTCCGGTAAGTTTCGTCTAGCCTCTTGCTTTTTATTTGTCTCGTCTAATACCTTTAAAGCGCCCATGAGATGGAGAAGCAGTACTCATGCTTATATTGCAACAATCGGTTCAAGAACAAAAACGAGGCGGAGCGTCATCAGAATTCTCTCCATTTGCGGCGTCACTCTTGGTCTTGTGCAGCACTTCCGGGATACCAAGCAGCGTTCCATCCTTCGTCTTCTTCGGCCCAAACGAGCTCTGGGCCTTCTCACGACATTTGCGGATACTGTGGTGAAGAATTCCCGAATTTCCCCCAGCCAGACTGGGACCGCAGATTCGAGCATCTCACTGCAGTGCACAAGTTTGGAGAGTGCAACAATGCGAAGAAGTTCTATCGTGCGGACCATTTCCGACAACATCTGAAACACAGCCATGCTGGTACGAGCGGGAAGTGGACCAACATTTTAGAGAACGCCTGCATGAAGGAAGAGGCACCTCCCGAGCCCAAAAATTCTGGCGGCAATGGAAGTGGGACGCTTGCATCAAACAAAATCAACGAGGTCCTCAGTGGTTGCTGACAGCAAATGTGCCTTGTGGGGTTTAATTCCGCCCACGCCGGCCGATTGCTGAAAGAGAACAATGCTCTTAGTAAGAGCATACTTCACTTAACCTTCTCTATATACATACACACCTTTCTCCCTATCTATTACAGCACTGCGCCCATGATCCAACCTGGCGTTCAGCGGGGATTTTCCATTTGTGGTCCTGAATCTTTGACGCATTTAGCATATAACGGGGAATCTGGGTATCAAAATAACACCGGGAAAAGGGGGGGATTATAAAACGGATCTCGGGGCACAGTGGTATTGATGTGACATGACGGAAACATCTTTCTTTTCAAATCTGTTTCTTTGGCGATAACAAAACTCGGAGTCCTGGACGGGATGATCTTTGGCGGGGCGGCTGATCGTGAGTTTGGGTTTGCATTAATGGCCTGCTTGATTTCTTTTTCCCTTTGTGTCACCTTTTCTTTCAACCTCATTCACACCTTTCCGAGCATTATACGGCGATGACGATTCGACCAGCCTGCTTTGAATGCGCCTATCTATCTACATGTCTTGTTGTCTTGGAATATGTATGTCCATGTTAGAACATCTCTGAACCTGGCTGCGTGCTGGGTATATGTATATACCTAAAGTAGAATTAAGAAAAAACTTAAATTCCATCTATGGACGGATATAGACACTCTTCGAACTACTAACTACTATCCAAGTGGCACATAGAGAATATTTTCGCACCCCAGGAAGTTCGTGTTGGTAGTAAGTATAGTAAATGAACTCTAAACCCTCTCATTCACTAAATGAAGTAAATAAGTAAATAATACATACATACAGCCAGTTATACTGCCTGCCCACTTAACGCCAGAGCAATGCATAGCCAAAACCCACAGAGTCTAGGTCGTAACTTTTCCAAAGGGAAGGGGGCATTATGAAAGAAATACCAGCCACGAACAAACAACAATAATATCGAAAGGTAGTGAAGAAAGCGACACCAAAGCTAACTGTGTCTATCCATTGGAGCACGTGACCGTGGCGCGCTAGATGGATGGAGTCAGTTAGATGTGCCATACAACAAGGACAACAGGGACATCTCTTGTGGGAAGTTGAATGGGTGATGTGATAAAAGCGGTAAAGCAAGCAAACAATCAAGGACACACTCCAACTCCCGAATCAGGCCCCCAATCAATACGTACACTACATGCGCCCCACGCGCACTGCCCTTAGTTAAAGGGATCCTCTTCCACGACACCGGCTGCTTCCTTGGCCAGTCGTAAGTCCTTGGCTCCAAGGCCGAGGTTCTTGAAGTAAGGGCCGAAGGAAGACAGAAGGTCCTTGAGGGATGCCTTCATTGTGTCCAGGACGAGGTCGACATCAGGGACACGGCGAGCCGCAGCTTGTGCTTTTGGGTTGCTGGATGGGGGGAAGTTGACGTCTGTCCAGTGAGCATCGAGGCCGCCGTTAATGAAAGGTTCGAGGGTCGTGATGGTATCGGCCAGTAGGCGTACGACGGTGGCTACGTCGGCTTGGACCTTTCCGTATTGGTCCTCCGCGAGACTCTTGATGAGAAGGCAGGTGAGGGATTCGGTGGCGTCGATGACGGAGCAGAGGTTGGCGTGGGGTGTGCCGAGGACAATGCCGGAGAGGCGACGAGCGTAGGTTTGGCGGAAGAGTCGGCCTAGTGGAGAGCGGAGGAGCTGAGCGAGGAAGGGGTGCAGGTTCTCGGGCTTGCTAGTTGATGGCGCGGTGAGCATCTTGAGCTCCTGGGAGGAACCGAGCAGCTTCTGCTTGCGTTCAGGGCTCAGCATGGCGGAGGAGGCGCGGTCCAAGACATCGCGGGCTTTGGCGCGTGCGGTAGGCGTCCAGTCTGGGGAGTTGCCGTAGGCTCTGGCGGTGGTGGTGAGGGCTTCGCCGAACTTTTGTTGGCGAGTTGTTGCCTTGGGGGACGGAGCGAAGATGTTGTCCGCCTTAGGGGGGTCCGTCAGCCGTGGCAGGGAGTGAAGGACGGGCTCGGACTGCTGGACTGGTGCAGGCTTAGGGCCAGATGATGGATTCTTAGCCTCGCTGATGCGAGTGGTAACGCCCGTGATGACATCTGTGGCGGCTTGCAGGATTTGCGACCAAGCTGCACCCTCCTCGCGATCGATGTCGTTGAAGATGGCTTTTCGGCGGTCAGGGAATCTCTGGCTGATGAAGTACAGCTCCCAGAATGCAAAAGCGCGAACGGTTTCCTTCTTTGCTTTTAGTCCATTCAGCAAGCTGCCGTTGGGATCCTTGGCTTCAGCCGTCAAGGGCTGGCCTCGCTTGAGCGGCTCTTTGCTGAGGAACACGGAGAAAAAGAGGTTAGCTGTCTGCCAGCAGAGAACCAGGAGGCCTCCTGAAATCAAAGTTCGCACGATAACTCCGAGGATTGGCGGGATAATGCCGGGAGGGGATGCGGCGGATCTCGGGAAATCCCAGAATAGCTTTGCAAAGTACAGTGTAGTGCTCCATGCCGGGCGCCGGAGGACGAAGGCGTATGCGAATGGGCAAAGAATGGCAACCAAGATACTCCGTTTCATCCCATCCTTGATGAGCTGCGGCAATGCTGACTGGAGGCGTTTAGAGATCGATTGCTCCTGCCGGCTATCTTCATCAGCGGAGCCAGCGACCCTCCTGGCAACGGGAAGAGGGACGCGATCGTAGTCGTAGTAAAGATGAACCACTGACTGCGCGACTGCCAGGAGAAAGTGGTAGGTATAAAGGTAGATTGCTCTTTCGTTTAAGCTTGCTCGTTCGTGAGGTCTAGCATAACTAGTTAGGCGAATTCAAGAGAACCGCTTGAGCTCGTCGTCGCAGGAAACATACCTAGCTCGGTTCACCAATTCCAGGTGTGCGCTACTTGAAGAAGACCACCTGTAGATTTCAGTGAACCACCAGGCGGAGAACAAGTACCAGCCAAAAGTCTGTATAACGTCGAGGGGAACGAGGTATTTGAAGGTGCTAAGCGGGGAGGAGGTTGTCCTGGCACCGATGTGCATCTGACCAACACGGAGGACGAAGACAACGAGACTGCAGAGGAAGAGAAGAACTGTGCGAACTCCACATCCTCCAATGGGGAACCAAGCCCACAAGACTATCGGGATATCACAGCTGGTTAGCGATCACAGCTTGTCAAACGCCGCTCGGTGTTGGTGTAAACTTACAAGACGACTTATCGCCAATAGCAAATGCCACTACATAGCAGACCAGAAGCGCCAGTGCCGACGCATGAACGAATCGTCTGTGCAGCGCAGAAGTCAAGATGCGCCGATACGGGCGAGGCTGTGCTGCAGCCATGGTGCAAGGTGGAAGAGGGACTGTGAGATCTCTAGGGAGAGAAGAGACACAGCAATTTCACTGCATGATCAGATGACAGGAGGAATTGAGGTATCCGGTCAGCCTGTCAGAACGGAAAGCTCCGAAGGGGGGCAAGTGGAGCTTCAAGGAGGAGTGTTGGCGTCGGATGCGACAATAAAGTGAAGCTTTTCGGGCAAAGCATCAAAACACGCACCAGCCACAAACGGCATGTCATGTGACACTCAACCAGCCATCGATGGCGTCAGGTGAGTGGCAGCCTGCGAATCATGGCATCTATGCGGCCAGGCAACCGTCGACACCTGACAGCGATAACGTACTACTACTTTAGCAGGGAGAGAGCCGGCCGGTTGCATCGGCCGAATGATCCCACCTTCATCCATCCACTGTCGCATCTCATTCCGCCATGTCGTTTGATCGCTTGAACTCGCTAGAGGCACAGCCTACAACTTTCCGTCGCTCCGACGATCCCCAGTATCGCGATGACCCCGAATTCCATCGTTTGACCGAGGGTCTCTCCAACCAACTGTTTACCCTGACCTCCAACATCACTCGGTTGTCCGATCAGATTGCCCTTCTGGGAACGAGGCGAGACACTGAGCGTGTGCGCGAGAGAGTCCACAAGCTCCTGGAGGATACTCGGGGGGGTTTCAGGGATGTCGCAGAAGGGATTAAGAAGGTCCAGACATGGGAGGATGTCAGTGTATGTTACGCCCATATATAACCCCTCCACTGCGCTGCGACCGAACAAGCAATACTAATGTATTTCACACCAGCCTTCCCAAAAATGGACTCAGCAGAAGCTATCGTCCGAATTTAAATCTACCCTAGAAGAGTTCCAGACTGTTCAGCGTCGTGCCTTGGAGAAGCAACGGGCATCCGCAGCAGCAGCTCGGACTGCCGTAGACGAAGCGGAGCCTGGTTCCGGAGGTGACCATCAGCCGCAGCAACAGCAAGACCAATTGTTGGAGGAACAGCCCCGCCTTGCGAATCAGGACGAAGTGGACTTCCAGGAGGCCCTCATTATCGAGCGCGAGGCTGAGATCCGCAACATTGAGCAGAGCGTTGGCGAACTCAATGAACTGTTCCGGGACGTGGCTCACATTGTCCATGAGCAAGGTGGACAGCTTGATATTATCAGCGAGAACGTTGAACGAGTTGGCGATGACACTCGTGGAGCAAACGTCGAGCTCCGTAGCGCCAGCCGGTACCAGAAGAATGCGCGCAACAAGGCTTGCTGTCTGCTTGTCATTCTTGCTGTTATCCTTACCATCATCGTCCTGGCGGCAACCCTGGGATAGACTTGAGCGTTAATTCTGTATTCTCGCTTCCACACCCCGCAACCACGACACCGGATGTCGCACATCATGACTGTCCTCTATCTTGATGATATCCTCTCGATGTACCTCTACGCATGTGCTTGTGCTTTTTTCGCTACTGCAGGCGGCTTGTTGTGTTCTGTTACGTCGATCGCTATGGGTTCTCAGGCGCATAAGGAGCGAGGATGTTCTATTTACATTTGCCGTTTCTATCTTTCCATGCTCTATATCATACATAGCTTCTGTTATACACGAATTGTACACTGCGTTGCTTGCCCAAAACCATTCCCAAAACTCCGTTTTTCGCCTCTGATGCAGCGCAAGAAGAACAATACTGGGGAGCTTCATAGTCCCATAAACTTGCTGAATCTCATCCGGCAGCCCTCTACTGTGTTCAGTTTTGGCCGAACATCCAGGTAGAAGCTAAGCTTGCCGGGCCCAGCATTGGCAGCCAGGCCGGGAGCATTGTTTGCACCCGACGATTTCCCTTGGTAGAAGTCAATGACATATTCGATCCTTTCACCACCGCATCTCTCTACAACCCAGTCGTGCCGATCAAAGGGGAGCTGGTAGCCCATCAGGTTATTTATACGGGCGCGAGGGCTCAGGAACTGCGGGTCGACACCCAGACCGCGGAAGGCATACAGCTTTGGGCCTCCACATTTTTTACTGCCGGGGTCCGACATGGGAGCTCGACTTTCCCATTGCAAGATCTGCTGCCAGGCGCGCTCATTGACGGCGTTGTGGATGGGAATGATGGATGCGACAGTGGTCGCCAGTTCCGAGGCGGATGTTGTGGAGCTAGGAGTGTTGCCCTTGCGCACAAGAGCTTCGAAGAATTGCCGTTCTGACGGATAGATCCAGTTTCCAGTATTCGGGTCGTGGCCTGTTTCGGCTTCTGCATTGGATGGGGTGCCGTGCGATGCGGCCGTAGCAGCGTAGGGTGACGCGGGCGCATTTGACGAGTCGGCATTCGACGGCTGGGAGGTAGTATCAATGGCGCGCGGTATACTGCTCACTTCACGGTCGGTCGACAGAGGCCTTTGAGATTTGCCTTTCGAATGCTGTCCATCTTCGGAGGGTAGAGGATGAGGGGGTGCAGCGCCGCCAGATGCTTGATGCTGCTGCAACCAAGCCTCGCGGGTTTTGTGATCAACAGGGCATACACCAGCCGCAGGCGGCTCGGGTGACGGAGTACTCGCACCGGCACCCATTGTTCTAGGTGAGGATCGGGACGGAGAGACAAACGGAGATTCGGCCGCGACACTTGGAGCGAGAGGAATGGATGGGATAATGAGGTTTGATTGCAAATCGATTGGATCGAACGGAAAGGCGGACAAATTTCTGGCCGCTCACCGCCTCGGGAACCCGACAACAAAAGCCCCGAACTTTCCCAACAAGGAAATCCCCCGCCTTTTCGTCGCTCGTCTTTAGCTTCGCCCCTGAACGTTTCTTTCTATCTTCCCTCCTCATTTTCTCGGTCTTCAAGTCTTCAAGACACTCTTGCTTGACTCAATTCGTCTACAATGGCTGCCTCCGCTGACAGTCAGGTCTTCCGGGCCACCACCACCGCCCCCGTCAACATCGCCGTCATCAAGTATGTTCCCCCTCTACACTCACCGATAGTACGTACGCTTGGTGGATTCTAATCGTTACTGAAAAGGTACTGGGGCAAGCGCGATGCTGTTCTCAACCTTCCTACCAACTCCTCTCTCTCCGTCACCCTTTCGCAGCGTTCCCTCCGCACGCTCACCACCGCTTCCTGCGCTCCTTTCTACCCCGCCAAGGACGAGCTCACCCTGAACGGCAAGCCCCAAGACATCCAATCCTCTAAGCGTACACTTGCTTGTCTGGCCAGCCTGCGCGCCCACCGTCGCGAGCTCGAGGATGCAAACCCCTCGTTGCCCAAGCTGTCCAGCTTCCCTCTTCGCATTGTTTCCGAGAACAACTTCCCCACCGCCGCCGGTCTCGCCAGTTCGGCTGCCGGGTTTGCGGCCCTCGTTCGTGCCGTGGCAGACCTTTACCAGCTGCCCCAGTCGCCCCGTGATCTGAGCCGCATCGCTCGTCAGGGCTCTGGTTCCGCCTGCCGTTCTCTGATGGGTGGTTATGTCGCCTGGCGCGCTGGATCCTTGGAGGATGGAAGCGACAGTTTGGCAGAGGAGGTTGCGCCGCAGTCTCACTGGCCTGAAATGCGTGCCCTCATCCTGGTTGTCAGTGCCGCAAAGAAGGATGTCCCCAGCACTGAGGGTATGCAGACGACCGTCGCTACCTCGAACCTTTTTGCTACCCGCGCGAGCACTGTTGTTCCGGAGCGGATGGCTGCCATCGAGACCGCCATCCAGAACCGCGATTTCCCCGCCTTCGCAGAGATCACGATGCGCGACTCCAACAGCTTCCACGCCACTTGCTTGGACTCCTGGCCTCCGATCTTCTACATGAACGACGTCTCTCGCGCTGCCGTCAGACTCGTCCATGATATTAACCGCGCAATCGGCCGGACCGTCTGCGCGTACACCTACGATGCGGGCCCGAACGCTGTCATCTACTACCTTGAGAAGGATACCGAGCTTGTTGCCGGTACCGTCAAGGCTATCCTTGGTGAGAAGACGGAGGGCTGGGAAGGTCCCTTCTACACGCCTCTGAAGGACGTTACCACCCCCGGCGTGTCCCTGGATGAGATCGACTCCCGCACCGTGGAGTCGCTCAAGGATGGCGTGAGCCGTGTGATCTTGACCGGTGTTGGCGAGGGCCCCATCTCAGTGGATCAGCATCTTGTCAGTGAGAAGGGCGATATCCTTTCTGCCTAGAGACTTCATCTCATTCTGGGAGGCTTGAGACACCAGCAACTAAACGAATCGAGGGTCTTCGCGCACACACACCGAACACCCTTGAGATAAGATACCCATATGCTTTGCATCTATTGCACACTTCCCAGGCTACCAGGCCTTCTAGCACTTCCGATGGTAGAAGGTCGTGTCCCTCTATATAATATAGACATCTTTTCGGGCCCCTTCAACATTATTCTCAGTCCATACCCATTTAATATGATAAACAAAACACTTGACGGATTGCATGAATTTTTAAATGATCTATGTATGACTTTTTAGTAAAACCTAGTAAGAATAACAACGTTATCAAATGCAAAAATGACCTAGGGAAAGCCCTTCAGTTCAACAAAGCCGACAACTTGATCTCCTTAACCGCCGGCACCTCCCTCCCCTTCCCAACATTCGCCGTAGCCGTAACACTATCCCAAAACACACTCTGTCCTCCCGTAGCATGAGGCACCCCATCCTCCCCAAAGGCAGCACCAGCTCCATTCTCCCCCTCCGCAGCATCACCCTCCCCAGCCTGTCCACCAACCGCCTCAGCCACCAAAGCCCCAAAGACCTCCTCCCGACTCTCCTTACACAACTTCAATACCTCACTCATCGCCTTCTCCACCGCCAACGCCCGCTCCCTCATGCCCCTCCTCAACAACGCATCAACCAAGCCCTCCACCTCACTCACCGTCGTGTTCGCCCTCTCCAGCAACCGTCTCACACTATTAACAAGGTACTCCTCCTCATACACCGTGCCCTTCTTACCACGCGCACGCTTCCTCTCCTCCTTCCTCCGCGTCTTCGACGTATGCCGCGACGAGCTCGTCTTCCCTGTCTTTCCCGTGTTGCCCGTATACCGCGTGAACATGGACCGGCCCGCCAATGTCGAAGCGTCAGTGGGTGCCAACGACACATTGTCGGGGATATCCACTCCCGCGGCCCCGTCGCCGAGGGTAGGGTCGCCGCCGAAGTAGGCCAGTGGGTCGGTGGCGCGGCGGACGCGCAGTTCGCGGATCCGGGGCACCTGGGCGTTGAGTTGTGAGCGGAAGTCCGCGAGCAGGTCGGTCATGCTGCCCATTGAGTCAGCGAGGCCGGTGTCCACGATCTCGGGGATTAAGGCGGCCTGGTTGTGCAGGGTGAGGAGGCGCGTTGCCTCGGAGAATTTGGAAGCTCGGCAGAGGAGCCGTGATGCGCCGGGGATGTCGTGTAGGTGGTCGGCGTGGATGGTTGCGGCTGAGATGTAGTCCTTGGATTCTTCGATTAGGGTGTTTATCAGGGCCGTGGCGTGCGTGGTTAGCTCCGTGGGGGTGAGGGGCACGAGCATCGCGCAGTAGAGGGATTCGCGCCAGAGATGGGCCAGGTGGTAGCTCTTGTAGGCGTCGGTGTAGAGTTGCAGAGATTCGTAAGCTGCATTCGGGGTGGTGGTGGTGGTTAGTTTGATGGGTGTTGGCAATGGGAGAAGGGGTGGTTATTGGGTACGTACCGATGCCTGCCTCCTTGTACTTGGACCGGTCGAAGAGGTAGTCGGCGTACAGGTTCGTCATCTCGCGCAGTTGCTCCGCCTGGTACTTGTAGAGGTCGATGGCGTCCTTGTAAAGGACGTGCTTGATTGTATAGGCGCGGAGTTCATCGTGGGCGTTCAGAGCGTGTAGATGCTTGATGGCTTTGGATGTCCGGCCCAGGTAGTTGTCGATCTCGAAGTAGCGGCGAAGTTCGGGCTGCTGCTGCAACTTGCGCAGGAACGGTAGGTACTCGCGGGGATCCTGGTGCGGTTGGTTAGTATGTGCGAGCGACAAGGTTTCAGATAAGGATGCTTGCTCACCCGTTGGGCCTGTTGGGCGACGAGCAGGGTGAGCTCGAGGTCGTAGAGCCCCAGCGCATTATCGTACAACTGGTTAGCATCCGTCAGGAAGCACATATGCTCGATTGCGTCGTCTGCCTGTTCGGGCGATTGTTCTGCAGGAGAGGTAAGTATTGAGTAGGAACCTGGGAGTCTGGAATACGGACCTCTCAAGCGCGCAACCAGTTGCAGACCGGACTCAAGATCCGGTGGTGACTTGCAGACATGCGCAGTGATCAGGTTGTGCAGGTTGGTGTCAATGCGCTTCTCCAAAGTTGACAAAAAGGCGTCGCAGATTCGGTTGACTTTGCTACCCTTGTTTGGTGCTGCTGCAACAATTCCGGTCGGCGCATTGTCTGCCTTCGGTGTTTTCAGGGTGTCTTTGTAGAGAGTCTGGGAAACGTCCTCCTCACTGGAAAGTAATCAGCCAGCATGCCTTGAATACAAGGTGATGTGCATACCTAAGACGGGAGATAAACTCGTCAATAAAATCAATCTTCTTCACCTGGTCCACAAACAGTTGGATGTTGTCCATGAATTGCTCCGGGGCATAGTCGTGAATGATATTCATATCCACCATCTGACTACGACAGGTCAAAAACGCAGCCCGGTAGTTTTTACGGTCAATGAAGTTTCTGATACCGGCCAGAACGAGGGCTCTGGGATAGATGGTTTCGAGGTTTCCACGGGGCATCTGCAGAATAACAGCAAATGTTGTGGGCATCACTGTCACCAGACGTCCGCCACGTTCAATACTTCTGCATCGTTCATCCGTCTCGGGGGTGTCGGGAGGAATATCCATCTCTGTAGAATGGGATTAGCTGATGTGATTAGGGCTGGTAGGCTGTCCATATTTCTCACCTTCCACTGTAGTCAAGTGCACAAATTTGATCAGGTGAAGGGAGGTTGTAAACATAATATGGGCCTGGGTTACAAGGAAGGATGTGCAGTTCTTCGCAAGGAGCCGCTTATTGGCATACAGGGCTCCGGATCTTGTCATGGAGACCAGAACATGCTTCAAAAAGTTAGTCATAACGTAATCTGAGTTTCAAGAAGGATTTACCTCATCCTCAGAGATTTGCGCCGCCTTGGCCCAGTAAGTATCAACTGTCGGGCTCTCGAGCCAGGGCAAAATCTGGAACTCCTCGGAGGAAGGCATGGAAACATAGGAGTACGTAACCGGCTGGTTAGGCGCTTTAACGTGAGAGAACCACAAAGCTTCATGCCCAAGGGAGGTGAACATTGACAAGATTTGCTCGGAATTCTCTGCCTGATAAGCAACTTGAGTCGTGCGTGTCTCCAAAGCAGTGCGTTCAATCTGAGTGTTGTTCGGGCCACTGTCCTTGAGGATGTAAACTTCATGCTCGTTTACAAAGGCAATCTGTCGGGGTCGGCTATCAGGCGCGTCCGACAAAGGATAACTAGATTCAAGGATTGGAGATGGAACAGGTCTCGATTTGAGAGACCAAAGGAAGATGGAAAACCGATCCTTCATAAGAACAGCCATCCGCGTTCCCGACTTGCTGAATGCCACATCAACGATGTTTGAGTCTAGTGTCAGCTCATTGTGAGCCATAGGAGGAGGAACTCCCGCCAGCCTCAAAGGAGTCAATTTGAGGATTTCTTCCGCCCGTTAGAATACGTTCGGTCAAACATGTATGGTGGAGAGACTTACTTCCGTCGACGACAGCAACAGCGCCAACATCATCCGGGCTGGTGGTGGATCCCTGAGATACGTCGAAAACAAAGTCCACATCCAACATCGACCCTGAAACGCATTAGAAAACTGACCATAGATAGTTGCAACTTATCAATTACCTGAAGCCCCTGCAATGAATCGTAAGGCCTTCTCCTGATGCCATTTCAAGGAGAATGGATACGGATATTCTGCATTCACTCCAATCGGAATTTCTTGCTTGAGGTAGTAGTGGTAGTTGCCGGTTGTCCAGAACTGGGTTCTGTCGTGGAATTG
Source organism: Aspergillus welwitschiae (assembly GCF_003344945.1). Lineage (NCBI taxonomy): Eukaryota > Fungi > Ascomycota > Eurotiomycetes > Eurotiales > Aspergillaceae > Aspergillus > Aspergillus welwitschiae. Next base: position 429,510 of record NW_020798707.1, on the reverse strand, counting down.
CACCGCAAGCACCGTTGAGTCGACATTCCAGCTCAAATGAATATTCGAAGCCCATGTCGACCGTTCTTCTTCCGTCAGGCGGAGAGTGAATTCTCCATGGCGCAAGCCGTTCCTTTCGAAGAAGACCACGTCAGTTCTATCTTCGCGGCGCTGGATACCGGCAAGAAGGTTGCCAGAGGGTCTCCAGCTGAGGGCGCCTTCCAGTCCATCCACTGGCTCACTGACGCTATCCAAAGTTCCCTCTCTCGAGTAAACCCGGATCGCACGTCTAACGCCAGCTTCGATGCTATTCACGGCAACATAAGCACCATCACCACGCCAGCTAATGGTCGTCTTTCCATCATCGCTAGCACTCAACTTACCCTCGTCCACCTTCTCGGGGACAGTAGGATCACGAAGAGCCTTGGCACGCTTGCCCTGGAACTGGGTCTCGCGCTTTCCCCAGCCCACAGAGACATGCTGGGAGGCGCGGAGGTCCTCCTGCGTGAAAGTAATTTCGGCAACGTTTTCGAATTCTCTCGTCATGTAAAGGAAAGTGTTGGCTCTCGTAGTCAAGGCCAGGAGCTCCTCATCGGGGGACCATGCAGCAGCCGTGATACCAACATCAACAGTACCCACAATCTCAATCTTGTCCTCGCCAGGAAGGGGTTCTTCACGGACAATGACAATGTCGCCTCCTTCCAGCACCAGACAGGCTGTGAGATTGTCAGCAAAGTAGTGCAGCGAGAGCACCCTGTCGCATTCCAGATCTGGTAGTGGGCATGGCGCATCCCAAGATGCGATGATTTCAAATGCATCCGCCCCTACGGGGTCCGAAAAATAGGCGTCATGGCGCTTTCTGCGAAGCTCTATGACTGGCTGGGACGCAGAAGGCCCGAATGTGCAAACGACAGCATCTGAAGCTGTATCCCAAGCTGTTGCTGTCAAAGGGAGTTCATTCTGAAGCTGCACCTCGGCGAGGCGCACGATTTTGAGGTTGCGCATCTTTTGAAGAGTAGTGTTCTACCCCGCCGCCATGAATCGACGGAAGCTTCACTGGGGAAAAGAATGAACGGGGAAAAGGAAAATGCAAAAATAATTTCTAAAGGAAAATTACTCTCATAGAGTTAATTATTTGATCTTGCAAGTGTAGGTTTTATTCTCCTTCACGCGCGTCGCCAACGGAATTGCGAACAATATCATATCAGAAGCCGAGCCAAAGATTTTAATTTTCCTACTGACAAAAAATCGACCAATGACTTCATCCATATTCTAATAAGGCATCAGACAACCACCACCACACCGCACTTCGTCCCCCAACTACAGATGTTTTTGGTGTAAGTTTCACACCGGGAATTTCCTGAATCAGAGCATAATAAATTCTCTAGCTTTATACACAATTTCCGAGCGCTTCCAACGTAGGATACATTTTCGACCAACTGCCAATGCCCAACAATGCCATTGCATGTGGAAATACAGCACGAGAGAGCGTTTAGCGGGTCTTGTAGGTCTGCCAGACTGTAGGAATGGACATGTTAGAGAGACGAATGTGGACTGTCGCAAGACGAATGGTAACATACCAGCAATGGCGAAGGGGGCACCGAAACCGGTAACTAGAGTAAGCAAGTCAGTCAGACGTCCAATTCGCAACGACTACAGCGTCCAATTGGGCCACATACCCATGAAGGCCCAGTATCTCCAGAAGAAGTACTTGGTCAGGGGGTTGAAGGGAATGTTGGAGCGAGGGCCCTCGGCGTAGTGGTAAGGGCTACCGAGCTGAGCGCGGGTGGTGGAAAAGCCACGACGGGCAACGAGGGAGGTGGCCATTCTGGCGCGGAGGGCGGTAGCAGCGTACATCTTGAGCTGAGTTAGAGACAATTGACTGGATTGGTATGAAAAGCAACAGGTTTCACCCACTTTGAATGAGGCAGAGAAGCACGACGGTCGAGACAATCCTACTGGTATCAACGGGCGGAGGTGCGAGCAAGTCGAGTGGAACGATACTCCCGGCTGCTCCCCGGCTGTCCGCTCACGTGACTTGCTTTTCCGAACGGCAAGTTTCGCCGGCAGCCATTCACCGCCTTGAGAGGCCTGGGCCAATCACACGCCGCTTCCCTTCACGGGTTCATTGAAATTTCTCGGTGCGATCGCTCTTCAGTGAGACGGTGCAGAACGTCAACCACCGTCCAGGCCAGTGTGCATTCCCGCGTCCTTTGTGGCAGACTGTCGACGATGGATGAGCTTTTCGACGTCTTCGAGGACCAGCCTCAGGCCGTTAGGCCTGCGGACGGAGCTCCCAAACGAGCGAAGAAAGACAAGAGCAAGAAGCGACAGGTCAATGGCGACGTGAAGGAGGACGGTGCTGCTACGGAAACCCCTACGGAAACCCCTGAGGATGTCGAGATCACGGATGCGCCTGTTGTCGAAGAAGAAGATGAAGCGAAGGAGGACGAAGAAAGCCCCGCCGCCGACAACAATGAACAACCGGATGCGAAACGCCCGCGCCTCGAGAAGGAGCCGGAGCCTGTGGTAGCGGACTCATTCGAGACGGAGCAGGAGCGCGAAGTCGCGGGATCAGCAGGCCTTCAGGGCGTCAACGACTCTACCTCTGTCAAGTTGTCCCACCAGGTGCGGCATCAGGTCGCCATCCCGCCGAAGTACCCATACGTGCCCATTTCCGAACACAAGCCGCCGGAGACCCCCGCCAGAGTGTGGCCATTCACGTTGGATCCTTTCCAGCAGGTTGCGATTGCTTCGATTCAGAGAGAAGAAAGTGTCTTGGTTTCAGCCCATACTAGTGCCGGAAAAACCGTGGTCGCCGAGTACGCCATTGCGCAGTGTTTGAAGAACAACCAGAGAGTTATCTATACGAGTCCGATCAAGGCTTTGAGTAACCAGAAGTACCGAGAGTTTGCTGAGGAATTTGGAGATGCGGGCTTGATGACTGGAGATGTCACCATCAATCCCACAGCCACTTGCCTTGTCATGACAACTGAGATTTTGCGGTCCATGCTGTACCGGGGTTCTGAGATCATGCGCGAAGTTGCCTGGGTCATTTTTGATGAAATTCACTACATGCGTGATGCGAGTATGTCTAATGGATCTGATTCTTGTTTGCCAAATACTGACCTACGCTATAGTCAGAGGTGTCGTCTGGGAGGAAACCATTATCTTGTTGCCCGACAAGGTTCGATATGTATTCTTGTCTGCCACCATTCCCAATGCTATGCAATTCGCCGAATGGGTAACAAAGATGCACAACCAACCATGCCATGTCGTCTATACCGATTTCCGGCCGACCCCACTACAACACTACTTCTTCCCTAATGGATCGGAAGGTATGCATCTTATTGTGGATGAGAAGGGAGTATTCCGCGAGGAGAATTTCCAGAAAGCCATGAGCAGTATCGCCGACAAGAGGGGCGACGACCCGTCTGATGCGATGGCTAAGCGGAAAGGAAAGGGCAAGGACAAGAGATTGAACAAGGGTGGCACTCAGGAAAAGAGCGACATCTTCAAGATCGTGAAGATGGTCATGCTCAAGAACCTGAATCCCGTCATTGTGTTCAGTTTCAGCAAGCGCGAATGTGAGAGCTGTGCTCTGCAGATGAAGAACTTGGCCTTCAACGACGATTCCGAGAAAGAGATGGTTCAGAAGGTCTTTGACAGCGCGATCGAAATGCTGTCCGAGGAGGACAGGGATTTGCCCCAAATTCAGAATATCTTGCCTCTTCTTCGCAGGGGTATTGGTGTCCACCACTCTGGTCTGCTCCCCATCCTCAAAGAGACGATTGAGATTCTTTTCCAAGAAGGTCTGATCAAGGTACTCTTCGCCACTGAGACGTTCTCTATTGGTCTTAACATGCCTGCGAGAACTGTCGTCTTCACAAGCGTCCGGAAATTCGACGGCTTCAGCCAGCGTTGGGTCACGCCATCGGAGTTTATTCAGATGTCTGGCCGTGCTGGTCGAAGAGGTCTTGATGATCGCGGTATCGTTATCATGATGGTCGGTGAGGAGATGGACCCCGCCGTGGCGAAGGAAATTGTCCGTGGTGAACAGGATCGACTTAATTCGGCTTTCCATTTGGGTTACAACATGATTCTTAACCTCATGCGTGTGGAAGGCATCTCACCCGAATTTATGCTGGAGAAATGTTTCTATCAATTCCAAAACACCGCCGGTGTCGCAGAGCTTGAGAAACGTGCGTCCCTATACCCTGCTTTATCGAATGCTGCTTGCTGACTGTGCTATAGAACTTACGGAAATGGAAGAGAAGCGTGCCAATCTCAGCATCCCCGATGAAGGAACCATCCGCGAGTACTACGATCTGCGCAAGCAGCTCCGCAAGTTCGGCGATGATGTGCAGGCAGTGATGAGCCATCCCGAGCATTGCCTGTCATACATGACACCTGGGCGCTTGGTTCAAATCAAGCACAAGGACCTTGAGTTCGGGTGGGGCATCGTTGTCAACTGGAAGCATCGCAAGCCGCCGAAGAATTCGAACGAAGAGTTCAACGATCATCAGAAGCATGTAGTGGATGTTCTCCTTAACATTGCCGATGGAGATTCCGTGGGCACCAAATCGTTCGAGGACTTACCGGCTGGCGTCAGGCCACCCAAGGAGGGCGAAAAATCTCGCATGGAGGTCGTGCCAGTTGTTCTCAGCTGTATTCAGAGCATTGCGCATGTTTGCCTCCGTCTTCCCAAAGACTTGAAGCCAAATGACACACGGAACAACTTGAAGAACACCCTAGAGGAAGTGAAGAAGCGCTTCCCGGATGGCATTGCCACTCTTGATCCTATCGAGAACATGGGTATCAAGGATGACGAGTTCAAAAAGACGCTCAGGGTAAGTATCCGGAAATTTACAAATAGAGGTGACACTGTTGGCTAATCGACTTTGTAGAAAATCGAGGTTCTAGAGTCCCGTCTTCTCTCCAACCCCCTGCACGAGTCGCCACGGTTACCCGAATTATACGATCAGTACTCCGAGAAGGTGAATTTGGGAACCAAGATCAAGGAGACCAAAAAGAAGATCTCGGATGCCATGGCAATTATGCAACTCGAAGAGTTGAAATGCCGTAAGCGTGTACTTCGTCGATTCGGGTTTATCAACGAGGCCGAAGTTGTACAACTGAAGGCACGCGTTGCCTGTGAGATTAGTACTGGTGACGAATTGATGCTCAGTGAACTTCTATTCAACGGTTTCTTCAATAACCTTACGCCAGAGCAAGTGGCAGCTGCCTTGAGCGTCTTCGTCTTCGAAGAGAAGACCAAGGAGACCCCTGCTCTGACACGGGAAGACCTCGCGAAGCCCCTCAGGGAGATCCAAGCGCAGGCTCGGATCGTCGCCAAGGTCTCCCAGGAGTCCAAGTTGGCGGTCAACGAGGAGGAATACGTGCAAGGTTTCCACTGGGAGCTGATGGAGGTCATCTTTGAATGGGCGAACGGCAAGTCTTTTGCTGACATCTGGTAAGTTTTAATGTCCACCATTCGCGGCCGTTTTCTTTTCCGTGGTAGTATTAGATTGCTGACTGGTCCCTTTTTCCCTAATGCAGCAAAATGACCGATGTCTACGAAGGCAGTCTGATTCGCGTCTTCCGCCGATTGGAAGAGTGTCTCCGACAGATGGCGCAGGCAGCCAAGGTCATGGGAAGCGAAGATTTGGAGGGTAAATTCGAGACTGCCTTGACCAAGGTGCGCAGAGACATTGTCGCCGCCCAGTCCTTGTATCTCTAAGGTACTGCTACCTATCATTAGTAGTTCTTGTATCTATCTACCTTCTTCTGTGGGTCAGTATTGTCCTCCTCATTCATCATCATCATCATCATCTCTGTTGTAAAGGATGGTTTGCGCGGTATATCTGGGTGGTCGCATTTTTTCTGGCGTCAGGCTTCCCAAAAGGATTTGGATTTGTTTTTCATTTATTCTTACTATCTGTAAATGAGATATCTCATTCCCTTTCATCTTTTGCTTTCTGTTACCTGAAGCCTATGTGATGTACACAATATATTTAGACTACATCAAGAAGCAACCCTTTCAATCAGGCTTCATATTCATCATCATCCACTCCTATCTCTCTGAACTACCCACTATCCGTACCACACAGTGTCACCTCTTATTTAAAATCCATTTTGACCCCCTAGAATCGCAATTTCAATTCCGGTTCTTTACAAACAGCACCCGGCTTCGTTGGTCCACGCATATATGTGAGAAGTAATTGTGTGGTGGTGTTTAGGCATCCCATGGACACTCAGACTCAGACACGGTTCATTTAAAAGCCAACGAACGGGAATGTTACCCAGTCTGTATTTATCGTACGGACCACTGTAGATTTGCAATGAAAAAAGAATACTGACTACAGTGTGATTTCTTTGTACTTGTTTGATGGTTTTTGGTGCTTGAATCCTGGGAATTGGTTCGGTTTTATGGGGATTATTGGTTGGTTGATTGGGGGCTTTAGTACTTCTAAATTGGTATGACTACTATGGGATGTGTGTCCATAATGCGCGCTGTGCGGAGAAAGTGTTGTTTTCTTGTAGTACTTTGAGGTTGGCTATGCTATTCTGTGGGCTCTGTTCCTTATTAGGTTCGTATGAAAGATATATTGAGAATATCTTGGCACTATAAGTGACACTTCTACAAATGGTTGACGATATGCCAGGACGCCCGGAGCCAGGGATCTATACTTTCGATGTCGTCGTTTGCAGCCAGTAAGCCATAGGGCTACGACCTCACGCGGTCTCAGGTGGTTGGACGATAACCCCAGACCAATATCCCAGACACGAGCAAAGTGTCATATGTCAAACGCTAAAAGTCAGACCCATCTATCGCCTACCTGTCAACCGAGTGGCTTGCGAACAGTTCAATAAGGATGTCTGGAATACGGCAAGGTTACCATGACGCAGTGTTCAACGGGAGAATGTTTCAGTTGAGGGCATCCTCACTGCTCGATGCCGTGGGTGAGGCGTTTCTCTGGAGGTTACTATAGGAACTCTCATGGCCCTAGATCGTAAGCCCCCTCCTGGACCTTGCTTGTGGGTTCAGTATATGAGGTCTTAGTCGGACTAATCCCTCAGCCAGCGTTAGGTCAATTCCAATGATGTAAAGTCAGATATGAAAATTAAGGGGGCAGCAGAATTGAACCCGAGGAGTGTATGATTAGCCCCAGTTCCGGATACCAGGGTAGCTGGACAACGTTAGTCTGATGTTCCACTAAAACAAGACCTCAGGGCTCGTTTTCTGCAAGGTCGACCAGGTTACAGCTTGAGGATCATTCCTGCTCTAGGGTAAGGTGTGCAGATGAATGTCAATCCGGGGCGGCAGAGATTTGAGACTGCAGACGTAGTCACGACAGCGTCACAGGGTTAGCATGTAACTTCCTCAGAAGCACAGCATGTTGGAAGGATATTGCAGGCTTGGATAAGGGAAAATGAAAATGAGGGTGGCATCAGGGAACATAGATAATGGCTGGTCCCGTATCCCAAGATGGCCACGCGGTGGAACAGTCCGGTCGACTGTATCAGTCATTGACAAGATGCTCCGTTTATCGGGCGGTTTTAGAGTTGACGCTTGATGAGTTGGGGTCATGCGGACCTTGGGGATCTGTAAGTGGTGCAGGGCCAAGTTGACGCAGCAGCCGCAAAGCCTGGGATAATAGTAACAGGGTTTTTGCCACAAATCAGGAGGGAGGAAGAGGGTAGTATTCCAAGGTGGAAATGGGTGGATCACATTGAGCAAGTGGGTAAACGGTAGAGGAGAAGAGCAGTCACAGACTTTCAAGTCAGAGTCATGGATCCGCGGGAAATGCATCTCAGGCCCGCGTTGCCTCCCGCAACCCGCCCGTCCACCGCTTCTCGCTCGTCTTTCTCTCTTTCCCCACCACTTCAGAAAGTCTCCCCTTCATCCTCCATCCTGCACTCCGTCTTTCCCTTGCTTGTTCGCTTTCCTTATCCTTTCCCCCTTTGATATTTTCCCTCGTGCTCCTGGCTGACCTTTGATCCCTCATCTCTGCTTTCCCCCCCGTCATCTCCCGTTACCTCTCTTCCTCCCCTCCCTCTTTCCCTTTGCCATCCAGCTGTTTGTGGTCATCATGAACAGCTTGGTGGCTACACCACCTGTGCCTCCTCATCACTTTTACGAATACTCCCGTCCTTCTCCCTCCCGTCCAAGTAAGCATCTCCCTGTCTTTCCCCAGTGCATTCGATGATGATTCCCTTGCTATGTGACCTTTGATGACTGACTGATATCAGTGTCTACCCCCATTCACACTCCCAACAACCGCAAACGGAAAGCCGACGATGAGAATGATCACGATGGTCGAATGTCAGCATCACCTACCAACTCTCCCGCCTTGACCCCGAGAACCCTTCCAGTCAACCGAAACATCAAGCGTGCTCGTCCGAATGTTAGCGGACGGCCTCTCGCTCTCCCCCGACTGCTGGAGACCTTGGACACAGACGCTCTTCGGGGCATCCTTCGGACCGTGTGTGAGCGTCATCCAGGTTTGGTTGATGAAGTGGTGCACACAGCACCTCGACCCAGCGTGGCATCTGCCCTTCAAGTCCTTCGACATTACGAATCTGCCCTTCAGTCGTCGTTCCCGCTCGGTGGCAACTCCGAATCAGATTATGCATACAATCGTGTCCGACAACCGCTGGGGAATCTTCTAGATGCTCTGAGCGACTTCACTCCACATTTCCTACCACCTCACGAGACGCAGTCGTCTGTTTCCTTGAGTTACCTGGATGGTGCGACCGACATAATTCACGCACTGCCCCGTTGGAGTACACCACAGAACAACCTCGAGCGGGATTCTGCATACGATGAGATCTGCAAGGCTTGGATTTTGGTGATTCGGGAAGCAGCCAAGCGTGGTGGTGGAATTCAGTTACAATACGGTGGTTGGGATCAGAAGTTGGCGAAGCACAATCACAACTCGGGCGGTAAACTGCAGGCAGCCGTCAACGAGCTTGGTTCCAGTTTGGGATGGATGCACAGACCGGATGCCCAAGGTTATGGAAGCCCAGGCGGCAATGACCTTGGGTCCATCCGGGAGCAACTCCTGTCGGGCACATACGGGCTCGGTACCCCCGTCAAGGTTGGGCCATGGTGAATCCGGTCAGCCATCGACAACCGCAATCCGCCTTATCATCATTTCCAACCATAACATCAAATACGCGACACTTTTACCTGCCCTCTAAAACTTAGGGCTACTGTCCGAATCCTCGACCGTGCACGTCCACGTATGATACGATCACGACTACCTACTGCATGAACTAGAGTTGAGGGTCACCTTGGCGTTTACTGTGTGCAAGCAAACATATTCTTTTCGTTTTATTTTCTATTTCCTGCTTTTTTGTGTCATATCTCTGGACGCCAACCCCATGATTTCTAGATTGTCAGATCAAGGCCCAGGATCCTTCATTTCGTTCCAAACTTGCACCATGATCCTGCATTGTCAAGGCCGAGCATGGTACATTCTTTCATTCCTCGACGTTCTCTTCTTATCATTTCCTTTCACTTCATGTGTTCCTCTTCTGTCTCGGCGATATATACTCGAACCGCCGTGGGAAAAAACCGCTTCATTCTTTCAGCCTAGCTGCATTTTCCTTGTCTTTGCCCTATCTTGTATACCCTTTACTATTTTCCCCTTAATATCACTGGTGTCAGGTATATTCTTCTTCGGGTTTTGGGAGGCTTCTTTCATTTGGTGGGACGGGTTACACTACATGTCAGTAAAGCATAAGAACAAAAGGGAGCATCATTGTCCAGATAGTCACAATACCACGAGAACCAACCTCCCGAGCCGTCTCGGGTTATCAACCAACTGATACTCTCGTTACATTCTGCTGCTCTGATAATTTATCCTCCTGCTAATGTTCCACATTTGAGAAACCTCCCTCGCACTGCAGAAATATATCCTGCCTAACCAACAACTCGGTAGAAACATTGGTATACATGCGCCTTTAACTCAGTCTCACGCCATCGCCAACACTTGCAACCATGATGATGTAACTAGCATTACAATTTAGGTAGTAAGAGTTATCTGTACGCTACAAGACTACACTAGTATTATTCTGCTACTTACTTGTAAGTAGCGAAACATAGTAATCACATAGTATGCCACATTAACTAAACAGCTACTAAATAGACCTACTCCATAACCATCCATCCCATAGTATTAACTCAGTAGCAACTTTCAATGATACAGACACCGTGCAACAACTCTCACCAACCAGTCAACCCGGCGGTACGCTAACCACGAACTTAACTAAGTGGCCATGTCAGCATGGGGGGTCATACGTATGCACTTACGTGTTCGCAGACCGTCGTGCAGGATAAGAAAAACAAGAAAAAGAACTCAGTAAGTAGCTAACCCTTGTCCCGTGCTCACTTGGGTAAGTCTTTACATGGCTTAGTTGCTTAATACTACTAAGTACTATATGAAGAAAAGAGAATATTATTGGTTACCCTATCCATGAATATATATACCTTGCTATTAGTGGTTGTATTCTCATAGAGAAGAGAGAGGATCCATCCATGGTTAAATTATACAATAAGTATGGAAGTAAGTAAAATTGCCCTGTTCTACTTTGTGGTCTTCTCCCGTTCATGACAGTGCACGTTTCACAACCCTGAACAACCATCCGGCATCTTCCCACCCGCCGCGGGTTCCGGGTTTCTCTTCGCTTATGGAAGCGATATCTGACTCTGTCGCTATGGATATGGTGTCTGTTTCTTGGGAATGGATGTTCTCATGCATGAGAGATTGAGGGTCGTGGTCGATGGTCTCCACTGATGTTACTGCTGGTGGTGCAGTTGTTGTGGTAGTAGAGAGTGGCCAGTCGTCGACGCCGAATAGGGTCCATTCTACCATTCGGTCGATCCAGCTGCCTAGTCCGAAGCCTCGTTCGCGGGTGAGACGCTGGAATTCTTGTTCGTCTAGTTCGTCTTCGGAGGCGTGGAGGGAGTCGGAGGTGGATGTGAAGCTGAGGTTGTCTTCTTCTTCTCCTTCATCTTCTTCGGAGGCTATATTTGCCATCTCGGCGCGGATGCGCTCGTCCACGAAATCGGGGAGCATGTGACGGGATTGCTCTGCTTCGAGGGGCGTGTGGATGCCACTGCTGCTGGTTGTGGTGGGGATCTCTCGTCTGCCGGAAAACCGGGTTATGTCGAGGCTGGTCATGGCCAGGTCTGGTCTGCTGGATCTGCGGCTTGTTGGGCGTGAGCGGGAGGCTCGACGAGAGTAGGCAGCAGGGGTGGATATGCCGGATTGAGAACGGCGGGTGCTGCTCCGTGAGGTCCATGGTTGTTGATGCTGTTGGCTGTCTAGGTCGATTTGATGGCTGTCCGAGACGAGGCTGGTTGAGCTTTGGCGTTTAACGAGCCAGCTTTGACCTTTTTCTTCGCGGGTCGAGGATGCGAGGGCGATGCCTGCGCGGAGCATCCATTCTGTGTCTGGATTGTGATGGTGGTGGACGGCATCGGGGTGACGCCGGGAGGAGCGTGCTCTGCTTCGGCGGAGTTCTTCATTCTGTTGGTGATGAAGTGGACTGGCCACGCTCCGGGACTGTAAATTGGTGTCGCTGGAATGGATGCGAGTGGAGCTCTTGCTTCGGGAATGGCGACGAACGCGGGACCCGCTACGGGAGTGAGAGTGGGATAGGACGCCTGGGGTTCCGGGGACGGAGAAACTAGAGAGATAAGAGGTCCTGGTTGTGCTGGGGGTGCCGGTGATTTCGTGGCGAGGAGAGAAATAGTCTGGGGCATCGGTATCGTCGTCGATGGGAAATCGAGGGTTCAGTGGAGACAGAGATACATGGTGTAGGGTGGGATATGAACGGCGTGATCGAAATCCACTTTGAGATTGTGAAGACTGATGTTGATGGGCAGTTAGTGAGTGGGTGTGGGTGGATCTGGGGCAAGGGACACTTACATCCATGGGGGCGTTAGGACCACACGGTCACCAGATGATCTTTTGCGGGGAAGTATTCGAGACAAATGAGGTGAGAAGATTGTTGAAGATGGAGAGAGGACACAATGGGCTATTAAACCCAGATCGTGATGATCGTCGGGGTTGGAGGAGAAGATCGAACCACCTTCGGCTGGAGCTCGAAGGCGCCCGTGCGCGGCGGAATGGCATGTGAAAATGCGGGCATTCATTCATGACTTCCGGATGACTGACAGCAACCTTTTTTGGGTGGTCTTGAAATCAATGATCTCTTGCTTACAGGATAACTAATAATAAGCTTAACTGCGGTAAAGCATGGTTGGATGAATAGACCCTAGTGTCTCGTCAAGTAGTATCTATCTAACTAGTCGCTGCTATCCGTGGCGGCCACATTATTGACTAGTATATAGTACCGCACTACTCCAGCTTATGCAGTCTATGGAGATTAAATATGGGCATCAGAGCTCCACTCTGACTGTAGTTTATCTATCCAGTAATTCCTATCGATCAGATCAGTGTATCAACCCCTACTAGGCTGCCGGTGACAGTATATTTATAGCGATGCGAAGTGGTACTACTAAGTACTGGACTCGACCAAGTACATTGGGCTACTTGGATCATCCCAGTAGGATTCAGAAAATCTCCGAGTAGGGCAGCAACAAGATCGGGGGCCTACCGCTTCCAGCAGATCATCGAATCACTTAATGATTTAGTAAGAGTCTGCCTCACCTTGAATTCTGGTATTTGATGGGAGAAGTTGAATGCATCCCCCACACCGCCCGGACCAGCCTTACTTACGTTGACGATCAGCCGGATTGGACTGGCCGGGATGCTCTCCACGTACCCAATCAGTCTGCCTGTCAAGTTGTCACTCCTTCAACGCATTCCCTCAGCCCATCATTGCTCTCTCTTGCCTTCCCGCTGCTTATTTATTTCCTCCGATTCCCCCCATCTCCTTCCCCTTTGCCAAGCACTCACTTTCATGCCACTTGCCACACTCGCAACTCGTGTTCACATCTCTAGTTGCTCTCAGGAGCGTGCCATTCTGTCGTTCCCAACCCTGATCTTCTCCCCGCTCCCTAGCGCCAGCCACCATGGCTGAGGAGGCAAGCCGGCTTCTGCTAGAGCAAGAGCCACGACCTATCTCGCCTCAGCGCTCCCCAACATCCATTGGCAAAGCTTCCCATCACCCAGATTCGGAGCCTGGTCCGTATGAGCTCTCTTCCGAATCCACCCCTCTCCTCATCCATCACAATGACGATTTACTGGGATACGGCGGGACCGGTTCCAGGAGGCCGTCGTCTGTCCGACCTCGAAGTCTCTCGCCCAATGGGTCACTCAAGAAACGCCGTGGACGTATACGATGGCCGATTTTCTGTGCTCTCCTTACAGTGGCTGCTGTAGTCGCGATTCTCATCTTCGCCTTCATCGCCCCAGCTGCCGTGAAGGAATACGCCAAGGAGGCGGTGGTCTTCAAGCCCACCAATGTCTCAATCGAATCAGCCACTGCCGATGGCCTTCAAGCCCGGGTACAAGGGGACGTGGTGCTCGATGCGGGGCGCGTACACAAGAGACCGGTGCGGGACATTGGTCGTTTCGTCACTTGGATCGGAAGGGAGGCTGAATCCGGCCAGTCAGAAGTCGAACTATATCTCCCAGAGTATGGGAACGTTCTCCTTGGCACGGCAAACTTGCCTTCCGTCAGGGTCAACATTCAGAATGGTCATGTAAACCATGTCAATTTCCTGGCAGACTTTGTGCCTGGAGACTTTGAGGGAATTCACAATGTCGCACTGGACTGGTTGAACGGAAAGCTCGAGAAACTGACGGTCAGAGGAACAGCAACACTTGATATCAAGTCGGGCTTCCTCAGCCTGGGCCAGCAGTTCCTTTCCGACTCCCTCACTATTGAAGGTTGGTCCCATACTATTCCGATTCATCGTATAACCTATTAACCCGGATCTAGAGGGCGACTTTCCTTCTTTGCCGGCTGTCAACATCACGAATTTCAACGTTCATGATGCGGAAGACCCAGGACAGCAAGGCGCAATGGCAATTGATGCCTCAGTTGCTGCTCAGTTTGATTCACCGTTCGGAGTGAACATTCCTCCGCTCGGGTTCGAAGTGCTGGTCCCAAATTGCTCTCCTGGTGATGCCCCGATTCGGGTAGCTGCTGCTACGACTCGAGGGTTCCCCATTACTCCTGGCCAGCCAACATCATTTGACGTCGCCGGCATAATTCAAGGACTCTCTGAGGACCTGACCAGAGTTTGTCCAGGAATGAAAGGTTCCCCTCTGGATTTCCTGGTCAAGAGCTACATTCATGGAGATGGAACCACTGTCTATGTCCGTGGAGCGGACCCACCTTCTCTGGCTACACCCGGATGGGTTGTAGATATCCTCAAAAGTGTGACAGTGCCGCTGAGCTTTACCGGGCATGCCCTTGACAATCTCGTCAGGAATTTCACAATGTCGGACGTGCATTTCACCCTGCCAGATCCCTTTGCAGAACCCGATTCCCCAGAATCACAGCCGACGGTATCTGCGTTGGTCAAGGTGCTGATTGGGCTGCCGAAAGAACTAGGCCTTCAGTTGGATGTTCCTAGGGTCCGGGCTACTGCTGACGTGTTTTACGGTGGCAATAAACTTGGAATATTGAACTTGCGAAAATGGCAAGCTGCCAACTCGACCCTGCTCGACGATGTTGATGGCTCGCCAGCGTTGTACGTCGACTTCGGGATCAAGAAAGCGCCGCTTGAAGTGACGGATGAAGATGTCTTGACTGATGTTCTTCAAGACTTGATTTTCCAAGGAAAACGGGTCAAGCTTGATGTCGCCGCCAGTGTAGATGCGGAAGTCACCACCGGATTGGGCACTTTTGCTGTTAGTGAGATACCCGCACAGGGTGAGATCGTGGTTAAGCGTAAGTCAAATCTGGCTGACACCCTGGCCTATCGACTGACTTTCCTGTAGCCCCATACGGTGGTTCTTTGGACGAATTAAGCCCGCGTATTGCATCGGTAGAACTGGGAACTACTACTGCCTCATCTCTTCTTGTGAAGGCTCTGGTCAACGTGACCAACCCCTCGCCATACTCAGCATCAGTGCCATCAGTCGATTTCCTGCTTCTATTTAACGGTTCTAAAGTCGGACATATCACTGCGAAGGATCTTACAATTACACCGGGCGCCAATGATGGTCTCCCCGTGGACCTCACATGGAGCCCACTTGTTCTGGATGGGGAGACTGGCGTCACTGCTGGCCGGGAGCTACTCTCCAGGTATATTTCTGGTGAGCTTCAGAAAGCCCTTTTCTTTCCTCCAATTTCTAATTACCGTCGCAGGATACAACACCACTGTTACAGTACGGACACATGAGGGAACGATCCCGGGACTACCCAAACTTGGGAAGGCACTATCGAAACTAGGGCTCGAGGTTCAAATTCCTCGGGTACCCGTGCCTCATGCCCCCGGTACCGGGGACGACCCTGATGATGGCCCAAAAGGGTTCATTCAAGGAGCTACGGTATTATCTACTTTCATAGATATCGTCTTGGAACATAACATATAAATCACCGCATATACATTCTTTCATAATCATAACGAGGCATTTGTTCATCCAAGGAGCGCGCGCTCCGTTCAAGACAAGCGGAAGACTAACTTGCATGAGTGCTGCTAGATGCACCTCTGGTCATCGACGGCCGAGTTCACACTATCCTCACCATTCCCCAACACCACCATTGACATCACTTCGGTATATGCGCAGGCCTTTTACGAGGGCGACGAGGAAGTCGGCACCATCGACTACCGCGTGCCGTTCCCCGTGCCGCCGGGTATTTCAATTACACCCCGGCTGCCTGTGGATTTGAATCTCGGCGGTATTGGCTATGACGCGCTGAAGAAAGCGCTGGGAGGCACTCTTGGATTAGATGCCGTGGCGAAGGTTGGCGTTCAGATTCAACACTATCGGGATATAGTGTTTTATCATGGGAAGGGGATCAAGGCGCGAGTCAAGCTTTAGGAGTTTATTCTTTCTTTCTTTGTTTTCCATTTCTGGGTTATTGTTTAGTTCATGCTTTTACAAGCGGGCTTAAATCGGTCTCTCATTCAGCCTGAGCTGGCGTTATGAATAGATCGGGCGTTTTGACGTTGGGGTAACTAGGCTATTCCTTTCTTAGTCTATTGGGCTTTTCGCTAGGATACGGATGACTCATTTTAAATACAAAGCTGAGTACGATTGGCTCTCAATGGAAAGTGATACTATTATTACTAGTAATATTAGGTTCAATTCACAGCTCTACAGCCGATTACTACCACTGCTTATGACCCTATCCATATCGCAAACGAGAATGCTTGCAGGCCGAAGATATAGACGTACACAAAACACTTCGAATGAATCATTGAACATGCGAATTTACAACATATTATTAAGCTTAGCTTAGACTTGCAAAGGAAATATGGATGAAATACATTGTGGTTGTGCTTTTTACATTGAGGGATATAGATAATGGATAGATAAGTAAAAGCGCACAGACGATTACATTTAACCGGGGGGAAGGGTGCTGGCGTCAACAACGTCAGCGGCGTCCTTCTCGATCTCCTCGCTAGGCTCGAAGAGAGGAGACCGGGGCAGAGCCATCAGACCGGTACGGGTGGACTCGAGGACACCGAAGGGGCCGATGAGCTTCATGAAGGAGTCGATACGGGAGGGTTTGGCGGAGCTATATCACATATCATTAGCACCAAGAAAAACCAGAATCGTATGACTCATGCTGGTTAGGGAGGAAACTTACACCTCAACAATGCAGTTGTTGGTACTGATATCCAGCACCTTTCCACCGAACTGATGAGTCAAGCGAGTAATCGCATCCAAATGCTCATGCTTGTGTCTCAAAGCCTGAGAATGGGGCAGATTACGGGGGTGGAACTCGGTCTTCGCAACTTGCGCAGCCTTATCCTTCTGACCCTCAGTCTGCTCACCGGGGGTGGTGATTTCGCGGTGGTGCTGCAGCAATTCCTCGAAGAACTCGGGGCCCAAGATGCTGACCTTGGCGAGGAGGAGTTCGCGCTGCACCAGGGCGGAGTCAGTGTAATCGAGGACGGCCCAGACGGGGACGAGATCATCGAGTTGACGACGAGCCTGCTCGACGACGCCGTCCTGACCCTGCAAGACGATGGTCATACGAGACAGATCCTCGACCTCGGTGTTGCAGACGACGAGAGAGTCGATGTTGAAGCCGCGAGCAGCCAGGATACCGGACACGCGGGACAGCACACCGGGCTCGTTCTGCACCAGACAGTTCAGGATATGGCGCTTGGGAGGGTTGGTGGGGACGGAAGGGGTTTCGTAGAGAATGGACGAAACGGCCGTGGGGGCGTCCCATTGCGGCGAGGCATCGTTGACGGGGAGAGGGAGGGGAGACCGGCGATGAAGGGCCTTGTAGGCTAGGGCTGAGGTCGAACTGGAGGAAGAGGCCCGAATGGTGGTGCTGAATCGGGAGGCTCCCAGGCGTGAGTTGCGGCTCGCAACGGACAGGAAAGGCGTTGATGCTGTCGTTGACAGCATCAAAGGACGCCGGAATGCCATGATCGCCGCGACGGATTAGGCCTGCACTTGTGGGAAACAGTGGCAGGCAGCAAAGTCCGGAGATCCTCGCAGGGCTTTCTGGGGTCGCGGAGAATAAAGTCCGCAGGTTGAACTTCGCATTGCATTTTATACGCGGCGGCCTTCCGACCTCGGGGCGCTGACTCAGTCCCGGCGGTAAGGATTCGTCGTCCCGTGACAAGTTTTATTACTTACCATACTGACTAGATAGTGTTTGCCGCTTGGCTGTTTTGGGGTTAGTTGTTTTGGAACTCACATGATCGGGGCTGCATCTTTCGTTTCTTGATCGAGATTCTATTGTCTTGTTGTTACTACTTGGTGGTTTGAGAATCTTATAGATTCATCCAGTACATCTTCTGCAATGTTCGAATGAATTATTGTGTTCAGTTACCTACCTATCATCTCTCCGGGGAAATTATTCGATCGAAAGGACCCTGTACGGTTAGTACGGGCACAACTATCTACTACACACACTTAAAACACTAGGCCTATTATTGGTCCCAAGCGCAAAGGGCCGCTACCACTAAGTTCTCCGGAGTGGCAGCTCGGCATCCCCCGTGGCTGGCATTTCTTGCTTAGTTTCTGCTACTTTTTCGCTGGGCCACTAAACCATCTCGAGTCGAGTCTTCTTTAGCGGCCAAACCGGGCGGATCGTTCCAAACTCCACCGCCTGCGAAAGTCTTTGGCAAGTTTATCTTGGCCTTTTCGGGCCTACCTTGCTGCCTTGCCTCACGCCCTTCATTTTCACCTTAGACGTTACTTATCCCTTCCCCTTCTCTTACCTCTCACTCCCGACATTGCCGATACTATGGACGATCGCCGCTCGAAACGCTCTCGGTTTGATCAGACCGAGCCGGAAGTGCGACGCCCGTCGCGCTTCGACCGCCGCTCTCGGTCTCCCTCGTCGCGACAGTCCGAGTCGACTCGAGCTCGCAGCCCTCTCAGTCGTGAACCTCGGAGCCCTAGCGCGGACCCTGCGAAGAAGACCGATCCCGCTGCCGCCGCTGGTACGTTCGTTCCTTCAGGATAATGGCAAGAGTCGATGGCGCAGGGAACTTGTGTAGCAGCAGAACTAACGTTGGAGTCATACACACAGCTGCCGCTGCGGCAAAGATCAACGCCCAGTTGCAAGCGAAAAAGGGTATTCAACATGTCGACGTTCCTCCAATTCGCTCGGTAAGCATGACTGACACTGGTCGCAAGGCACGGAATAACATGATATGCTGACCCTGGCTTCTACTACTTAGACCGCAAGCCCCGTACCAACATCCGGCTCACCTCCCACCGGCGATGCATCTGGAAAGTTGAACGCGGAGATCTACGTTGCTGATGGAGACTATATCAAGGATATTGAGATTAATGACTTGCGCAACCGTTACACGCTGACCAAAGGCTCTACTCAGAAGATGGTAATTACTCCTGTTTACATCCGCTGATCCTGCCCAGGCCCAAGCCCAAAACTTGTCGCAAGCTAGCTGCTGGCTTCCGTCGTTCGCCATGCGCCTTTGCTTGGTTTTGCTTGCTCATTTTTGGCCTCTTTCTTCTCTTCTATCTATCCCCCCGTTTTTCCAATGATTCGTTTTGTGGTTATGGCTAAAGCTTACCCAAGTCAACGTCTTGCAATAGCATCCCAACACTTGCCCTCATTTGCATCTGCTGACCTCCGCTGCGTGACATTTAGATCAAAGAAGAAACTGGCGCCGGTACGCCTTTCATTCCATATTTTACACTGTTTATATCAAACGTTTGACTACAAGAAGGAAGCTCATCATTTCTGTTCTCTTTTCAAGATGTCACTACAAGAGGAAACTATTACCCGGACAAGAGCATGGCCACCGCTGCGGTACGTTCTACATACCCACCCAGCTCTCTGAACATACTAACATGTGTTCCCTACCCAGAACCCTCCGCTTTATCTCCACGTAACGAGCACAAACAAGGAAGGCCTTGAGAAGGCTGTCGCCTTGATCGACGATCTCATGAAGAAAGAGCTCCCCAACCTGGTCGATGAGCGCCGGTTCCGTCGCCGCGAACCCGAGCAAGTGGAGCGGGATGAGTACGGTCGTGTACGTCCCTCCCACCATATAATACTCCACCAGGAGCTACCCTCTTCATTCCTTTCAACTCAAGCTCATCAGGAAAAGTATCACTAATCAATGGTATACAGCGCAAATGGCCCGAGGAGCGGATCCCCGTCGATCTCGAACCGATCCCTGGCTTCAACCTCCGCGCTCAGGTCGTCGGCCAAGGCGGTGCCTACGTGAAGCACATCCAGCAAAAGACTCGCTGCAAGGTTCAAATTAAAGGCCGTGGCTCTGGTTTCATGGAGCCCAGCACTGGCAGGGAAAGCGATGAGCCGATGTTCCTGCACGTTGCGTACGTAACGCTCCTACACCCCTTCCTGGCCCTGCAACATCCGAGACAACTTGCATTGATGCTTATTACTTTTTTTTTCTGCAGTGGTCCCGACCCGAACGATGTCCAGAGTGCAAAGGCCTTGTGTGAGGATCTACTAGCCAACGTCCGTGAACAGTACCAGCGTTTCAAGGAGAACCCGCCCCAGCACAGCTACGGCGGCTATGGCGGCCAGCGCGGAGACCGCTATCACTACGGTGGAGGTTACGGCGGCGGTGGTGGTGGTGGCGGCGGCGGATATGGTAACAACCATCACCAAAACTCGCCGTCTACTTCTGCCAGCCCGTCGACCCAAGCCGCGGGTGGTGCTGGCGGTTCGGGTACCGGAACTCCTGACTACAGCGCCCAGTATGCTCAATACTACGGAACCGACCCGTATGCTGCCTACGGCGGTTACCAGAACTACCTTGCCTACTACCAATATTATCAGGCGGCTGCTCAGCAGCAGCAACAGCAACAGCAACAATCCCAGAGCCCCGCTCCGCCACCGCCTCCTCCCGCCAGCGAGGCTCCTCCTCCTCCCCCTCCGGGATCGGGCTCTCCGCCACCTCCCCCACCCGGCGGTAGCTACAGCGCGGTAAGTAATATGTGACCGAGTCAATGTCGTGTGGTCAAGCGGAAATATTAACTGCTCTGCTCGATTTAGGTTCCTCCCCCTCCAGGACTGTGAGGTGGTGGTTGGGAAACTGCCACAGCACTAGCCCAGAGTAGATAATCAAGGAAGGCTATGCTATTCACGAATATGAAACGGTGATTCTATGCAGGCGCAATGGTTATCCTGCCTGCCAGCGAGCCCATCGACGACCGAGCTGCCTCTAAGCTGTCTGTACCTTTAGTCCGTTCTTTCGTTCTTATTCAACCAAGGTTTGGTCTGTGTTGCTAAAGTCTGTAGAGCAAAGCCGGAAATATGCGCTCATTGTTGATGCTAAAAGAACATTTGCTGTTTTGCCTAGCGAATTATCTGGTTTGCGCAATGCCTTGGCTCTGGTAGGATGACTGCACGCCTCCTCCCTGGGGTGGTATAAACAATCATTCCAGACGGTATATAACCGTAATACCGATGTCTTTCGCGTACGCTGGCTTGACAAGAATAGTCGTGACAGTGGTAGATCAGCAAGATGGCCAGTATCTATACCCAGTATCGTTGAGATTCTTGTCGCAATATATATGAAACTCCTGAGAGATACTCAAACTTACTCCAAGGATCAACCTCAGGAAAACACCCCTGGAAACATCCTCTGCATATACCACGGGACGTCCACGTCGACGAAGTCGTCCGGGTGGCTTTCGGGAGCCATTTTCGCCTTTCGCTGGGCAAGAGCGTGCGAACCTTCTTTGCAGAAGTCACAAGCAAAGTCACATGGTGATGCAGTCGAACCATTAGTTTTTATCCCAGACGTAGGGACTTGGGAGCCCATCTTCTCAAGTTCGAGATCGCCAAAGAAATCCTTGATCAGGTCATGCCTGCATCGTGTGGTATTCTCACAGTAGCTGATCACTTTCTGAAAGCTCGCTAGTCGGGCAAGCTGATTTTGAACGGTGGTTTGTGCCTTGCTGTTCTGGTTGCTCATATGCGCACCAGTGCGATTGCGAGCGTTCTCAATGTCTCGTTGCAGACGATCAAGAATTCTGTCTCGCTCTTGTGTGTTGTAGTAGACAATGGATGCGGCAGCATGACCGTCGCGACCTGCACGACCGGATTCTTGAACGAAGCCTTCGAAGCTCCGTGGCGGACTCCAATGAACAACGAAGCGGACGTGTGGGCTATCGATGCCCATGCCGAATGCAGTAGTAGCGACTATGATGTAAAATGCCGGGTGTTCCGGTGATTCGTTCTTATTGTTTGCATGCCGAGGGAACGTCTTAGACGATGTCCATTCGGACTGAATGCGCGTACGGTCTTCGGAGGATAGGCCAGCGTGGTAAGCCACAGCATGGATACGGCCAGGCCAGCTTGCTGAGAGAGCAGGGGCGAGTTTGTCAGATACGGTCCTGAGAGGCACATAGATAATCCCGGATATCGGGGGAAGCGTGGCGGGTGCAGTGCCAGTGACGGCCTCTCTGCGGGCCTGGACAGACTGGAGCCATGAGACGAGGTTGTGAATCTGAAAGTTTTCTGGCTCTGTGGGGTCGCTTGCAAAATCGTCGAGGTACCTTATCTCGTAATGTATGTTTGGACGCGCAGAAGGAGTGTTGAAGATCTTCAGCTTGGAAGTGTCTAATCCAAGAAGTTTGATGATATCTTCCCGAACACGAGGCGTTGCAGTCGCCGTAAGCGCACTAATTGGAACCGGCGGATTCGTCAAAACTTGCTTGAACCAGCCCAGTTCTTTGTACGCCGGCCGAAAGTCATGACCCCATTCACTGATGCAATGCGCTTCGTCGATGGCAACACGAATTAGCTCTCCCTGACGGTGAATAGTCTGTAGATTGCGTCGAAAGCCTTCTGTTTGACAGAGTTCTGGTGTCACGTAGAGAAGCCGGGTCTTTGGATGACCCGATAGGAGGTCGTCCAGGATTATACGCCTCTCAGCAATCGGAGTCGTGGAATTGATTGTTGCTACCGCAATCCCTAAAGCTTGAAGTGCCTTTACTTGGTCGGTCTGCACGAGATATTAGTACCCCTCGAGAGTGGATGTTTCTCAGGCTGACCATCAAAGCAAGCAAAGGACTGATCACTACGGTCACTAAGGATATTATCAGATGCATTCCAAAAGACGAAAATGTTCAAAAGGTCGACGCAGGTGGACCTACCGCCATGGCTTATTACTGCAGGTAGTTGGAAGCACAGGCTTTTCCCGAATGAAGTGTTTGCCTGCAGAAACACATCATGGCCGTTGATGGCCGCCGTGATTACTTCACGCTGAAGAGGACTACACAATGATATGTATTAAGTCCAGTTACTCTAGTAGGAACTGGGTGACAGCATGAACATACCGAAAGGACTTCTTCCGGAAAACTCGGCGGAGGTAGAAGTCTATATCCACATTGCGACGTTTCGAATTCCCACTTCCCATTTCTGCAGCATTGTTAGAAGCACAACAGATGACTGCACAGGCTGGGAGGATTCCCCAGAATCGAGATTTGAAGCATCGGCTGGATGACGCGACGCGGGGAAGGTACGATACGCGATGCCACGTGATATCGATAGAGACCCTAATCGGGAAGGCAGATGGGATTGTGATTCAGTGAGAGCATCTCTCCATTGCCAATTGTTGCTTCTGCCATGGATCTATACCACCGCTTGATCTGTTAACCTGGAATGCGTTTCTACGCCCAATTCCTGAATTCATTACTGATGATATATCATTTGAAAAACTAATAACACACGAGCTTGTTCGCTGTACAGGATAACAAGCGACAGCAATTAGCTGTTGCCGTCGAAAAACCGCTATCAGGCTTCAACCTGAGGGTATATACTACTATAACAGGTCTATAATGTACATGCATCACCGTCCCACACCTAAACCTCCATCATTGGCTAATATCGCCTTTGGAGTCTGTTCATCTGCCTCTCTAGCTCCTCCTTGGCAGCCAGGACGTCCAGCGCCTTGCGCTTCTCCGGCTGCCAGATCCGTATAATCTGCAGCCAGACCTTCATAAGCTCCTCTGGTCCGCAGCATGCGCCGAATGCGCGGAGAATAATAATGACCATTCGGCGACCAAGAAAGACGCCATTCTCTATCCGGCGTTCGATTTCTTCCGAATCTCGCGGCTCATTTTGCAGCTCATTTTGCAGGTCCTGAGCTTGCTGTCGAAACAATTCGTCAACATCGATGTCTTCTTCGAGAGCAGCCATGCCTTCACTGGCATGGGAGACACCTCTGCGCTCGTCGTACTGGCCCATCGCCTTCTGTTCCTCGTTTCGAGCCTCGCCCCACTCCTTGGCATCGGTGCCAGCAAAAGGCAATGGAGTATACAGGCCGCTTGGCTTTCGCGAAATTGTTGGCCAGCCTATCTCAATCGCGGCGGGGGCCTTTAACACCGGGATCTCTGTGATGTGCTTTCCACTTTGGCTGCGGTACATTTCAATGAGTCTCGTCCTTGACTCGTAGAGAGCACGCAGATAGGTTCTCCAAGCTACACGTAGCCGTTCAGCCGTCCAGCCTTTCTTGTTGCGCCCGTTGCGAGCGAATCCGTCAAAAAGCAGGAGGTATATCATACCACGCGGCGGAACCACGAAGACTTTCTCCATGTCTGCAAGGACAGACATGAAAGCATGAATATCAGCGGTTTTGTAAGCGTGCAATGAAAGAAATATGTGGAATGTCCGAGTGTCAGGGATTGCGTGAAGCGATTGCTGAAGCGCGCGATGGTGTTCAGGCATGATTTCTTTCAGTGAAGTGGATTCTTGCAGGACTCGACCCAGCTTCTTCACTCGGCTCCGATAGAGGTTCATCTCCGATGTGAGATGCGGTGTTTTTGAATGCTTCGACTCGATGCTTAGTTCCCCTGTCTCTTGGGACTTTGCTTGGGCCTCAAGCATCTCTGCATATATCTGCTTCGCTGAGTCCACATCCCCGGCGCGAATGAATGACGCCATTAGGCAGTTCATTACAACCGTGTCAACAATCTCACCACTCGATACAAACTCGTTAAATGTCTCTTGGATTCCAGCAACATCCTCTTGCATACCATAATAGTAGAGCTTGGAGACCTTTCCAAAGCGCCGGAACTCAATATTACGCTTCTTCATTTCCTCCAATAGTCGTTCCGCGACGGTGAATTGATTCGCTTTGATGGCAATATCGAAGAGGATGGTGAACACGACGTCATCGGACTTCACACGCGCCAGATATTCCATTTGTTTCCATGATCCAATAGCCCTCACCACATCTTGCTTGCGTACCTTCCCAGACGCCCGTCCTGCAAGGTGTATAGCAGAACTCCAGAGTGAGCGGGATATGGGCAGCTTCGCAGCGACCATGTCTTCTATCAACGCAAGGTAACGACGAGCATCCACCCAACGACGGTCTGGAGGATCGGCAAATCGACGTAGGAGTGCTCCTCGGGAGCGTTTGGACAGGTAAGCAACCCCGGGGGAGGGAAGATCTCTGTAGAGTCGAAACACGTAATGGTTTGAAATCCTCTCATTCCACATAGCGTCCAAGAATACCTCGACCGTTTTGTATTCCAAAGCGTCCCGCGACTTGTCTACCGCCGGAAATACCTCGTTTGAGGGTGGTCCCTTCTGTGTCTCGTTTGCAACAAGATCAACTGCCTGTTTCCAGTTGAGTGAATTGCCAAAGGCAGCTCGATATAATTGTGAAGTCGATGTATATGCTTTCCTGCTTGGACTTGTTCTTTTGTGATGGCGATATTTCTCCGACTTGCTCGACGAATCCGGTAAGCGGCCAATCCTATCCTCATCAGGGGCGTTGTCGCTCGCAGTCAAGTTATCTTCGCTAGTTGACTCTGCGTCCGCTGTTGGTAGCTCGCTGTTCAACTTCTCCAGATCTGTTTCTCGTAATCCTCCATGTGACTGTAATGTTGATTCTGTGCCCGCGCCTTGGTAGCGAGCTTCGAATGAAGATCCCGCTGACGGGTTGTTCGCAAAGCAGTTCCCTTCACCATCCTCATCTTCTACTCTCAACGCAACACCGGAATTAATCATGCGTTGTGCGCTTGAACGATGCAGACTACCTGTCGATGTGCCTAGACAGTCCAGGCGATGTTTCGACGACAATTGCCTGCGGTGTGTCAACCCCCGATCCTGCCATCGAGCGACGTTATTCCCTGGATTCTTCATGGAGACCGTAGAGATTCCCCTAGCTCGAGGGGTGTGCTCATGGCAGTAACCTGCCATGACCAGGGAGCTGACGAAAAGGTCTGCTAACGACGCCGCGGTAGGGCGGGCACGTCTGGAACTGAGTCGTCTGAAGGAGGCATTGTAGGAGAACGGTTCGGAGTTTGACATCGAAGTGTGACGGGTGGGGAGACTCGTATCCAACCGCTGCGAGGGGAGAAGTCGCAGGTCGGTCGAGTTCTGGTACCTATTGGGAGGAGGCATGAGATGGCAGACATCGTGGCATTGGATCAGCCCTGCATGTCCCGAGGAAATCTCGAGCAGCTTGAAGGGAAACGGCCCGAGAGCTCTTCAAGCGTGGCAGGAGGCAGTTGAAAAAGAAAACGCGGACAAGGACGAGGAACGTCCCAAAGGGCAGAGAGGGGGGAGGAGGAGGAGGGCGTAGGAAGCAGTAGATAGACAGCGAGGTTGAGCTCTGGGTCAAATTATTATTATGGGCTTTGGCCTTCGCTCTGGCTTTGCACCGGGCGGAGCCGGCGACGGGCCAATCGGAGCCGCGCATTGCCAATCCTCTTTTTTGCACCTGCGCAGGTATCTGGAACACCAAACTCCCGGACCTTCCCTGCCCATGATCTTGTCTCCCGAACACCTGGGTCCAGGCCAGACGTCGTCATATCTTTGAGTTTGGTCAATTAATCATCCCGCCGGCCTTTTGCTTCATCCCTCTGTCGGTTTTGTTGCTCTCCGGATCTGTCCTTTCCTCCCCGCTGATTCTGCACGGCCTTCTGGCTGCCGCGTCCAACTCACGATGGGCAAATATAACCTCACGGCCCTCCGGGTTCGCCAAATCGCTGTGGCACAGCAATCCGCCGGCAAACTTCGTCAAACACCCAAATGGCTTGATATAATGCACGATGTCCCCCCCACTGAGGTCCTGGTGCGGAATCGACCTCAACAACACCAATTGGTTCGCCAGCGCCTGAAGACTGTTCCTGGCGCATCGAGGCCGCAGGCCGTCTTCGAAGTCCAGGAGAAACGCATCAAGCCGAAGAAGGCAAGCCGCATGTTCCAGCCTGTCGAAATCAAATACGAGGAGGATCAACTGCGCAAGGAATTTTTCCGCGACCATCCTTGGGAGCTTGCCCGACCCCGTGTGCTTGTCGAAAAGTCCGGCAAGGACTTTGAGAGATATAACTGGAGCCGGCTCCAGCAGCGGGGAAAGCACTTGGATGGTGAGAGGTACGTCTAGTGTCCTCGATCTGTAGGCGGGAGGATCTCGCCAATAATTAGATATTTGATGCTAACTCCCCCGGTTTCCGGTGAAATAGCGTTGTTCAGCGACAGCTTTGGCTCCTTAATAATGTCCCCGATATGACCAAGAGCGCCGCTTACGATATTGCACGCCGCGAGTTCTACCGTCTCCGTCTACAGGAAGACATTGAACGACGTGTTGCTGCTGAGGAAGCCGAAGCTACTGGTGCTGTGTTTGGACCGACACGTCTACAGATCGGTATGGACCTCGAGAACAAGGAGTATGAGCGTTGGAAGGAATGGGCCAAGTTGCAGGCCCAGCTTTCGGACCAGAGAATGGCTGCGTTCCTTGGGGCTCCGGAAGTCCAAGCTGCTGAGGAGCAAGAGACGAGCTTGGATGATGACGCCACGGAAAAGGTTGCGGTAGCAGCCTGAAGGCGGGAGTTGTTACTTTTTGAGGGTTTTAGTATTGTCAACCCCGGATGAGGCGGGTTTTGCCAGACTCTCTAATGGCTTATGTACACTACTGGACTGTCGATATGTTTTCTTTTCTTCTTGAGTCGCTCTGTTTTACTTTTATGCTTTTCTCTATATCCTTTCTTGCTGTGAATAAGAGTTTTGGGTCACGTATAAATTGTCCTTTTCAGCTGTGTTGGTCAGGTCAAGTGGACAAGGGGGGTGCACGCATGGATAGCAGGCAGTAGAGCTAACATATCGACTATACATCTGTAGCCGAAGAGTGATTTGGAACCACAAAACAGCGCTGTGAGGCAATGACCATCTGGAACATGAAAGTCGGAAGACAGTTCGTGAGCAGGCGAACCTCAAACAATAGTGGTGTTTCAAGTGTGTCTGCCGGGTGTCCCCTGAGCCAATCATTGCGGCGGACTTATCGCGCCCGAACCCCCAGAAAGTTATCGACCAGGCGTTTCTCCGATTCAACCCTCTTGTCAGTCGGCTTGCTCGACCTGCAAGAGACTGCTGGCCATCTTATCCATTGGAATCTGCTTGCATCTCATCGACAGAGAGTGTTCTTACGAATCTGAGATTCCGTTCTGCTGCATGTTCGGATAATCTGCCGGGCAGTGGTTCTCGTCTGACAGCTGCACCTCTTCGCGTTTCACTGATCAACTTAACGCCGGCTTGCTCTGAACCCCGACCGCATCCTTTGGCACAAAAGTCGACTGCCAGTGTGATCGAGCCCTTCAATACAACCTGTCAAATCGATAGCTCAACCCGCGATCGCTCAGAGTTTCATCCAACGATCCCTCCCTGCCTCCGTACTCTCATTAGAACCCGAGCGGGTCTTCGTACGTTTGAAGCCCAACCGAAGCTCTCTGAGCCAGCCTCGCGCCGCAGTCGAACCTGGGTCTTCACAACCACATGCCTTTCGCTTTTGTACAGCATTGACGTATATTTTGTTTGGGCTTTACGGTTACGTCGCTATTGCAGCGCCTGTTGATCATGCTTCGTTCCGGTCTCAATGCACGTCTTGGAGACTCTCTGACCGGATCAATTGTCCGATATTCGAATACATTGGAAATTTGACCAGTGTCAAACACAGCCGCTAGAATAGCTTCTTTCTCATATTTTCAACCATGCTTTCTACAATGGTCCGCCCGGAGGACGCCATCAGGATGCCTCGTTCATACCGAAGCGACGTGGATGAGGAGGATACTAGCAGGCGAACTCCGGAACAGAACACCCTCTCCTCTTCGTCCTCCTCTTCTAACAATGACGCGGCGGCAAAAAGCGAGGACGAGGTTACACTGGTGAACGGGTCTGCTGGTGATGGTCGCAGCAGTAGCCTAGGGAAACATCAGACGGGTCCCCGTCTTTTGTCACCCGACGAAACGATTGAATTGGCGCGGCGAGCAGTGGAAAACGGCATCCAAGAGACCAAACGCTCCCTAGCAGGCAGTGAGGCAGTCAGCGATGTGGTGAAGCCAAAATTGACCATTGACTTGGGCCATTCCAACATTGTCCGTATACCCGAAGCGGTAGTTGACATCATCAAAGATGAAGTTGAACGGTGTGTAATACGGAATATAAAAGCCCACAGTTGAGTTTAGAGAGTAACTAACGCCCTGCAGCCTCTCGCTATCGAATAATCACCTTTTCCATATACCCTACCGGTTCGCAGAATGTTCCCATCTTCGGTATCTCAATATTCGAGCGAATAGTTTTCGAGAATTTCCCAAGGGGGTGAGTGTCATGTTACTTGTCTTACCTACAGAGTGATTCTGGGGATTCTAACAGGAAATTTAGGTATACAAATTGCCGCTTCTTGAAATCTTAGACATCAGCCGCAATAAGATCGGCCACCTCCCGGAGGAAATCAAGAAATTGTCCTCGCTCCGGGTCCTATCGGTAATGCAGAACCGCCTTGATGATTTGCCTCTGGGGATCTCCGACATGAACAAACTTCAAATTCTTAAAGTAGCCGGGAACCCCTTGCGGGGCCCCCTGCGACGGCTTCTCGAGACGTCTGAGACAGAGTTCGCCCCCTCGACAATGACGGATAATGAGAAGGAGGTCGCGGTTACTGCCGAGCTGAAGCGGTTCTTGAAAACCAAACAGCCTGTTACGACTCTGGAAGTCGAGAGGAACGAGCTCAGGTATGGACTGAACCTGTCATCTGGAAGCAACTGACTAACACCGACATATCCAGCGAGGGCATGTTGGACACCCCTAAACCCGTCAAACGCGGAGTGAGCAGTCGGTTTCCGGTGATCCCCAGCACCGGTGATCTTTCTTCCGACCCAAAGTCACCGTCCTTGTCTCGTCCTCCGCCCATACCTCTCAAATCGCACTATCGCATTGCTTCGGGACAGCATTCGGTCTTCCAGGGCGGTTTTCTCCCACGTTCCGGCGCTAGGCCTCTCGCTGGAGTCAATGAACGCAACCGGAGCAACAGTGAAGGAATCATCCAGGCCTCTCTGGCCGCGCGTAACAAGCGGATGGGAGTTATCCGGAAGAATACCGACTTAGGGACGTTGGACGAGACCCGGCCGTATCGGAACAGTCATTTACGGGGTTTGAGTTATGGCTCTATCCTTCGCACTCGGCCCATTGCAGCCGTGTGCAACAGTAACTCTTCGAGCCCCAGTAGCCCGAGGGAACGAAGGCGCTTGAAGGATGGCTTTGTCAATCGAATGTCGAGTCTGCCAGAACACAAGGGCGAAAGGGAAACCGCGGAACCTATCATCGAGTGTGCAAAGGGGATTCTTTTTGCACTCTTCCAAGTGCAGTCGAATGTTTCCTCTCTGATCAATGTGATCAAACGCGATGATGCTCGGCGCAACAGTCTCGAGATCGTGTTCTACAACGCTTCTACCCACGTTGAACGTCTAAATGAAGCTATAGAGAATGCGGAGCACCATTCTGACGAGGTGGATGCGGTGCGCTTGTCGAATGAGGCCGTCAAAAGGGAATGCGAGACATGCATAATTGCGTACACTCATGTTGGAACGCAACTACGCAATAGCATCGACAAGATAGTTGCCAATGGCGACCCACGCTACTTGCGTTCCTTGATGCTCATGATCTTTGGCAGCGTAGTTGAACTGCGCAACGCCTGTGCGAGCTTGGGCATCCCACTCCAAACCCGCAAGCCGCCCTCTGCGACAAAGCCTTCTATACCTGAAATCAAAGAGTCCGCTAGCTCGGACCGCTTCCTTGGACCAACAGTCACTCCAACCAGAGGGAGGGAGCATTCTTTGTCGACGCGCCGATTGCGAAGTGACACCACAATCCAGCACCCTCAGATCACTACGACTGGACCTTTCCAGGCTGCTCAAAACTACCAGTCCGCTGTCAGTTCGCCTGGCTTTGCTCCGACTCCATTCAGCCTTGGGGCACGAAGCCGGTCGAGTAGCAGGTCTAATCATATCAACACATCCGTACCGTCGTCACTCGCGACCCCTCGTTCAGGCGAGTCATTCCCTCCAATGCCCAGCGCCGTTGTACCTCGAATCAATCCCTTGACAGGCCTAGATGAGATCGAGGAGGAGCGAATCTTTGAAAAGATCTTCTATCAACTTACCTCTGCCTACACCGCTGCCCTCCAAGCGTTGCCTTTGGCGCGCCGTCAACTAGTGCGATGCCATGAGGTAGCGGAGCAGGAACATGAATCTGAGGGCATATTAATGCTATGGAACAATCTGATCCGGCGGTGTCGGATATGCTTAGAAGTATCCGAGGCCCTGGGTCTTCGTCTCTCTAACATGAAGGTAAAAGAGCCTGGTGGCGGAATGCGGAACCAGCGTGAGTTCTGGCAACTCTGCAAGGCGTTTATGCAGTCCTTCGTCGATCTAGTTACCGACATGAGGGAGGTTCGAAGTATGCAGCTTCTCCCGGGTGATATCATTGTCATACTCCGTCCCGTCCAGAGAGCAAGCAGAGAAGCAGGTCGGTTGATCGACGCCTCGCCGTGGTCTTATCTTGCCGATATGGCTCCAAGCAACGCAGCAGCAAACATTTACGGGCCCCCGCTACAATCTCAGCATTCACAGCACCAAAATACCGCATCCAACGCAAGCAGCTTTCATTTGAACTCCGGCGTCTCCCCGCAATCCGTCCATCTCCCGGCGACTCCGCTAAGTGCTGCCCTTGGTCCAGCCGCGCAGGCAACCGTGCCTTCTACCCCCGCAAGTGCGTACAGTGACAAATTCTTCGAAGGGGATGTGTTTCAGAGAGCTGACTCGTTGCTCTCAATGCCCAATCAGGCGCCATTTTTCAGTCGTCGGTGAGACGGTAGCATTTACACCTCTACGAAAGAGGCGGTGTTTCATTATTTGGAGTCTGTGCTGTGGTGATTGGAGTTCTATCGCATATTCTTGTGCTTCCTTTTGTTGCTCCGAGGAGTGGCTGCTCTCTAGACTTTCACCCATGACCTTTGCAGGTACAAAGTACACTCTACTTGGGAGTTATAATTCTTACCAAGACCAGACAGAGAGCCTGGTCGCGTCTGTTTCAGTATGCATACCTGGATTGTATCGTGCGCAGTCGTGATCCGAGTTGAGAATCCTCAAGCTATACACACCCACCCCGTCCTGATTTACATTGTCGATATTCGTTCAGTTCAGCCTTGTTTGTCTGTTTGTTCCTTTAGTTGTTTCTTTATTTGTTCATCATCACCTGTCCGCATTTTATTCTACACTCGGAAACGTCAGGGAGTCGGGGATAAAAGGGACATCTACTACTACCACTACATATCTGGACTTTTTGCGAAGGGAAAAACGGCGTATGGATTCTTTAATTCCCGGGGACAGAAACCTTGCATAGCGTGTCATATTCCTAGCTTCCTTTTTACATTCCCCTTCCTTGCCTTTGATGGATAATGACTAGAGCGAAATGAAAGAATATATTGTGATTTAGTTGCCTGTGTTGGGGTGATACTAGTTAGTAGTCTGTGCTGTCTGTGGATCGGTATTAACCGATATTTGCAAAGAAACATGGTACGTGCTGTATCTATAGAGTAACTACTAATGCCTATGTGATCTAGTTTGATACCTCCACGGGATACGTATGTTGAAAGTTATGCGTGCTTGCAGCAAAGCAAAGGACAAAAGGAGCCCGCAGGTGATGAATTCCAGATACCATGGGTTATCAAGCACCAAACAAGAAATTTCGTGCATATACGAATGAAGTATCCGTGCTTAGATGAGTGAGCAGTATGTATGCAGGTAGTAGTACGTAGGTCAGTAGATAAGCAAACAAATCAAGCAAGCAAACATCATACTTATCTTCGTCTTTCGATGCCAATAATTATGTACTTAGTGCTA
This sequence comes from Aspergillus welwitschiae, assembly GCF_003344945.1. Lineage (NCBI taxonomy): Eukaryota > Fungi > Ascomycota > Eurotiomycetes > Eurotiales > Aspergillaceae > Aspergillus > Aspergillus welwitschiae. Next base: position 396,775 of record NW_020798707.1, on the reverse strand, counting down.
GTAACCAGATATCCTGCATTTCCCACAAACAAGACTAGTTATTACTCGCATATGCCGTCGCCTACTGCCTGCACAATGACAGACAGCTGCACATACTTACACACAGACAAGGAAATACAACACACAGACATAGAAATATGAAAGCAGATCTTGTACAATGAATAAATTTCTTACGTATCAAGTATATTTCCCTGATTGTGAGACATTTAATATGAATGCCCCCCTTTATATCTTCAATGCAACCCAGATTTAGTTAGCAAGTTACATTATTGAGATGTACTCCGTACTAATGCGGGGGATAAAAAGACTGCAGAATCTGCACGGACGACGTATTTGGAATGGAATGGAATGGAGGGGACTAAGATTAAGATTGCGACGGTCATCCGGGGATGGAAGAGGGGGGGAATCCAAGCGAGCGAGAGCGTTATAGATGCTGATACGGTTCGATTACCAATGCTGTATCTGCATAACCCAGGGGGTGCGTGGGCTTGGTGAAGGTCCGTGGTACAGATTGTTGATGCGTTCGTTACTTGATTGTTTGCTTGCTTGCCTGCTGCTGAAGAAGAGGAGTGTAGGTAGGGGATGCAGGAGGTCTGTTGCTTCCTGTTATGTGGGGTGTAGGTTGTACAAGATCTGATGGAGAGAGGGGAAAATATGAATAGTATGAAGGAGGATGAAATGCTTGGCTGAGGGGGATGTTTGGTTGGGATGTGTGTCCGAGGTGAGGAGGGAAGAAGGGGCAGGCACAATGATGTCTTTGTGTGTGATTCTGATTTGGCTTGGCTGGGACGATTGGATCCCGCCAAGTGGCGCTCTTGGGACTGAGATAGGCTTTTGTTAGCTTCCTGTGGCATCTAGGATCTTCCAGAATGGTATTTCCTGAAGGAATGCAGCAGAGGTCAACCAATGGTAAGGGGAGCTCGTAGACGAGGTGAGTAGAGTAGATGAAGACTCGGTAATAGTTCGGCAAGTTGTGAGCTTTCGCTATACACATAACAAGAATTCTTATTGTTCGTCATGAATAGATGTGAGATGGAGTGATCAGTCAATATCTAGCCAGCATTGTTGCAATTACACTTCTCTGGTCATTGTACTTTGTAAATGATTGAGAGCTTTGTCAATTTCTGCGGCATGTATTACGAAATGTAGAGTGGGCATTGATCCTGCAGCGATTGGAGGGGAAGGGGGGGGAAGAGGGCAATGAGCAAAGATACGACCAATCGATTGGCATATGCGCTCTAAGAATCGATGTCTTTCTGCTCGTATACTGCCCGGATATTGTTTCCAGCCAGCCTTGGGCGGAAGATATCGATCTTATCCTGTCAACCATGGTAGTCGTAATGGGAATAGCCGTAGTACGCTAGTCGCGAAAGAAGTGACAGGCACTGACAGGCACTTTCTCAATGCCTAGACTACTTCCTGTATACGTGCTGGGATTGATTAATTGAAGTAGCAGCAGAAGCAAAGCATCCTGCAGACCCCTCGATGCTGCATAGGGCACGGGGCACAGGGCTAGGGCCGATGGTGCTGTCACGGGATCGAACATTGTCTCCAAGCCAGAAAAGCTCCTTCCCAATCATCGATCATCCATGTCTTCATCGAGTGGCGCCGTCGCATCGCATCAATCCAGCGGCATCTCGTTTGTACTCGTCTTCGCTCCCCCTCGGTTTCGCGGCTGCCTGTCGTCGGGTTGGAAGCATCACTTTTTCGGATCATCAGCTCAGATGATGCAGCAAGCGTCGCGACTACGGGCCGAACAACCCCACTGAAAAGTCGGTGTCGTTGGGAAAAAGGAAGCCAGCCAGAGAGCAAGAAAAAGCCATAGGCGTCATCCATCCCCTGTCACTATCTACCACCACCACTCATTCCATCCCGCCTTGACATTGATAATTCCCAGGCGCGGACGGAGAGAAGCGGCATTGCCTCCCCGCCCCGCCTCAACAAGATCAAAGTAGAAAAACAAACTCACTAGAAACGGAGCCAATGAGGGTGCAGGACCGAGCATACTTCTCAGCTTGTCGCCTGCAGGTTGCGATGGAGAAATGGGTCTGAACCATCACCGCTCTTTATACCGGCTTGCTTGCAAACGGGCTTGGCTTTCCAATTGCCGCCTCTCCGACCAGCTCCGGAATAATGAGGCGAGTTTGCGTTGGAGGGTCAAATCCATCGTGATCGGTGCACTACTAAAGTGAGGCGCCAAGCGCACGCAAGACCGCCGGCAGTCAAGCCCCTTTATTCGTGCGCGGCCTTGGATAATGATCCAGCCACATTGTCTGCTCCCCCTCCGTTTTGGTCGACTGCTTCCCTCCGTGTATCCACCCCCTGGCACCTCTTTTAAGATTCTACCCTTCAGCAGTCTCCGAGCTTAAATAATAATCTTACGATGTCGATCGATGGTTCCATCCCACAAAGTACATACGGAGCGGTCGGAGTCAATAGTCCATTCTTCATCCCGCGTGTGAGCCCACTTGCAGGGGGGGGGGAAGCCCGGCCGGATTCTGATATTGAGGTTAAGACTGGGGAGGTGTGGTCCAGGGCTGTCGCTGACTCGGGTTGGCCTACCGATGCCACCACGCGTGTGTGAGATCCACTCCGACCGAGACTCTTGAGTGGGTTTCTCTATCTATCAATCTGCTAGGGGCGGGTGGATCGGTTAACATCCCCCATGTCCCACCCTAAGGGAGAAAGTGTGGAAAACAATGGAGGCAAGAAACCATGATCACGGCTCTTGGTTTAACCACTTCCCCTCTAGCACCACCCCTGTTGCCCCTACAACGGGAGACGGCAATGGTGAAGGAATAGGGGTCTGTAGCGCAATCTTTCCGTCGGCGGTCACCGAAAGGAATACTCTATCGCAGTTCTTGAATGTCGGTGGACCAAAACGGAATTCAGTCGGAAACTATCATTGTCAATCCCAGACACGATAGAACGAAGTAGGTGATGAGTCCTACGACCGGGCTTTAAGGTTTCAATGGAGCATTTTCCAGTGATTTGATCGCAAACAGACCAACGGAAGAATCTTCTTCGGAGAGGCAGCATCACTGTACAGTAGGGGCCCTAGAGGCGCGCAGACCACAGGGACAATTAATCTGTACCTGGCAGGGTACAGGCGACTAGAATGTACCATTCACAACACGAGGCCAATGTGGATGGCATGACGGGGATGGCCTTGTCCAGCAATGGTCGGTGTCGCATAGAGCCGTTGGCGGACTGTTTCCCGCTTTGGGAGAAAGGCCACTAAGAGTAATCAGGACGGAGGAAGGAATTGGAATGATCTGATCGGAGCGGACATGGATGTCCTGACAGAGTTATATCCCGATCTTCTTCAGTATGTTGACAATGACGAAGACAGTCCGTCGCAAAGAATAGCTTCGGGGGGGTACTTCTGGATGCATCAAGGGCTGGAATGCCCGGATGCCCCCTGCTTTGCCCTGGTTTCTACTACTCCCAGGGCAAAAGGTAAACTGGGAATCAAAAAGAAGAAAAAGCAAAAAAGGCAAAAAGAAGGAAAGAAAAAGGGAGAAAAACAAAAAAAAAGTATGAATTAAAAAAAAGGAGGAGAAAAAGCAATACACCCTTAACATGAGAAACCGGATCAAGATGGACCCGTGGCCCAAATTGATCTGAACACCGGGGACGGCAGGCTGCATCATCCCTCTGGCTGTCTGCACATTATTCAAGTGGGAATACACCGATTGCCCTCTGGGTACAGAGGTGCATGTATACTCCGTGCTTTGTGTCCGGCCCCTTCTGCACCATGACCTAAATTATTTTGTTTCTTTTTCGACGATCTCCCCGTCTTCCTCCTGGCCGAATATATCCTACCTGACCAAAGGAATTGGTGGCGCCTGTCGCTGAACGCATGATTGGGATTTTGGGGGGGACGGCCTCCCTATCACATCGGCGCCGGTGGTAAGGGACAGTCAGGACCGGATTCACTCCCACAATGGCCGGGTACCAGCATTGGCACCGGCACACGCCCGGGCTTTGAGATCGTACACGATACCGGGGGTGTTGCTGAGGAATGCTGCTGGGGGCGGAGGGGAAGGGAGGGGGGTGGGAGAAAGAGTTAAAACAAATAAAAAAAAAATATTGGCAAAAAGCCAGCAGGGATTGCTGGTGGTGAGATTTGAGTTTCCCTCTGCGCCTTCGCGCGGCCGTTAAGGAATGAACGAACGGATCAGGATCAGAAGCAGGCTCACGGCGCAGCAGTGATCCCATCCCATCCGATCCTCATCTGATCCCATCCTTTTACCCACTCGCCTGCCAGAGCGAACCCAGTTAAGAAAAGGGAAACCCCCTCCCAAGCATCCCACGTCATCCACTATGTGACTAGGGATCGCTGGACCGACTCGCTGAACGTTTCCAAAATTCCCTTTCCCTCGGTGCCCGTTCCCAGGTGCGAAACAGCGCCCCGGAAAGTTCGTAGCTGCTGCAAGCGTCTAGATTAGATCAGCCTCACTTTTCGCAGCGCTCCTGCAAAAGGCAGTGGGTGCCTCTGACTAGTCAGTCGCATGCTGGCTGTCTTCTAACCTTTCTTTCTCTCTCTCTCTGTCTCGCTCTTGCTCTTGCTCTCTCTGTCTTTTTCCCTTCTCTGTCCCTACTATCTACTGCGATGCTACTGCGCCGCACTCTTTCCTTTTAGTTCTCCCTCCGGTGGCTCGTGTGTCCAACCTGCTACGGGCTTGTAATCCCTCCTTCCTTAAATCTTGATTGCGTGCAGGGCCATCCTTCTCCTCAGGCTCCGGACAACCGTTACTACTTACTACTAAGTACTCCCTACTTAGCAATAGGAGTATACTTACTACTGGACCTGCATGCCTGTTTCCCCGCATCATCATTGGCTATATCAACACACCTGATATCCCGGTCTCTTTGTCAACCTGGTTGGACCCGATTTGTCAGAGCAATATTGTCTACTGCTTCTCTGGTCGGCATTGAACTTCACTCTGCCACCTACCTTTGTTTGCTACGGTGATCCTCTTTTTTGTTGTTGTCGCGTAGCCATTGGACCTTGTTCCTTTCCATATATCTTTGCTGCCTGCGACGGTTTTCAACCCAGTTTCATCTGGTGTCCGGCCGTGCTTGCTGACTTGGCAAGGAGACGCAGATAAGGGAGAAAAAGAGGTGAACAAAAATAAAGAGGAAGAAGAAAGGGTAAAAAAGAAGGGAAAAAAAGGAAACTGGAATTCCGATTCGCAAAACAAGGAAATTGGCCCCAATCCCGAAAGGTTCACCTAGGGTCTTACTACTATCGAAACACTATTTTGACAAGCCCGGCGTCCACGATTGCCCGTTTTATGATCGGCATTGGCGATCGACGTCGTTGACTAACCTCGGGTGCGTACTATTTCTCCCTCCCTCACCTGGGTTCCTGTCGACCGCAGGCAAGGACTGTTCGCAGGGTCGCTGCGAAGGGATCCCATCCGAACCCGCCGTCGAGTATAGGGCTTGCGGTGCCTTGCGTCCTATCGCCCAGGAAATGCCCGTGACCCCCACGTTCTAATCGCTGTCTCCAGATTTCCTCTATCCATTCTTCCGAGTCTACCCCAGACCGTCTCTCTTCCTAGACTGGTGCAGTTTCTCGTACCTCGTCTGCTCCGAACCCTTTCCGGGCGTTGGCAAGATCGGATGGAGATGGACTTTCAAAAAACGAAGGAGGCCCGGCGAGATACGCCGAGCAAGAAGGAAGAAAACTCCGAATGCCCCCTGGAAGCCTATGGAGGCAGTGGTCATGCGAAGGACTCGCCCAAGAATGACTCTCTGGACCACCATCGCGATGCGAAGAGCACTCCGGACTCCGCGAATATGCACCAGCGACGCCAGCCGGGTAAATATACCTACCACGACGGTGTAGCCCCAACATTCCCTTCGCCTATCCAGGTGGCAACCCGGGTTCTGGCGCCTTCTGCACGGGCAATGCACATTCCCCCTGCCCTGCCACTCAGCTTGGAACAACATCAACGGTTACTAGCTGCTAAAAGGTACCCGCCAGTGACCAAGAGCACGCTGAGTGAACTGGACTTACCTTGTATTATGAGCAACATCAACCTCCGGATGGACGCCAACTTTGACCGTGATCTACACTTCAAACCTGACCTGCAGGGAGAAAAGGGCGAACGGAAACGAAAGGAGGCCCACGACTACTGGGAGGCTATGGCTGATGAGATCACTATATACGCATTCGGTGCCGCACATGAGACGAACGAGACAGGCAATGTAGGAGTCTCGGATAATCTATCGCGGACCTTTGAGCCGCGGCTACCAGCCATGTTCGAGACCTTGCAAGACGTCCTGAAAACGCTTGTCCCTGAGCGTGACCATCCGGCTGTGGTACAAAACCTTGAGGTAACACTCCTGATGCAGCAAATCCAGAAGGGTGTACTTGACATGGTGGGCGTGGCAAGCTGGCTGGCGGCCCTGCTCAAAACGCACTGCGCTCCTATGCGCGATGAATGGGCGGATAAGATGGTCAAGCAGATACGGTCAGGGTCAGAGTCGCAAAACTCGCACCAAATCGTCGAGGGACTCAAAACGCTGTTCGCAATCTTGGAAGCGATGAAACTGGTAAGGCTTGGGCATGCTGGCCCCGGCGGCCACGCATATTGGATGGGAATGCTAATGTGCCTCTAGGATGTTGCCAATCACCAAATCCGTGCATTCCGCGTATTGCTCATCGAAGACACCGTTCCGTTCCTACAAGAGTATTTCCGAGGCAAGATCGAGAGGGACAATTTTTGTGTGGAGACATCGCGACGGTGGTATTTGGACCTCCGCGACCGCGAGTTGCGCCGCATGTCGAAGCCTGCACAGATGGACGGGTTCTGGCCTATCTCCCTCTTGTTTGGTGGTATCACCGACTTTCTTCTGCAGTACCGGCGACCGGACAAGTTCCCCGAAACGTTCGTTTTCGATTCGGACCGGCTGCGGCAGCTGCGGTCTTGTCTTCAAAAGCTGATCAACCTCGATATCTGTTGGTTCATCTTCGAGTCGTACATCAACGCACAGAAACGGTATCTTTCGGCGCCCGCGCAGACATACGCTACCTTTCGCACCCGTATTGGATCATTGATGGAAGAAAACGAGGACTACCCTCGAGGGGATGCTCGGTGGCTGAAAAGTGTGCGAAGCATTGCGCTGGAGATTGCGAGATTCGCATGCGCCGCATGCTTTCAGGACGGATCGGTCTCGGATGATGTCATTGTGCAAATCGAAATGGCACTGGAATGCCACCTCTCGAGCCCATCCAACTTGTTCCAGTATTTCCAGAGCTCTCTTCGCGAGAAGCTGCTAGCGGCAACGTTTACGACGGCGAAGAAGTACATGAGCATGTCGCCCTTGGCCATCTGCGAATCGCAGCGCAACTATCCGCCCTCGACACTGACACAGCAGCACTATGATATCGAGCGAATCGCCATGCGCCTTGCACACATGGGCGTGCTACACTGGAACGTCTGGGCGCCGATTCTATACATGCGCGAGAGTGTGTCACCGGTTGACGTGGCGAACAACACGAGAACGGTCACTGACGTGGCGCGCTCGTCCACCCTGTGATTCAATCGCCTTGTTTCATTTGCTTTGAAGTTTTTTCTTCTGATGTACTCTTGGATTTGGGATTACCAAGCGGAGTTTTGATCTTGGATTATTGATTGCAGTTCAGCGAGTTTCATGCATGGTTTTCAGTTTTTTTTTAATGGTCTGGCGTCCACGTGGGGAAGGGCATACATATATACTACTTCATACTGTTTAATGGGCCTGGTGTTAGGTTTCGGGCATTCGAAGGAAAACGGAGGATAGAGATGTGCGATATGCAAAGAATGGTGGGATGCTTTTTGGCAACTTGGCAATTTATGGTTACTCAACATGTATTACTCCTAGATAAAATGTAGAGGTTTGATGCTGATAGTTATGCTGATATTCATATGCATTGAATAATACAGGTTATGTAAGCTATTCTTCATAAACCTACTGGCACCTCAAACACTAGTTAATTACGGAGTAGAGCATAGATATAGATTTAACATCAACATCATCTACATCGTTCCATTATTTGATATTATCCATTGGTCTACCCTCACCACTATACCCACAACAGACTCAATGAAACAATAATTCTTGGACAGATATCTTCATTCTATCCTATTATTTCGTATATTTATATATATACCACGCTGTCGAATATATCCAACTATTACTACACCGAAGTGATCATCAACAGCACAAGCAAGTTACTAGCAACAACTCCATGAATACTAGCTACTGCTATACCAGAAGCTAGACTAAACCACATGATCAGATAGAAAGAAAGAGAGAAAATTACAAGAATGAAATACCCCTGGCTCCGCCCCCTCAAAGCAAAAGCCTTGCAACAAATAGCCCAGAAGACGGGGATTCAAAGCTCAGGCACCAAGGCTGTGTTGGTGGAGAGGTTAGGAGGGGAACTTACTCCTCTCTTCCCTCATATTCAGAATGACAGAGGGAAGCTGAACGAATATAAGAACGAAAAGAGAAGGAATAATGATGATAATGATGGGATAAGAGTCCTAAGCATCGATATGGGGATTCGGAATCTGGCTTTTGCGGTGTTGCATTCTCCTTATCCTTCCTCCTCCTCATCCTCCACCTCCTCTTCTTCTTCGGTATCATTATCATCTACTGGATCATCTGAGGCATATACACCCAGAGACAAAGCCAAGGAAGGGAATAGCATAACCCTCACCGCGTGGAAAAGACTCTCCATTCCTGATCTTTGCTATGCGCAACATGAAGGAACCCCATCCCTCATCACCGCCACTACCAAACCCAAGTCACAAGTCACAGAAGAAGCTAAAGAAGACTTTTCCCCCTCCCTCTACGCCCGCCACGCATACACCCTCATCACGACCCTCCTGTCCACGTATAACCCCACCCACATCCTGATCGAAAGACAGCGGTTCCGCACGGGAGGCGGGTCCGCGGTCCAGGAGTGGACGATCCGCGTGGGTGTTTTGGAGGGGATGTTGTATGCTGTTTTGGAGACGATTAATTCGTCCCTTTTATCTTCTTCTTCTTCTTCTTCTTCTTCTTCTCCTTCTTCTGGTGGTAAGGTGCAGGTGTATCCTGTTGAGCCCGGGAGGGTGAGTCGGTTTTGGGGGGAGGAATTTGGGGATATTGGTGATGGGGGTGGGGATATGGTGGTGAAGAAGCAGAAGAAGAGGAAGAATGTGAGGGATGTGAAGAAGATGAAGATTGCGCTGGTGAGGGAGTGGTTGGTGTCTGCTGCAAATGACGATGGGGATGGGAGGGTAGTGCTTGGTGGTAGTGTTGGGGAGGGGAATGAGGTGAGGGAGTTGGCGAGTGCGTTTCTGGAAAAGTGTGAAGGGAAGAGACGGACCAAGAAGGGGGGAGATGGTGTGGATATTGGCAAGTTGGATGATTTGGCGGATTGTCTTGTGCAGGGGGTTACTTGGTTGGAGTGGCAGATGATGAGGGAGAAGATTGTTACGGAGGGGGGAATTAATTTATAATGATGAATATCATGTTCATAATGTTTTGGATGTGGGTATGATACTAATGAAGGTAGCTGCTACTTTTACAAGTACTAGTAGGGATAGCATGTAGACGAATGTCATTCGCTCGACTAACAAAATCGCTTCGTAATCAAGGTCATCATCTTGGAAGAAAATATCTACTGCAAACACACACAAAACAAAATGTACAGAGAGCCGATGTACCCGCTAAGACGCCTTCGCCACCTGCTGGGTCACTCGCCTGATGTCGCATCGCCTGACATCCCGAGATTCATGTCCGAGAGGTTCACGAGAAGGTTTCGTGGAGAGAAAGAGAAATAGAGAGAAAAAGAGCTTTGTTCGTTAAGCGGTGGAATCGACAGATTCCAGAAGAAAGGAAGAAATGCCAATTGCCCATCCCTGGAGGAGGAAACTGGAGAAGAGAAGTAAAGTCTAGGTTGGAAGGCCAATCCAAAGTCAAAAAAAATTGAAGTAAGTTTGTACCAGAAGCAAAACAGTAAATCCTCTCGTAGGTACAGTGCCAGCGTGTGCTTTTTACGCCACGATTGGGAATCTCAGTACAGGCGTGGCGTCAAGCTCGTGACCCGAAGCAGTCAAATTCAATTCAGTCATGGCTTTAGTAGACGCGGCGGAAGTGAGAGGGGAAAGCAACCTTGCTGCTGGTCTGGAAGCCAGTGGGCCGGGCAGCGCCGCTGGGGAAAGGGAAGGTGCCGTTGCCGTGGCCGTAAGGGGCGCTGGGGGTGGGGACAACGGTGGGCTTGCTGTGGGTAGTGGCCTCGGCCTGGGTGGTGGTCTCAGCCTCCTCGCTGGTGGACGCGGAGCTGACCTCGATCTTGGCAACGCTGTCGGGGGTGGAGATGGCACCAGGAGTGGCGGTCTGCAATGCATCAGTAAGGAGTTCAAATTGGCTGCTCGATTTCAAGTGGATTACATACCACAGTGACGGTGTCGTGGACAGTAACAGTGACCGGAGCACAGGTCTCACCAGCGGCAGCAGAGCCCGCGGGGGCGGAGCTACCAGCGACAGCGGAAGAAGTAGGGACCGCGTAGAGAGTGTAGGTCTCGTAGTCGGTGGAGGTCGAGTAGACAGTGGTGTCAGAGGTGACGGTGGTGTCCTGGGCAGTGGAGGAAGCACTGGCAGAGGGGGTCTATCATATATTGGTTAGTATACAGCCTTCACGCTCACAGGACTGGCATCCATAACATACCACGTAGATGGTCTCGACGTCAGTCACGGTGCGGTGGATAGTGGTGGTGACGACGCTCTGGGTGGAACCAGAACCCAGAGTGTAGGTGAGAGTGACATCCTTGGTGGAAGTCACGGTGTCGTACTCAGTCGAAACACCGTTGCTACCAGTAGCAGCAGCAGCCGGAGCGGAGACGGGGGCGCTGCTGGAGACACCAGTGCCGAGGGGAACGGGCACAGGAGCGACAGACGAAGCACCAACAACAGCAGAGCTGGAGCTGCTGGCGTAGTGACCACCGATGATGGGGGAGCTAGCAGCAACGCCGGCGGGGGAGCTGGCGGGGGCGCTGGGAGCAACGGGAGCGCTGGAGTGCTCGGGGGTCGGGTAGACGGGGACGACGGAGGTCGACACAGTCTGGTTGTTGTAGCCACCAGGGTGGAAGTTCATCTGGCGCGCATGGAAGCCGTGGTTGTTGGCCTCACCGACGGCGGCGAAAGCACCCAGGAGGGCGATGGAAACCTTGGAAGTAAGCTGCATCGTGAAGGATTGATGGAGATTCGAAGAAGTCCGTGTAGATGGGATAGATATTCCGTTCTTGGGTTTATTTGGTAGAGACTGCGGGGGAGGATTTCCTCAACGAAAGTGAGATGCGAAATCTATTCGCAAGTAAATCAAAGCAAGGTTGAAAGAGTGACTGGACGCAAGAAGGAAGGTCGCAACGTTCTCGCAGAGAGAGGTTGAACGGGAGAGAGAATGTAGCAGTCTGACGAGAGACTTTTTGAGGCCCGGGAAGAAAGTGAAGGAGTTTAAAGGGAAAAACGACCCGGGGGGGAAAAGAGAGAAAGTCAGAAAAAGGGAAACCTAAAGGAGAACGCCGTAATATCGAAATTTGATTAAAATCATTCAATTCGGGATCCCTGCAGCCCGTCGATACGCGATATTACCAGGCACCGTATTTTCTCCAACGTCGTATGGAACAGATGCGAGATGCCCGTTGGTGGGCGAGTCTTGAGAAGATTCGCCCATACGGCGCTAATGTCTCATCTTGGCCGAACGAGGTGGTGTCGGGCGTGCAGCTGTGCCCAGTTGTTGATAACCCTTCAGCCAATCAACACTCGCTGCCCTCCTCCTGATATTGATCTTAATTTTAATTTCCTCAGTCCCGAGTGGGTCTCCGGCGCAGGAACCACACGCGGATTAGCTGGACTGGAGATGACGCCCCGTTTCATCCCCTCACCGCCTCTTCTCATTGGTGCTTGGCTGCCAGCTTAATCTCATTGTGCCTGTCCAAACGGGCCAACCGCACGGCTTCCGTCTTGTTCGACTTTTTTCTTTCCTCCCCCTCGTTTTGCCTAATACGGATAGTCTTCGTTGTGCTGTTGCTGCCAGACCAACAGCCAGCGTGCAGCAGGATCGCACAGCTTGTCTGAGAAGGATGTGTCGGTAAGCTGTTACCCCCCCACTTCAAGGACCATTTCAGGGCCCTTTTTTATTTTCTGGTTCAGGAATAAAAGAAACAACAACAATAACAACGTAGATCGTGTGGGTTGTCAACATTGCCCGGATCTGGTAATCCCCGTAGGTCCTCAAACGGAGTATCCATGGAACAACCGTCGACCATCGTATGTTCAACCACCACGCTTGACTCAACCTCATTAATGGACCGGCGCGAAATCGTCATTACCGTAATTTACTGGTGGACACGCTTTAATCAACAATCCGCTGTGGATTTGTTTACTATCGCCTTCACTAGTTGACCGTGCGGAGATGACATCCTCCATTCACGCAACTGGGCAACGTATACACTCTACATAATATTCTGGAGACATGGAGAAAAAAAAAGTAGAAAAAGGGGCACAATGAGTCTCGAAGGATCCAAGCTCTATCCTCATCCCATCATACAGTTAGCGAGCTCATTGCCAACACCCCCAAGCTTCTTACAGTAGTTTAGTCCAACGATGCTTCAAAGGGGCTAAAATGATACAGCCTAGTGGCTTTGACTCTGAGCTAAGACTCCTCGACCTAATGGCGTGAGACGCTTTTGTAACCGAAGGGACTCAAGTCTGAGCCGAGTCTTTTCTCAACACGAACTATGGAGAAGAGGGAGGAAGAAGTCCCCGAGGAGGCTCAGTATATCGTCAATCCCGATATCATTTCCGTCAGTGGGCGCGCGCCAGTATCGTTTGACAGGGTTGATCAAGAAAATCTACGCGGCGATGGTCTTGGGCCTACGAGGCGTCGGTGGTAGGTGCAGACCAAGTGGAGCCAGCATGGGGGGTCTAGACAACGGCGATTTTTTTCTCCAGAACAAAGACTGATCATATCGGTTGATTACTGGCATCCAGGCACACAAAGAAGGCCGGGATAAATTATATTGTGTGGTGCGGGATATTGGCACTGATGGTGATAATAGATGAAAGCAAAGCTCTGAGGTGTTCTTGGTTCCTGACCCTGACTGGAGCTGGGGAAACCACGGCCGCCAGCGTTTCAAGCTGATGAGGACTAAGGTATATGGTTGCCTGAACCGTGAACACACTTTCACTGTGCGCCATCGACTAGGAGATGATCGTCTTCGGTTCTTATCGGCTAGCTTTCAGAGCTCGGAGAGCTACAGTCCTGTCCAGTCACACCATTCCAGTAGTTAACTCCGGTTGAGCTCCCCCTCATTCGTAAGCTGGACTCTATTTCTACGGTTGATACTTGGAGTGCCATGATCACATCTTGGCCATAAGTACGGAGTATCTACTACCCCTGATGAAGTACTCCGTACCAAGAGCAGCCCAGTCACTGGAGACTCCACGGACCGCGGCCGGCAATCCAACACACCGGAATAGGCGGCATTTAGCGAGAGCACAAGGAACACACCACTGACCCTAATCGGGACATCCAGACTCCAGAACTTTCCGGCTTTCCGGGTCCGTCTAGACTACTACATCCAGCCTACGGAGCACCGAGTCCCTGATTGTGATCATCGCGGCTTTAATCTAAGTGTTACGATCCCTTCGAGGACAGCTCACAGACCGCCATCCACCACTCAGTATGGGCAATGAGATAAAGCCTTAATATCGGCTCGTGTTGCTCTGCCGTGTGGGCTTAGGGTCTCGAAGCGTCGCCAATAAGCCGTACATGCATACTAAATGTCTATCTATCTAGATACTTTCTGTGTATTCAGCGGTATACCCAGCGAAGTCCGGGTCCTGCAGCCACCCGCACCAAAGGGTCCTCGTCCAGCGACGTCCATGGATGCTTCCCGTCCGCAACCCCACCTCTTCTTCTGTCGGCCTCTGACGTGACCACTGATCAGGCTTGGGCATCATTATCATTATCATCATCGTCATCGTTCTTGATGTTACCATACACATACTCTGTTCGATGAGTTGTCACACTGACCACGCCAGATTGACTCATCAACTTCCAGAATGACGAGCCCCGCCTTTCATGCCCTGCGCGAAAAGTATGCCGCGGGCCTCAGACTCTTCATTGCATCAACCCGCAGTCTGGAGGTTCTGGCCTCTGTCCCCTCTGAGCCCCCCGATCCCACCTCGTCCACGGACGTTCTGTACGTCCTCGATTCGTCCTTCAACCCGCCAACCCTTGCCCACAGCCGGATCGCGACCTCCGCTCTTCTAGAAAATCCCCACAAGCCCTCCCGTCTCTTATTGCTCCTCGCGACGCAGAATGCCGACAAGCCATCCAAGCCGGCTGCGTTCGAGACCCGTCTGGCCATGATGGAGCTCTTCGCTCGAGACCTTCTCTCGTCATTACAAACAAACGGGACTATTCCCAAGGCCCATAATCTTCCCGTGATCGACATTGGAGTTACCAAGAAACCATACTTTGTGGACAAAGCCGCGGAAATTGAACGCGCGGGTATATACCCCCAGTCACTGGAGCAGGTGCATCTGACGGGCTATGATACATTGATCCGCATCTTTAACCCGAAGTACTACCCGCCGGAGCATACTCTCCAGCCGTTGGGACCATTTCTTTCCCAGCACCGGCTGCGAGTGACCATGCGTCCGGATAGCGACTGGGGCAGTAGAGAGGAGCAGGAAGCGTTTGTGGCTGATTTGGCACAGGGTGCCATGGAGAGGGTGGGCGGGAAACGAGAATGGGCTGATCGCATCAAGCTTGTCGAAGGCAAGAAGCCTGGTGCGCCGTCCGTGAGCTCGACAAGGGCCCGAGAATCTGCTGTAGCCAATCCTCAGGACCTGGAGTGGTTGGTTCCTCCCAGTGTTCGGGACGTCATCTTGGCAGAAAAGCCTTACACGGAGTGATTGCAGTGCGAAAGTACTTCAGAGCTATCGTGGACGAATACTGCGTCGCATTTTGTGCGATGCGCAGAGCAGGTTTGGAAACCCCTCGCTCAAGATCTAGATATATATAACCTACATATAGAATACTCATGTAGAAGGACACACTCGTCAAGGACCTAAAAACTCGACTATTGTCACCTAATTGAATAATAAAATGGAAGGAGAACCAAAACACCATACCCAAAGCGACGCCTGTTCCCCGTTCAACTCATATCATACATGACCCCGCATATAAATAGCACTGTTCTGCAGCATCATACGAGATGCTTTCACCAAATCAAACCATAACTTTTATATCTCCCCCGTTTATTCCTCCTCATCCTCCCTCTTTCCAAGGGTGTACGCCAGCCCACCACTAACCATGTTAACCAAGCACAGACCCATTGTCGCACCGCGGATAATTCCCCTCGCGCCCCATTTCTTCATGAACGGCTGCTTCCGACGACCCGCGAGCAACAGGTACAGCCCGGACCACGCAGCGCTGATACCGGCTGTATCGGTCTTGAAGCCTTGGATGTTGGCGTAGCTGGTGAATATAAGGACGGGAGGAAAAAGCATGGGAAGTGCCTGGAATGGTCGCATGTATTGTGCAGTGATAAGAGTGGCGAGCAGGGTGGGTGGGAATGAGTTCTCTGTTGTGCGGATGGTTGAGTGATTAGTGACATTGTTGGAGTCGGGATGTTTGAGTTCAAACGGAGGTATATGCTTACCTCCCCATGCTCTGGCTTTCTGCACGAGAGACTTTTCGGTCTCTTCTATCGGGGATTTCGAACCGGACATGGTTGCGATGGGAGTGGTATTCTATGGGATTTTTGCTGTCATGGAGGTAGAGTTAGTGAGCGATTTAGAGATGACTGGATTGTAGCACTTGAAGAAAAAAAATAGAATGGATATGCAATTGCAGAAATAGTAACTAACCTGTGCGTATGCTGGCAGTCAAGCAGACAATCCGACGTAGCTAGTGACGCGGGAAATGTGACTGGCAGCTCCGACGTACCTTTCCAAACTGACTGAGTGACTGACTAACCTCGAACCAACGGCTCACTCTCACTCACTCGGCTTAGCGTCAACATCTGATCCTCCAGAAACTCACCACGTTTTATCAAGTTCACCCCATACTATCTATTATTCCCCAGATCGAGGGTTGGCCCGCAGCAGCCCAGAACCAACCAATCCTTTACCACTTGGTCTCCCTTTTCCGGTCGCTGATTTCACTCGAGTCGATTGCGAAACCCGGGGCCCTCCCCTCTCTAATCAGCGATTCTCTTTGCATCCGTCGGCTGCTTCATCGCTGATCCACCCTTCCCTCTCCCGACGAGCCTGTTTAGGCTTTCAACCCCTCGCAAACCGGGATTCAAATCCGAAGAGTGGGATATTCAACAGCCGGCTGGCTACACGCAGAGGGGACTCGTTTCATCAATAAAAGGGAAATAAAAGCTCTGCAGCCATGCCGTCCGCCACCGCGTCCGGGGTAGACAATGGAGGCTCTGCCAAATCCCGCGAGCACAACCAGGGGAATCAGGATCGGAAATACACACCAGAGCAGAAGGCGGCTGTGCTGAGGATACGGAAATGTTCGGCAACGGCGTACTACGAGATCCTGTCATTGGAGAAGAGCGCCTCCGACGGCGAGATCAAGAAGGCGTATCGCAAACTGAGTCTGATGACACACCCTGATAAGAACGGGTATGAGGGAGCGGATGAGGCGTTTAAGTGTGAGTAGTGATTGGGATATTACTCTGATGATTGTGTGCGAATTATATTTCTAATGGTCATTCTGGAAATTCAGTGGTTTCGCGCGCCTTTCAGGTCTTATCAGACCCCGAGAAGAAAGCCAAGTATGATAGGTTTGGAGGCGATCCGGACAGCAGGTTCACCCCGAGTGCTGGTCCCTCGGGCGCTTCGCCTTTTGGCGGCTTTGGCGGCGGTGGATTCCCCCGGTCTGCGGGTGCTGGGGGTCCGATGTTCGAGGAGGAGATCTCGCCGGAAGAACTGTTCCAGCGGTTCTTTAGCGGTGGGTTTGGCAATATGGGTGGTGGTTTCAGTCCTTTTGGTATGGCTTCTCCTTGTCAGTGCGAGGGACTTGGCTAATCAGTGTGTCTAGGTGGACCCCAGTTTGTTTTCAACATGGGCGGCGGTCCTGGTATCCGGGTTCATCAGTTTGGAGGTGCTCGCCCCCGGAGAAGGCCCCGTGAGGCCAATGCTCGTACCGAACCTACACCCTCTTTGTGGGCTACCTTCCAGCAGCTTCTCCCTCTTATTCTCCTCTTCGTGCTTCCGTGGATCTCGTCGCGATTCTCCGGTTCTTCGACTCCGGCAGGCCCTTCGTACCGTTTTGACGCTGCCGTGCCTCCCCACACAATGCATCGCACGACACCCAAGTTGAACGTGGACTATTATGTAAATCCCGGGGATGTGGAAGACTACAGCTCGCGGAAATTCCGGCAATTGGACCAGCGCGTGGAGGTGGACTACGTTACGAAACTACGGTACGAATGCGAAGCTGAACAACATAGGCGCGATCGCATGCTCCAGGACGCCCAGGGCTGGTTCTTCCCGGACGTAGACAAGATCAAGGAAGCGAGAGCAATGGAGCTTAAGAGTTGTCGGCGACTAGACTCCCTCAAGGGGAGGTACTGAAAGAAAGCACGACTTTTCTCTGTGTCTTTGGCATGCGGGGTGCCATTTTTGCATCTTCCTTTTGTTTCTTTTATACCTTAATGCTTGTTACATTTTGTTCCTGATGACCCCCCGCCACTTTTGTTCCCCATTAGATGTCCATACGTGTGCAAGGATTTTGATGGCGTTTTCACGGAGTGATGAACCTGAGCTTGGAAGTAGCTTTGTCTAGTAGCCTTGAGAAGCAAATGTATATGTTGTTGAAGAAGGAATAGATGAAAAGTGAGCAGTAGCGATCGGCAAGATAAGTATGTAGTAAGTCTGTAGTCGGTTATCTCGCAAGTGTTGGAGAACTAACCGTGGAAAGTGGAGAAAAGAACACACGATGCAAAAGAAAGGGCCCTGAGCGGCGAACCAACGCCAACCAGCTTAGTTAATAATTCATGCGGGCGAACCTCAGCGACCATGAGAGAAGCAGTCCAGGAACAGAGTCAGCGCCAGTGACTGACTTCTTTCTCCTCACTGTTTCGCTCTGGGGGTCACTATCGGGCTCATTCATCCGGGCACCCACTACACTCTTTTCCTCCCCGCTTCTAATCCAGCCTTGATTGCCTTCCCTTCCCCCCGTTCTCTCCATCTCACCTCCGTCTGAGTTTTCGGTTCCAGCCATCAACTCGCTCCGTTGTCGAGCCCCGCTGATACTACGGAAGCCCTTCTGCTTCGGGCTTGCCCCATCAGCATCATCCACGATGTCAGAGAGCCAGTCTGAAGCGGACAAGGTGAGTTGTCGCTATCTCTCCCGGTCCCGGCCCGTGTTTTCTCGTCTCCTGCCATCCAGGCATTCCCCGTCCTGACTTGCCTCATAATCAGATCCGCAGCAAGCGCTTGGCCAAGTTGGGCAACCCAACCCCGTCGGCGCAGAATGAAGGCGCCGCAGATTCAGCATCAAGCAGGCCTGCCTCCCCTGCCCCATCTACACCATCCTCACGATACCCGGACAGGATCCAGACACAATCCTCGTCGAGACCGGGCAGCGCGCCCGGTTCATCAGCCCCCTCACCACAACTCCAGCCCCAACAGTCCGAATGGAAGCGGATCAAGATCACACCTGCAGCCTCTGCCAGTTCGGTCCCGGATCGCTCACAGACCGTAACGCCGGTGTCCGGCACACCACCACCCCCGAAAGCGGAAGAGAGCATTGAGGCATTTCAGGATCGGACACTGAGCGCTGTCTTCAAGCTGTCGTTGAATGAGGCTCGGCAGAAGGATATTCACGGACAACGATTGACATATTTGCCGGGTCTGAAGAGTGAGCTTGAGGATCAAGGCCGGGAGGTTCGTGTGGATGTGACGGTCTTGGACCAGGCCCTTCTGGAAGCGGCCTCCAATGCTCCGCGGCAGAAGCCCTTGGATTATCTACTACCGTGCTGGAGGCGGATTTCTAGGTTGCACAAGGGTATCCGCCGCAATCGCGATGATGATCCGAAATTCAGTGCTATCTGCGAGGCGCGCCGCATATGCCTGAGTTATTGTATATTTGCCATTACGATGCCGGAGATGTTTGGGTGCGTGTTGCGGTGAAAGTGATACCTTGGCTTCAGAACTCGGCTGACTCGTGATTAAACAGGCTCGAGCCGGCGGAGAAGTCACCGCTAAAACCGTATCTCCTCTTGGATCCTGAGGATGACAAGGGCGTGGACTTTGAATTCATCGGCGAGGCCGTCAAGAGGTTCGACGAGGATGAGAGCCTTAAGCCGGCTTTCATCACAGCTGTGGAGGAGATGAGCCAGGAGCTTGCTGCTATGACCATCAATGATGACTACAAGCCATATATGATAGTACGTGAAGGCCACTCTCTTTTTCTCATGGAGCGCTCGTCAACCTGATTTGTAGGCTCTTCGAAATCTCGTCCGCCATGCGGTCATTGCAGCTGCCATTACCGAGTCGGAAATTTTCAACGCATCCCGGGATCCGGCTTCGTTTGAGAAGAGCACTCTCTTGGGGCCATGGTTTCGCTTGTCGCCGCTGCAGAGCAGTGTGACCATGACTTACTTCTCCAGCCCTAAGACAAGAGATCAATCCTACATTTTGAACGCGCAGCGGTCGATCCGCATGATGCAGCACATGATCAGCTCTGATCTCCTCGATGTCATGAACCACATGATTCGGGCGTCGAAAGATGCCAGGGACAGGGTTCTAGACTGGTTCGCGGCCTCCCTGAATATCAACCACAAGCGACGGGCAATGCAGGTGGATCCCAACACAGTGTCATCCGACGGGTTCATGTTCAATTTGACCACCTGCCTGGACCAACTTTGCGAACCGTTCATGGATGCAAGCTTCACCAAGGTAAGCATGCTACGTCATAGTCGGCAGCAGGAGTGGTTGCAGCTAACGGCTGTGTTCTAGATTGACCGAGTCGATGCCAATTATCTCCATCGTAACCCGCGAGTTGATATGAGGGATGAGACCAAGATCAATGCCGATCAGCATGCGTCAGATGCTTTTTACTCCAAGAAGGCGGAAGGCACTTCCAACTTTATCACTGAGATCTTCTTCCTCACCGTTGCTGCGCATCACTATGGTAGTGAATTCTTAACCTCCAAGCTGGAGCAGCTTGAGAAGGACCTCCGACACATGGAGTCCACCATCAATAAGTTTGAGTTGGAACGGCACCGGTGGGTCAACAACCCAATGCAGCTCCGGGTTTTCGAGGAGGCTTTGAAGAAGTACAAGGATAAGCTGGATCTCGGCCTGGCCTTGAAGTTCAGTTTGCAGGGTGTCTTGTTTGACGACCAGTGGCAAGCCCGGTCGATGCTGTTCATGCGGTACGTTATTGTATGGCTGCTGAGAGTTGTTTCGGGCACGAACTTTCCTAAGGAGGAGATCAAGCTCCCTCTTCCAGTGCAGCAGCCGGAGGTCTTCAAATGCCTTCCCGAGTATTTCCTGGACGACATCGTCAGCAATTTCAAATTCATCATGTGGTGCATGCCACAGATCATTACTGCCACGCAGGGAGACGAGCTGGTCATGCTGTGCATCACTTTCTTGGAGAGCTCGGGCTATATCAAGAACCCGTACCTGAAGGCAGGACTTGTGTCTATTCTGTTCCGAGGCACGTGGCCACGCCCTGGTGGCGCTCGCGGAGTCCTGGTGGATCTGCTCAATTCGATGCCGTTTGCCAACGAGTACCTCCTCCACTCGATGATGAAGTTCTATATTGAAGCGGAGCACACGGGCACGCACACGCAATTCTTCGACAAGTTTAACATTCGGTTTGAAATTTTCCAGATCATCAAGTGCATCTGGCCGAATACGCTCTACCGCAACAAGCTCTACAACCAGTCCAAGCAGAACCTGGACTTCTTCGTCCGCTTCGTTAACTTGCTTCTCAACGATGTAACATTCGTGCTGGACGAGTCCTTTGGAGCATTCATCACCATCCATAAGACCCAGACAGAGCTGCGCCTCAATGGTGCCTCAATGGACCCGACGGTGCGTCAGCAGAAAGAGGAGCACCTCGCCTCGGCTCAGCGCAACGCCAAGTCGTACATGCAGCTGACCAACGAGACGGTGGCTATGCTGAAGTTGTTCACAGACGCGCTGGCGGACTCGTTCACGATGCCCGAGATCGTGCAGCGATTGGCGGACATGTTGGACTACAACCTGGATGCGATGGTGGGACCCAAGAGCGCCAGCCTACGGGTGGACAACTTGCAGGAGTACGGCTTCAACCCGCGGGCGCTGCTGAGCGAGATTGTGGACGTGTACTTGAATTTGATGGGCAAGGAGAACTTCATCATCGCGGTGGCCCGCGATGGACGGTCATACAAGCCGGCGAACTTTGAGAAGGCAGCAGATATCCTACGGAAATGGTCGCTCAAGTCGCCAGAGGAGTTCAGGCGGTGGGAGCAATTACAGAAGAAGGTGAAAGCGGCCAAGGAGGCCGATGACCAGGCCGAGGAGGATCTGGGCGAGGTCCCGGATGACTTCTTAGGTATGTTATATCCTTCAGCACTTGACGAAGTTGCTAACAATGAACCAGATCCCCTGATGTACACATTGATGGAAGACCCGGTTATCCTACCAGGATCCCGGGTATCTATTGACCGAGCAACGATCCGGTCGCATCTGCTCAGCGACCCTCATGATCCGTTCAACCGGGCACCGCTAAAGATGGAAGACGTAATACCTGGTAGGTCTCATAGCATGAACTGGTGATGAAAGGATGTGTACTAACTGTTGCATAGATACCGAGCTTAAGGCGAAGATTGAGTCATTCAAGTCTGAGCGACTGGCTGAGCGGAGGCGCGTGTTGGAGCCGATGGATACGACGAACTGATGGGATGCAAAAGTGAGCGACAAGTGTGGTTCTGTCTGTTTTGGAATCCGCATCTTTGTTGGGATGTCTTCTTTCGGCGAGTTTGGGTTAGACTTGCATAGGGAGGTAATGCCAGGATGCAATGACGATATTATTATCTCGTAGGAATTTTATCAATAGTCAACATGATTAAGATTCACTCTTGACTTGGATCCCCTGTAGATGCTGACTCATCCGACCTGACTTCACTTCACCTCATCCATTGATGTAGCATTACTTCAATTTCCCATTTCTATCTACTCCATCCAACTGCCTCACCATCATAACATACAAAAAATAACAATGGGCTCCGCCCTCTCCATCCTCAACCACTTCCCCCCTTGGGAACACCTCATCCACCCAACGCCACAAACCTACACTCTCTTCCTCAACATTTTCCAATACTTTCCACTCGTACGTCTACACCCACCCACATAAATCACATCACCTCACCACCCCCAATCCCACTCACCGAAGTACTATACTAACCAAAGAAAACCCAGGTATCATTAATCCAATGGCTAACCTCCTACCACCCAGCGGGCAAAACCTCCCTCAAGCAATCCCCCCTAAACCTACCCGGCCGCTGGGCCTGGTGCATCATGGAGATAGTCTCCCCCATGACTCTGCTCTACTTACTCTACACCTTACCCCAGCAATACCCTTCCTCAACCTTCCCCACGGGCATTCCCACAAGTAACAAATTCCTCGCTTTCCTATTCACCCTCCACTACACTAACCGCGCCATCATCTCCCCGTTCTTCGCTGCCCCCAGCATCTCCCCTATTCATGTACTCATTGCGTCCTCGGCGGTGGCATTTAATTGGCTAAATGCCGTTTGTATGGCCGGGTGGTTGGTTGGGTATCCTTTACCTTCATCACCCTCATCTTATTCTTCTGCTGCTGCTGCTGCCAGCGGTAGTACTACAGGAAGGACATGGCTAGCTCCGCTAGGCCTCACCCTCTTGCTAGGCGGAATGGCAGGGAATATCTCTGCCGAGCGGACATTGTTCAGGTTACGGCGGGAAGAGGCGCATCGAAAGAAGAAAGATGACTCTACTTCTACTATCAAAGACACCACCACCACCACCACTATCACCACCAAAGATGATCCTAAGGAGAAAGGGGATAACAAGAAGAACATCTACTCCAAAATATACACCATCCCGCCTCCCACCGGCCTCTTCACTTCCATTCTCTACCCGCATTACGTAGCAGAGTGGATTGAGTGGCTGGGGTTTGCTATCTTGGCTGCTGGTATAGTTACCAGCCCTTCTTCTTCTTCACCTTCAGTTGATGTTGGTGGTGGTTTCCATCTAGCGCCGTGGCTTGTACCCGCTGCTAAACTATCCAACTGGATGGGTGTACCAATGCCTGTGCCCGCGGTGGTGTTTTTGGTTAATGCGGTGTCGAATATGTTGCCGCATGCGAGGTGGGGGAGGAAGTGGTATGTGGAGAAGTTTGGGGAGGGGAGGGTTAAGGGACGGGGGGCGGTGGTGCCCTTTTTTAGGTGGTTGTAATTGATTTTCTGTATATTATTACTGGGGCATAGGGGATAAATGAGGGGTATGAATGGGTGGTATTTGGGAAATCGTGGTGTTGATTGAAAGTGATGGGTTGTGTATAGTTAGTGCCGGGAGTATGTATGATAGGCTGTGGTTGTGTATAGCATCATCATATTTCTCAGCTGGGTAATATTCAAAGGGAACAACAATCTCCCCAAGAGGTCATAGGATAAGCTCGGGCTGAAAGAGCTACATCCAACTACAAACGCTACTTTCTATAACTTAAACAGATATGGATGAATGAAGAAGTATCAAGAAGCTCGAATGTAATCATTCGAGAATTGTCATTAAGGGCAGTACAGTAGCGACCCTTTTTTTTGTGATATACACAATCATTGTTGAAATATTATTGATCTCGGCGTTGCAGACGTCACCGACGTTCCCGCATTCCGCCCCCATAACTCGCAAAATGCAAGAGAAAACTTGGCGTCGATGTTATATGCGAACGCCGATGTTGAAATCGTTATCATATGTTGAAAACTCCGGTGACCCCATCTAATGAAACCCTAACCCATATGTTGAACTTTTGGTATCATCATCGTAAACTCATCAAAAAAACTTGGGAAGGGAACTGCTAGAGTCCGCTTCCCCGAGACGACAGGTTGAGAATGTCGCCCCCAATCATGGGTTATTAAAAAATGTAATGATTAAAGAAAATTTAGTTTCCGTGCTTCTGACGGAAGAACTTGGCAGCGTTGACCATGTTGGTCAGGGCAGCCTTGGTCTCGGGCCACTGACGGGTCTTCAGACCACAGTCGGGGTTGATCCAAAGCTGCTCAGGGCGGAGGTACTGAAGCATCTCCTCGACGCGGTCCTTGATCTCCTGCTCGCTGGGAACACGGGGAGAGTGGATGTCGTAGACACCAGGTCCAATGTGACGGGGGTAGGCCTCGTCGATGAAGACCTTGAGCAGCTTGGCATCCGACTTGCTGTTCTCAATGCTCAGAACATCGGCATCCAGCGCAGCGATGGCGTGGAAGAAGTCCTGGAACTCAGAGTAACAGAAGTGAGAGTGGATCTGAGTACCGTCGGTGACACCAGAGGTGGCCAGGCGGAAGGCACGGACGGCCCACTTGAGGTACTCCTCACGCTCCTTGCCAGCACGGAGGGGGAGACCCTCACGAAGAGCGGGCTCGTCGACCTGGATGACCTTGATTCCAGCAGCCTCGAGATCAACAACTTCGTCACGCAGAGCGAGAGCGAGCTGCTGAGCCTGGACGGACTGGTGGACATCGTCACGAGGGAAAGACCAGCGCAAGCAGGTGATGGGGCCGGTAAGCATACCCTTCATGGGCTTCTTGGAGATCGAGACAGCGTACTTGGACTCCTTGACGGTCATAGGAGCGGGACGAGAGATGTCACCGACAATGATCGGGGGACGCACGCAACGGGAGCCGTAAGACTGGACCCAGGCGTGGGTGGTGAAGACGTAACCAGTGAGGCGCTCACCGAAGTACTGGACCATGTCGTTACGCTCGGGCTCACCGTGGACGAGAACATCCAGGTCGAGCTCCTCCTGGATCTTGACGACCTCCTCAATCTCCTTCTCGATGAACTTCTCGTACTCCTGAGCGGTGATCTCACCCTTGGTGAACTTGTTACGCTGGATACGGATCTCCTTGGTCTGGGGGAAGGATCCGATGGTGGTGGTGGGGAAGAGAGGAAGGTTGATGGACTTGCTCTGCTCGGCAATACGGGCGGAGAAAGGAGAGTTGCGGTTGTGCTGCTCCTCAGTGACGGCAGCCTGGCGCTCCTTGACCTTGGGGTCGTTGGTGCGCTTGGAGGAAGCACGAGCCTGGACAGACTTGGCGTTGACCTCGAGCTGCTCACGGACAGTAGCGGGTCCCTCAGTGACGGCCTTGGCGATCACAACAACTTCGTCAAGCTTCTGCACAGCAAAGCTGAACCAGTCGCGGACCTCAGGGTCCAGAGTCTTCTCGCTCTCGAGAGTGTGGGGAACGTGGAGGAGGGAGCTGGAGGTGGCAACAACGACACGCTCCTTGCCGAGCTTCTGGATGGCCAGCTCGACCTTCTCGATGGCAGCCTTGAGGTTGGTCTTCCAGATGTTACGACCGTCAACAACACCAGCAGACAGAATCTGCTGAGGGCCAAGGGCAGCAACAACAGCGTCGAGCTGCTCAGGGTTGCGGACGAGGTCAATGTGGATACCGTGGAGGCTCTGGAGGGCGGGGAAGACATCAAGGTTGTGGACAATGTCACCGAAGTAGGTGGCAAGGACCAGACGGGGAGCCTGGGCACCAAGGGCACCGAGCTTCTCGTAGGCAGGCTTGAAAGCAGCCTTGGACTTGGCGGGGAGGTCGAAGACGAGAACGGGCTCATCGATCTGAACCTCCTCAGCACCAGCCTCCTTGAGCTTCTGGAGCAGCTCAACGTAGACGGGGAGGAGCTCCTCAATCTTGGTGATGGGGTCCACGGACTGACCACGGTCAGCCTTGGCGAGGGTCAGGAAGGAGACAGGTCCCAGGATGACGGGGCGAGTGACAACGCCAGCCTCCTTGGCCTCGAGGAACTGAACGACAGGCTTGGGCTGCTCAGCCAGCTTGAAGGTCTGGTTGTCCTGGAGGGTGGGCTTGACGTAGTGGTAGTTGGAGTCAAACCACTTCACCATCTCCAAACTGGGGACATCAATGGCGGCCTGACCATCCTTGGCGGGCTTCTGAAGACCACGACCCATGGCGAAGTACTCGTCAAGGGGGTGGAGGTTGTACTTGCTGTAGCGCTCGGGGATGACCTATTGAAGAATAACGTTAGCGGATGAATCAAATACATCAAGAGCAAGGACACATACACCGAAGAGCTGGATGTGGTCGAGGACCTGGTCGTAGAAGGCAAAGTCGTTGCTGGGGATAACATCAACGCCAGCATCCTTCTGGAGCTTCCAGTGCTCCAGACGGAGTCTCTTTCCCTCAGCCAAGAGCTCATCGCGAGAGATCTTGTCACCCCAGTAAGCCTCGGTGGCCTTCTTGAGGTCACGGAGCTTTCCCATACGAGGGAAACCCAAGACGGAGCTGCAGGAGATACCATTAGCATTGACCTTTTTTTTGCCAACAGACAGATAGACAGATGGTGAAAACTTACGATTGAACCATCTTGAAAGATATGTGTGTAGAAGTGAGGGAGAAAAAGAGTAGAGTTTAGTGGAGGGAAAATAGATGAAGAATTGGATAAAAAAGAAGACAGAGAAGACAGTCAAGGACTATACAATAGTCTCTTGCTGAGAAAAAGGATGAAGAGAGAAACAGGGGGAGGGATAGAGAGAGAAAGAAGAGAAGAAAGAGAGGGAAGAAGAGGATGGAGGGGAGTTGTTATAAGCAGACGGAGGAGGGGAGGGAGTGGGGCGAGGGGTTTGGGTTGATACCAAAAATACCACGGATACCAGACCAGTACCTGGAAACCTAACCGTGTTCCAGACTCCAGATCAGGCATACTTACATGTGCCTGTTTGGTAAGGTAAGATAGTCCCGCCTCTCAAGTGTATGTATACTGTAAGGAATGGAGAGGAGAGTTTTCGCCATTCTGTGACAATCTGCACTCATTCTGTGCGTGTCGCTCTCCTCTCCAATGCCTCCCCTCCCTCCTTCTCCAGCTATCTACACATGAGCCCCTTTCCCAGTTACCACTTAAGTTCCTGACCCCTCCGGACCCAAGCAAGACCAACGTCCTCCGGTTTTTGAGGTATGTGTCATCCTTGAAAAATTTAGTAACCCGTCCATTGGGAGGGGCCAGAACTAAACCCATCCCGAACATAGTGCTAAATGGCGTGATTAAATTCTGGATAAACGGGCCAGTCAGCGCCGTGGAAAAGTCCGGAGTATCCCTCGGACCACCTCTGCCTGCCTTCCGGGATCGGCCCCCATTAAGGTTCTGGCTGGTGGGTTGCCAGGCTGATACGAGCTGGTTAGCCACGCCCATTACCTACGCAGTTCCAAGTCTTCTACTGCTGCCCATACAGTCGAGACTGGCTTCTGCCCACGATGGAGCCGATTCGGACCTGCAAAATGGATCTGCGCTGAGACCCATTGGCCGCATCGGCTGACTTCCAGCGTTGCTGCACGAGGTGGCCACTAGGCCTATCAGCGTGGGCAATTACCCAAATCTGAGGTGAGATCCACCCATTCGCCGCTAGAGCTTGCCATAGTCCATGGGTCAAGATACGCAGTACGCAGCTAGAAGCTGACCTTACCGTCTACTAACTAGTTAGTCGATGGCTGTCGATAAATTGATTCATCTTTGATGGAAAGAGCCAGAATCACCCTTCCTCGCCCGAAACTCGGGATCCGTCTCACTTCACCGAGTACTACGATAGTATTCTACTAGTGACTCACTTGAAAGACAGCTCGGACTTTGTGTCGAGTCACAATGCTTGGGAGCGTGTTACCAGTTCTTGTTCTGAAGTACTAACTCGGCTTTTGAACATGATGTTCGGAAAACCTTTCGGGATGCGGAGTATCTTGCGTGCAGGTCCGGGGAAGCTCATCTCATCTGGCCGACGAACGGTTACCGCAGAGCATGCTATAGATACAGTTCCAATGCCCCCGTAGATCCGATGGCAACCACGATGCTCGCCCAGAGATCAATGTTTTGGTTGAAAACCGTAAAGCTTTATTGATGACGCAGCTGCTCCTTTCAGTGCAGTCGCAGCTTCCATTCCTGTATGTTGCATAAGCTCGAAGAAGGCGGTTGCACAAACATGCTCCGTCTGGACGGACTGCCCACCATAATGAACGCAACAAATCTGTCCACTTATTTACTAGGGCATTATCACTCACCTTGAGGCAATACTCCTGCCTCGATGGCGTTCTTCCTCATCTGTCCCCGTTTCAGAAAATACTGGAAAGGCTCAGACTCGGACACAAGACACTCTTACAAATTAGATCCGGCTAAACCGTCACCAGATGGCAATCTAGATGGTAGGCCGCTCGAGTCCGCTCGATTGACAGCGGTTTTGCTGACCCTGCTAGGGCATTCCAAAGACAGAGAAGATGTCGCACGCCCTGGTCATCCCAGACGCTCCTCCGGTGGCTTGCCCGATAGACTTCGTAGACGTTTTTCCCGACAAGCCAGAGACCAGCGTGTAAAGCCAAAGAATGATCGCAGAAAGTCTGGCTCCCCTGCCTTTCCATTCTCTTCTAGATTTGCCAGTCCTAGGGAAAGAGTAGCCACTCCAGATGAAATTGGGAGCAGCTTCATGAGTGAAAGAGGATATGACAGCGACGCGCAGTTTATAAGCACTCCCAAGCAGGTTAGCCACACCAGAGACCATCCTTCTAATCCACGCATCCTTGAGGATGCTGCTGTCTCTCCTTTGAGGCGCGAGATGGCCCAGGGAATGCCATATGTGCAAGCCCATGGTCAAGACCTCGAAGACCTGGAGAGTGCACCATGTGCGGACCCTACTCTAAGGGAAGAATCGCAATCTGCTCTCCGTTCGAAAAGCCAGGCGTCTTGCATGACCCAATCTTCCCAGGTCTCCTCCGTCTTCCGTGGCACAGATGATGGGAGCCGTCGAGTCAGGGTTGCAAGGCCTCAAAGAGGCATGGCGGGCAGTCCAGTTCAAGGCAAGATAAGAAATGGACTTGCGTATCCAAAACAACCAGGATACCGGCCTCCCCTTCGAGCGGCTTCGCCTGATCCTGGTATACATGGCTCGGGTTATTCGAGTCCAGTATCTCCTGTGCCATTCTCGTATACCACTTCTGCCGACTCTTTGGTTGGGCCATCGCAGATCTCGGTCAGGAAACGACGCCGGCAACCCGCCGTGGGCCCTATACCAGACAAATGCTCTGTTCATCTTGGTAACTCAAATCTCCCGACGACCTTGGCGGCCCGCTCAACGTCTCCTCATATGCTCTCTCCGAAACAATCATTCGATGAAAACCGGTGGACCAACAATACCGGGACGTGGAACGCACCCCAGCCCTTTCACGACTTCTCTGGGTTTGGAGCAGGAAAAGCACCAGATACTTACGCAACAGGGCCAAGACCTAGAGGTCCGGTGAACCAGGCGTCCTCGTGCTATTCTCAGAAGACCAGCCCGTCACCTACAGGTGATCCGGTCGGCTCTATAGATAGACGGATCCAGGATCAGGCTATCACTATACAACCTCAAGAACCCAATGCTTCTTTTAGTTATTCCCCTCGATCATTGAAGTCGTCCCTGGTGAATGCTCATTATGCTCCCATTGCAGACCATGATGCGGATAAAGCTGAAGCACAGAAAAGCAGGTTTGCCGAGGGATTCGAGTCAGCCCGGTCAATCAGCTCTCCTGCACATGGCCATAATGACGCGGATGCGGACCTTGCATCGCCTCGCAAGGTGAGCGTTGGATGGATGTCGGGAGGCCGGCGACTTGGATACGGATACGCTCTGGTTCCTGCAAATGACGGAGCCGATGAACCTCCAAAAAGTCTCAATCACATTGGTTCCAGTGTTCCAGAAGCGACAGCTGTAGGTGTGAATCTTCGAAGTGGATTATCAAGGTCCTTTGAGAAGGAGACTATAGGACACAACAAGAAAACGTCCCCTAGAGCCGGTAATCCCAGCTTCGAGCTATCGAGCGTTGTGAGTCGCATACGTCTTCGCAGCTTCTCTAGCGCGTTTAACGAAGGCTTGGGTGAACAGCTCAAATCCTCAGTGCTAGAGAAATTCTCCAAGCGAAAGAAGGAGCAGGTCGATCCGGTTGCAGACAATATTGCTAAGAATCCCTGGGACTTTTGCTCTTGGGTAGACCCAAACCAGCCTTCGAGCGATCAACAGAGTGGACATAAAAGCTCGTCAGTCTCGACCAAAAGTACCGAGGGGCAGCCTTTGGGTAGATGGGCGACGTTGCGTCGTACAGGGAGTTTGTTGACCAAGGGCCGCAGCGTGTCGGCGATTACGCGCGGACTTGAATCCAATTTGACTGCGAGGATGACCAGTCCAGCCGGGCGATACCCTGTGGCACGAAGAAAGGAGGGCCGCGTCCTCAAGTTCAAGGTCCTCGACCGTAAAAATAGGGCTAATAGTGCCGATGATGACGTGCCTATTTTCTCCGCCGAAAACTTGCATGGAACAGCCGGCTCAGATGGTTTTCAGAACCAGGGGCAGGAACACGACCAACAGACTGTTCAGACAGGCACTCACAGGACGAAAAGGGAGCGGCATAATTCTTCAGACAAGACCGGTTCGGAGTCGATCACAGATGATTAGAAAAGCACCTACCAGGACTGCCAAGAAATGCTTGGGTAGGCCTGTGCTTTGGTCGTTTATATATCTTTGTTGCCGTCGGAGTACACTCAGCATTGGCAATCTCCTACAACAACGCCATTAATGTAACATGACCTGATGCATCAGGCTGCTTCTTCACTTCTGGGAATCCAACTTTTACTACTGAACAGTCAACATGCCGACGATTATATCGGTAACCGACTATCGTCCCCGGGATTAAGGACCACTGTACCAACCAAAGGATGGGAAAACATTAATGTTGAATGTATTACATCGGTAAAGTAAATGCATTAAAGCCAGTGATTATCAAGGCCAAAGCTTCATGTAGTCGTACATAGGTATATCTAAACACCAAGAACGCCGCCCATTCTCCAACGCCCATAACATCAATCCTCTTTTACTTCCTTTGCCGCTTCGTACTCTTATCACTAGCATTGCTCAGAACACTAGCAGAGCGTTTATGCGAAGTCACATCTCCCTCTTCACCCGCAGCACCACCTTCTGCCTTCTCTCCCGATTTATCTGTTGCACCCTTCTCCTGCCCCTCCGCATCCCCAGCACCCGCAGCCTCCTCCTCCTCCTCCTCCGCCGCAGGAAGTGGCTGATCCTCCTGCTGCTCCGATTTGACCTCAGGCTTACTATCCTTCTCCAGCGCCTCCTTCGCCTTCTTCTCACGTTCCTCCTTCGCAGCCTCCAAAACCCGAATCTCACTCTCCACCTTCTCCGACACCTTCCGCGCCTCCAGCAGCAGATTCACCGAATGAATCAGCTTCTCAAAATCCTTGCAGACACGCTCCGTCGGCATGACAAGCCGCAGCGGCACCTCCAGTTCCGCCAGCGCGGCAGCGAGTTTCTGCGTCTGCACGTTCGATTTCGCCTGCGTGAGCTTCTGTGCGCGGTCACTGCGGAATTGCACGCCCGGCGCCAGTCGGTCGTGGTGCTGCACGCCGTATTTGGCTTCTTCGGCGGGTGTGAGGGTCCGGACGGCTTGTTGTTGCGCTTCTTTGTTCGCTGCTGCGGCTGCGGCTGCGGCTGCGGCGGCGGCCTTTTTGTTGGTTGGGGCGGCGGCGGGCGTCGCGTTGGGGGTGTCGGCGCGGCTGTCGCGGGCGCTGCTGGGGGCGTTGGGGGCCGGGGTTGCGCCGGCGGGGCTGGGAGCGGCGCCGCCTTCGGGGCCCAGGATGGAGCGGCGTTTCTTGCTCTTGTCGGCTTGGAGGAGGGTTTGGAGGAGTTGCGAGAGGCCTTGGCTGGATTGGTACATGGTTGTGTTGCCGACGCTGATAGGGACTTCAAGGCGGGAGTAGAGTTCGCGACGTTCCGTGATGAAATCTTGCTCGTTGGCGGTGATGCGTTTGAGTTCTTCGAGGAGGACGCTTTCTTCGCGGACTTCGTCGGCTGTGCGGTTGAGTTGGAGGGCGGCGAGTTCTTTGCGGGAGCGTTCACGGTCGGCGTCGAATTTGAGCATCTTTTCGTGCAGTTCAAATTCGGCTTCCGACATCTCGGAGGGTGGGTGCTCGAGTGCGAGCATCGCGGCGATGAAGTAGTAGCGCGATTTCATCTGCTCCATGGTTCGGTATTGCTTTGCGGGGACGAGGGCGCTGGCGTTGTTGCTGTCGCCATCGACGGAGTGCGGTTGATAGTCGTAGCGATCGGCGATTACGACCCAGCGGAGGTCGTATTCTTCGACTAGGTCCATGAGGTAGTCGGTTTCCTGGCGCGTCCAGTCGTCGTTCTTGAGATGGCGATTGTATTCCTCGTCTGTGTAGCGGTTGGGTACGCGGGCTTTGATGTTGTATTTGGCGAATAGGGAGTCTTGCTGCGGCACGTTATCGGAGGTTGAGGCATCGGCGTTGTCCTCTTTCTCGTCCACGTCCATCTCGGAGCCCTCCAGCGCGGGGACCTTGGCGGATTCATGCTGGCGTTGCCAGTGGCGGAGAACGAGGCCATCGGAGCGGGCGCTGTTTATGAAGGGGGTCATGCGCCTGATGGAGTCAGTATTTGGAATCGGAGAGCAGTTGATATGGTGATGTGTGCGTACCATGGCTGTACGCGCTTTTTGCTCGTCCATTTCGGACGTCCCTTGTATCGGTTCTCGTTGATGGCGATCGGAGGCGCTCGTTCGCCTAGCAGAGCATAGAGCTCACGGGTGATACCCTCTAGCGATGGGAATGTGTCAGATTAATTTTAGGTGAGTAAGGGAACTGAGAGAAGCCCACCTGGACGCTTCTCGACGACCTTCTGTTTCTTATGAGGTCGGGGCTGGCCCTCCGCGGGCAGATCCAGCATGTCGCGAACATCGGCGGCGGCCATGGCGGAGGCACCTGAGGGGGTTTACGGGCTGAGCGATTTCCAAGTGTAATGAGACGAAATGTATTTGGTATTTCGATGAAATCAACAGCAATATAGCAATGCAGCAATGAGAATGATTGAGGAGCAAGAGAGGAAGAGGGGAGGAGATGGAAGGGAAAGATGAAAGGCGGAGAAGCAAAAGCCATGAGAATTCGCGCCAAGACGGGATCCGGCCAGATCGAGGCAATCGCTTCATCGCCAACTGTTCTCATCATCTCCCTCCCTCTGCTGTCTCTTCCCCCCTCCGCCAATTTCTCCCATTCAATCGCATCATGGCTCCGGTCAGATCCTCCGCCTCATGGCTGTCCTCTGTGATGGCCGTGTGTGCCATCCTGTGTCTCTCGGTGCCCGCCAACGCCCTCTACTTCTACATGGACGGCCGCCAAACAAAGTGCTTCTTTGAGGAGCTCCCTAAAGATACCCTGGTTGTCGGTATGTTTCTCACCACCTGCTCCCCCAATTTATTTACCACTTAATTCTAATACGATGTGGGAATAATAAAGGTACCTACTCCACCGCCGTGATCAACCAGCAATCCAACACCTACAATGTGGACCCTAACCTTAAGATGCTCGTCACCGTCGACGAGATCTTCGACAACGACCACCGCGTTGTCTCCAAGCGTGACAGCCACTCCGGACGCTTTACCTTCTCCGCTGCCGACGCCGGCCTGCACAAGATCTGCGTGACCCCCGAGACCAACGCCGCAACTGGCGGTGGCTGGCTGTCGGGCGCCCCGTCCGGTGCGGTCCAGGTCACTCTGGACATGGCTATCGGTGAAACGAGCAAGATTGAGACGGAAGACAAGGACAAGATGCAGGATATTGTGCAGAAGGTGAAGGATCTGAACGGCCGGTTGCAGGATATTCGTAGGGAGCAGGTGTTCCAGCGGGTATGTTTTCCACCACGGGGATGCCATAGGCAGGATCTTTAGTGACTTGACTAACAATCTGTTTAAACAGGAACGTGAAGCTGAATTCCGTGACCAGTCCGAGGCCACCAACTCCCGCGTGGTTCGGTGGACTCTCATCCAGCTGGCTGTGCTGTCGGTGGCATGTGCTTGGCAGCTTTCGCATCTGCGGTCGTTCTTCATCAAGCAGAAGTTGACATAAACGGGGAGACTTCACTTTTCTTTTCTTTTCTTTTTTGTTCGAGATGGGAGGGAGTACACGTTGGAGAAAATAGGCCAAATGGAATGAGTGAGAGGTACCTGGTTGTACTTACAAATAAACTACTACCTAGCTAGCTATGATCGGTTGTTTAGCGATTATTATTTCTCTATTGTGTGAGTTACATGAGTGTATGTAAAATGCATGTATGTGGTTCTACGATGAGGGTTTAGTGTACTCACTTGTGGTATATACTACTGAGGCAGTACGATTTCTGCTGCTACTGCTCCGAGGAAACCTTGTGATTTCTCTTTCACCTCCCCTGTCTCTACCGTTCTGCCGACATATATTTTCTGGATGCACAATATAGAGACAACCGGTAATGTAGTGCCAGGTATTTCTGCATTCGGATTTCTCACTATAGGGAATCCACGGCTGTCAAGGAGTTTCCAAGCATCACAATAGCCACAAAGGATGCGACAGTAGCTGGAAAGACTCTTGATACAACCACATCAGCTAGATGGACTAACAAGATCTACTGAATCAACATGGTACATATGTTGGTAGCGACTCTTCTAGCTCCTCGCTGGTATTAACCAAGCTCTGAGGGCTTACTATTCCATCAGTTATAGTTTCCCCCACCAGCAAAGCCATAACTGCCATACCCATAGTACCTCATGTATGCCTGATCTCTCCCCCAACTGTCACAAGCCACGCGAAAGCAACAACCGGCTCTCCTCGGTCATTGTCGAAGGCATGTTTCCAGATTTACAGTTGATATTCTTGGGAATATCGCTACTAATGACTGCTGTTGATGAACCTAACAAGCAATATACCTGGCAACCTGGATTTTTCTTCACATTTCTCCTTGTTTCAAATGATTTTATGGCTGCCCCCAAAGCCTGGGAGCAAAAGAAGACACACAGCACCAAAAACATAGAGTTTGTGACTATGCTCAATCTCCCACAGCAGTTCAAAACGATCAACCAACTCTGCCTCTTTCATGTCGCTATCCGATTTATTTCTTCCCCCGAACAGCTCCTGTTGGTTTAATCCTGGTCCCAACCACTAGGAAGCTGTTCAAGGTCCTCCTCTGGTATCTGCTCGGCAGTAGCTCATAGCCTATGCTCTCTGAGGCATAGTGACTGGGCAGTGTAGTATCCCAGCCCAACATTATGCTAGCCCCCTGAGGGCAGTCCTACATCGAACTACTAGAGCCATCGCAACACTGTTCTCCAGAGCACGAAATATGATTCGCGGCACTTATGCCGATAGCTATATTGACCTACGAACAAAGACGCTGGCAGCAAAGCCCGATTGTCGTGGAGTTTTCTAGGGCTACTCGGCTACTATCAATGGATCTTTAGTGTCCATACTATCCTCGGCTATGTCAATCCAAAGGATGATTTGTCTTCTATCTCGCTAGCTAGCTCGGGCCTACTAAGTCTGTGCTTATGACGAGTACTCCAGCCTTGTGCTTCACCAAAAACAATAGATGTTGAGAAACTTGGCTCGTTGGTTGCTGATATCTTATAGTTCTATCTCTCTCTACCCCAATTCCCACCTCAATAGCTTAAACTCCCTTTCATTCCTCCCCCTTACCATTATCACTACCACCACCATTGTCCTAGCCATCACCGTCATCGCCCCATCCCTCCCCTCCGGGACAACACCATCCTCGTGAATACCATCAGCGTAGGCCTCAATCCCACCAACTGGAAAACCGCCTTCAGCAGCAGCCCCAGCGTAGCAGTAGGCTGCGACTACGCAGGGATCATAGAAGCCATCGGCCCCGGCGGTGACGAAGCCCTTCCGCGTCGGGGACCGCGTGTTCGGCGTCATCCACGGCTGCAATCCCTCGCAACCCACAGACGGGGTCTTCGCCGAGTACGTGATAGCACGGGCATGCCTGCAAGTGGTCATACCCGAGCAGCTGAGCTTCTAAGCAGCGGCCACATTGGGCGTTAGCTTGATCACTATCGGGCAATCGCTGTATCAGACGCTGAAGCTGGGTCCCCCCCCTTCTCTACAATCCTCATCTACGGCGGCTCCACCGCAACCGGCACCATGGCCATCCAATTCGCCAAAATTGTCGGGCTACACCGTGATAACGACGTGCTCGGTACCGCAGCATGAGGGGCTGGGCGGGGAGTCACGGCGCAGACTATGTCTTTGACTATCGTGAGCCGGATGTTCCGGAGCGTATTCGAGAGGTGATTCGTGATGAACTGACCCTTGTGCTGGATACTA
The DNA here is from genome assembly GCF_003344945.1 of Aspergillus welwitschiae. Taxonomy (NCBI): domain Eukaryota; kingdom Fungi; phylum Ascomycota; class Eurotiomycetes; order Eurotiales; family Aspergillaceae; genus Aspergillus; species Aspergillus welwitschiae. Next base: position 360,286 of record NW_020798707.1, on the reverse strand, counting down.
TCTCGACTCCGGAGACGGCTGCGTTCTGTGGACGGGCTATGAGTAGTGTTCGTGGGTGGGGAGTATACGGCTTTGTTGCCCGGGAGTGTGGTGCCGCGGGATGATGTCCGGAGTCGTTGGACATTGGGGTATACGGTGGGAGGCTATGAGTTTCTATTTCATGGGGAGCGAGTGCCGGTGATACCGGAGGATTGGGAGTTTGCTGAGGAGTGGTTGGAGACTGCGACAAGGTTGCTGGCGGATGGAGTGGTTGTGCCGCATCCTGTGAGGCTTGGGGGGAGGGAGGATTGGAGGGGGTTATTGGTGAGTTGCAGGGGTTGAGGGAGGAGAGGGTGAGGGGGTGTAAGTTGGTGTTTGATGTTGATGTTGGGGAGAGTGCTTAGTTGATATTTTCTAAGGAGTGACAGCGAGTGTTATCTATCTGGCATTTGTTCAAGTGTTGGACCATCCAAAATCATTGCATTCTTTCAAGTTGGACGAAACGTGCGCGTTTCCATCTTTGCCCCCAGTCATCATTTGATCATAAAGGATGCAGAAGGTCGCTCGTAAATACATCAGCACTAAAAAATTATTCTTCTAACATTAATGCGGCTGCTCCCTGCAGAAGAAACAGCGCCCATGCTGTGGTACCAGATCCAATCAAGATTCAATGGCAGACAACAGAAAAGAAAGACAAAATGAGGTATAAAGCGGGGGGTGGGAATCAATAACTGAAAAGACCGGAGTATGTATCTATGTCATGTATTCATCGTCGAGTCGTCGGGTTGTCTTGCGGCAGGGGTCGTGGCATCACTGCAAAACCCTAGGATCAATCGCTCGAGATCCGAGAGCTTGTACGGCTTGGTCATATAGCCCTTCATGCCCACTTTGGAGGCGCGACTGAGTGCCTCGTCGGTGACATCGGCGCTTACGGCAAGAACCGTCGGCGCCACGGGCTGATGGGCTGCAGGTGTCCCTAAGGGAGGCGGATGCTGCTGCTCTGGCCGACAATTAGGGGGGATTTGACCGTGGTATTCATCTATTAGCTGGAGGATTTTGGACGTGGCTTCGTATCCGTCCATTTCTGGCATCCACAGGTCCATCAACACAACATCCACCGGTTTCATCTTCTTGCGATGATTAGGCGGATTGGGGATCGGAAACCCATCTGTTGTGCTCTCGAGCTTGGGAGAGGGGCCATCTGCTGATTGTTGGGCGACCAGAACCTCCTGCATGATGCGGACCGCCTCCTTTCCATTACAAGCTTCGTAGATGTCGCTATAGCCAAGGCGCTTCAGCATATGAACCAACACACGCCGATTGATCTTGTTGTCCTCAGCGACGAGGAAAGTGAGCGGATGCTTTTCCCCCAGCTTACTGTCATGAGTGTCACCATTGATGTGACGTGGCATTGACTTGCAATGGGGAACCGAGCGCGCAGGGGTCAACGTTACGGACGATTCCTCAGTTAAGCTAGGTGATGGTTGCTGAATCGGCTGACTCGGTGTTCGCAGCGCGGGCGACAGCAACGACGATTCCACCGTCGAGGTGCTCGCACTGGTCATGCGTGAAGGATCGCAGAGCTGCGGTGGTGTTAAAAGCTTGTTCGGAGGAGTTAATGTCGGATCGGGCTGGTTGGCCGGAATCCTGATCTCAAACTCGGAGCCATGGTCGGGACCGCTGGTGCAGGAGCGAACGCATGTGAGGTCGCCGCCCATCTTCCTGGCCAGACCCTTGGCTACAAGGAGACCCAGTCCTAGCCCATCCTTACTCCGGGTGGTGGTGTTGTCCTCGCGAGCAAACGGTTTGAAGAGTTTAGGCAAGAATGCTTCCGGAATGCCCGGTCCAGTGTCCTTCACAGCGATCAGGACATCGTTGGTCTTGCGGCCAACGGTGGCACACACGGTTATCACACCGCTATTGGTGAACTTGACCGCATTGAGGAAAACGCACGAAATCAACTTGGCCAGGTCGCGATCATCTACAAATAGTGTGTCCGGTAGCGCGGGATCGACCGACCAATTAATAGTTTTGGAAAAGACTTCACCGTTTGATGAGCGTGACCGGATCTCAATCTTCTCTCCCGTGTCGGTCGCATTGCTCACAGCAAAGTCAGGCCGACCACCAACGTGCAAGGATTCATTGATGACTAGACGGAGTAGATCGCGAAGCTTGGTAAACCTCAGTGCAGGGACGACATTGACGTTGATGCCTTCCAACAAGAGATGCGGTGCCGAGCGCCGGACCGCCAGCGATGGTCGAGGATTCACCATGTTGGCCATGACTGCTTCTATCTGATGTGCAGGGGCGGCTTTCATCAGTTGTTCGCTTTCGTGGACAGCATTTTTGACTTCCTCGCTACGAGGAGAAAGTCCCTTCGGCGAGACGACGCGCGGGACCTTCTGCTTTGGCGTTGTGCCGACATTCCATTCTGGCGGGTTACTCCGTCGCCGTTTGTACGGATTGACTGTGATGTTACTTCCTTCAACGAAGACACTTGGCCGGCTGTCGCATGTGCTTATTGGAGTCTGAACCGGCCCGCCAAAACAATCATCTCTTTCGAGCTGAGGAGTCTTGGGGACTTGCATGTTCAGGTCGTAGGCATGGACCACGTTGTCTGCTGCTTCGACCGCCCGTCTTGCACTATCTGTAAAGATGGATGTGAGGTTAGCATCTAAAAGAAGAATCCAAGAAGGGAGAATACGAACCCTGAACCATTTCGATACTCTCCTTCAGGGTTCGAAAAACGAACCCCGCCTTTGGAGATGGCTTGTCCTGGATAGCTTCGCGAACCGTGGCATGCATGACATCCAGCATTCCGACAACACCCTGCATCGGCGTGCGGAGTTCGTGAGACAAACTCCGGGCATAAGGCTTCAATGGGTGAGAGGCAAAGTCGGCCAATCCATGAGTGATGCTTATGTGTGCATCCTCGACAATCGCGTGGCTGGCAGACACACTTCTAGTCTTGCTGTTGCTCGGCTGCTGTGTGTTTACCGCTTCAAGATCGTCACGAATGTGCTGAACCACCAGATCTTCCAAAGAATACAGTATCATTTCGAGGAACGACCACGACAGGTTGCGCTTTTTCAATCCGGACTCCGACCACATCAGACCAAGGTATGAGAGACATTTCGTTTCCGAGAACAGTGGGACGGCGAGATAGCCTTCTGCGGCGAACGGCAGCTGATCTGGATCGAACGATATGTAGGAGCCCAAATCCTCCGGGATCAAACAGGGCTTCTCGTGGTCCATATGGGACAGAGGATTACCGCCAGCAAAGTATCTGTGGCGATGCATGCCTGCAGTTTCGTATCCGTCATTGTAATAGAACGCAGTGCCGAATAAATAAGGCTTGTGGCCTCGTATTTCATTGACCGACTCGTCCTCCCGGGCCTTGCGAGCAACAAACACATACTGAGCATCACAAATCGAGCTGATCTTCTCCATAAGATGGTTCCAAAACTTTTCCGATCTGAGGGTTCGAAGTTCCTGCTTCAATTTCACCAGCCGGTCAATTGCGACATTCTGGGGCGCTCCGATATATCTGCGACCGGACGAGTCGGCCTGCGCATCGTCCTCGCGCAACGTAGATGCGGACGCATCACCAGGAAGAACCTGGGATTTGCACGGAAGTAACGACATAGTTGGGCCGGATGCAAAGGATTTAGACCATTCTGACTCCGCGGAATCGGGCATGATGTGCCGAATGGTTGGTGCTCTGCAGCGTCCTCGATTTTGTTGTTGAAGACCGAATCTAATGTGGAGATATAGCGCTGGATGATAATATGGGAGGTCGCCAGGTTACTGAGGGGGATTGATAAGATATCAATGAATCAAGACCCAGATTGTTGGAAGGGGCACAGCGCATGGCTTTCGGTCTGTATGGTCAGTCAAACAGGAGCCCCGTTAGCTATATTCATGCAAGCAGGGTGAGTAGTAGGGATAGAAGGAGGCTACCAAGCACAATGCCCGTCCTAGATGGCTCTGGCTCTTCAATACATACATCACTTTGGGATCGATAGAAAAGATGAAGCCCACGCTGAGCTGCACCGCGGGGGATGCTCTGCAAAAGAGCAGGCACCGGTCTTGCAAATAATTTTATCCTCCGATAGGATCAGGATAATCGTCTGGAAGGATATAGGGGGTGCAAGCTGGCCGATAGAAGACCGAGAGGTTCTGTTGCTTTTGGGGGGAGAAATCTCCCTTTTTTCCGCTTTTTCTCTCCGCGTGAAAGATTCTGTAGATGATTCGCTGGATGCTTCGGATTCAGGTATAATTCTCGGATTTCCTTCTCCCGTTCCTGAAAACCCCTGAAGATCGATCCGCCTTTCGGATTTCTATCGAGGTGGTCGAGAAGCTTTCCTTCGACGACTGGCCGAGTCAAATTCTGGGGCAGAGATTAATGGCACAGACCAACCGGTGAACGGGCGGATGGTGATCGAGAGAGAGGGAAGGATGGGGAAGAAGAGGGGTGCCAGGATGCCAGATCGAAACGGCCAGTAGAAGAGGAGGGATAGGGGTGATGGAGAGCTGGAGATGGAGGCGGGATGGGGGGGGGGGGGTGGAGGGAGAAGGAGGGAGGAAGAGTGACGGAATGCGAGATAGAGAATCCAGGCCGGGATGAGATGGAGCGACCAGGAATGGGACGATGAGGAGGGGAAAGAAGCGAGCCTGAGAAATCGATGGGGCCAACTTGGGCCGATCGCCAGGTCTAGACGCGGGGAGGCTGAAACGGAGCGAGATGCTGGCAAGTTTTGGGCCTCCCCTTCAGCAGGCTCTCGCTTGCTTTCAAGACTCACTGTTCCGGCTCTGCGTACAAAAGGTTCTGGGGAATCCAAAGTCCAGGATGACTGAAGGATCACACAAATGGGGAAAACAGGGGATTCAAGGTTGCGATCGGCCGGGGGGGAGGTCAGCACCGGTTTGAAACCCGTGGCTATCTCTGCATGCCTGCCTACTAAACTTGCACTACTGCACTTGCTAAGGATAAATTCACACTTGCTCCGGGACAAATTTCCCAGTTTCAGCACTCGTGGGTTGCACATGGTACCTAGTAGTATCAGGGACGAGTCATCGGCCAACAGTTGGGAAGGATCCATGGATGAAGATGCCCGCAAGACTCCTTCGTCTAATGAGTGACGACCGTCAACACTGTCACCACGTCTTCTCACTGGCTCTTGTTCGTCACGGGAGACCTCCCGACCCAGACTCTTACTCGTTCGCATCCGACCATTTCCTACGACTTGCTGCATCATAACTTCATCCTGCAATCATCCTAACCAACTAACCTTTTCCTTCTCCCCATCAGCTGGCTTCCCAGTCAATAGCTACTTCGTCCCCAGATATGCACGGACGGCGAGGTCTCGACCGGGGTGGCAGATGCCATCATGCAACTGTGCCATCCGGGCATTCACATTGTACGTATGAGGTCTCCACTGTACCGGAAGGGTTACGAATCTACGGGCCGGGTAACCCACGGCATAAAACTTCCTTAAAAAGCGTACAGCAGCCATCCCCGTCACGCGGCCCTTTGTGGGATATTAGAAAGTTGCACCAAGTAAAAGGCCTCGAAGCACCGAATCGAATCAAGGTATTGGTCCTGGGCGGCGTGCTTTGCAGCACGCGAGGGTGTGAAGACTGATCTGCCGCTGGTATGTAGATGCCTACTACCTGCGTAATAAGCGGAAGATACCATACCTTCTTAATTGTGATGAAAGCTACGTCGTATTACTCAAGCCCATTATAATTATTAATCGAACGACGGGCCAAGCATTAAAGGTAAGAGCCGATGGATGTGGACGCATGGTAGTTCGTACCCTTAACTCGGCCTATCGTACATTAGGCGGCAGGTCTAGACCCCAAGTATGGATATCCAGGGCTTGATCATAGTTCATAATACTCATTTTCTGTTTGGCCAATCTCTATCGACAGCACGTATCTTTGAGTCGAGATCTCCGGCGCCAGAGACTGCTATCAACAGCAAGATTCCATGTTGAGGGACGTAAATTAAAACAGACGAACGGCGTGACATTAGAAAACAATTATACTCCAGAGAATGCCATCTAATCTTGCCTTCCCTTCAGTAGACGCTTGGTCACCTTGTCCTTTTCTATGATATACACCTGTGCACCCCAACCGGAAAGGGCGTCTCGATCGACGGCGCTGAGCAAGGCTTGCGAGATGGTCTCGAACAGGTCCTCGGGGGACTACATCAGAATGTTAGTACAGACTCGATACATCACCATCTTCAGTTATTTTTTTTTCTCCAAAAGGGAGTAGTCTTACCAAGTCCGGCTCCCACAGACCCTCGCAGGTACCAAACAGCTGCTCACTGGCAGTTCCGCTAACAATGAAGTCCTTCGCAAAATCGATACACCCGATACTGTCAAATCCGCAGATAAAAGGCTTCCCCGTTGTGCTGTTGATTCCGGCAATGACGGGGCTGACGAAGAAAGGACCGAACCGTTTCTCGTATAACGACGAACTGACCAGGTTGGCGAGAGTCTGGGGGGCAATGTTCCGTTCCTCGCGGAGGCGGTACATGTTGACCTTGTACCGGAAAAGGTCGGACACAGTCGACACGTCGGTGGCCAGGCCGGTCAGACCGAGGAAGGTGGAGGGGCCGTAGTTGAAGATCTTGGGGAAGTTGTTGGAGACAGTCAGGGCCTGCATACCCAACCGGAGATCACAGGCGATTGCGACGCAGTCCTTGCCCACCATGGCGACGCAGGCACCGCCATCTGTTCATCCGAGAGTTAATAGTCATGATGGTAAGCTGTGCGAAGCTAGTACATACTGATATCGAAAGGGGAACTCTGTGGAGGAGGTCTGTCAGCTAGGTTGGTTCGAGGGAGAGGTGAGGGTCACGCAGCACACATACCATGGTTGAGAAAGAATTGCACGACTAGAAGCTCAGAATAGGATCGAATATGAATTTCCGGGTCGAGTTCCAAGAGCTAAGGGGGGATGTGAGCGTGTAGAGGGAGGGTTGAGGCGATGGGAGATGGAAGATGGGCGGAGGATGGATGGATGGAGGAGTGATTGAAGCTCTGCCAGCAACGCGTGGAGCCGCCGAGCTTCTGCCGATGACGCTTGCGCCCGCTGCCTACAATCAATTCCCTCCGCCTTGAACAACCATTCCCCCTCACCCTCCCCATCTCCTTCTCTCTCTCTACTGGCCTAGACTTTGATTAGTGGAATCCAAATAGATAAGCCGGTTACACAGTCGCTTACTGCTGCAGAAAAAAAGGTAGTCGACGGCTTTTCTCTCTGTCCTATCTTGAACCTCATCTTCCCCGCCCCGCAACGTCAAACTCTCTCAAATCATGAGCTCTCATGTCGTGGTTCTTGATGCAACAGCCCGACGAGCTACTATCAAGACGACACCTGGGAAACATCTAACTGATGTTTTACACGAAGCGTGTACAAAGCTAGGTGTGGATGCCAGCCAATATGGACTAAAGTAAGGTTCGACTATGCCCATCCTACGAAGTTCACAAGACTGACGGCTTTTGTCAAGATACAAAGGTAAAGAGCTCGATCTTTCACTGGTATTTCGCCTCTCTGGGCTCACCTCCGGCGCAAAGCTGGAGTTGGTTCAGCTCTCCCGTTCGCCCTCCGTCGTCACCGTCGCTCTACAACTGCCCGAATCTGAAGCACGAGGGGCGCCCCCAAACAGACGACTTTTGGATAAATTCCCCAGCACGACAACGATATGGCTAGTATTGCGCAAATTCGAGGCTGGAGTTGCTGGAGGTGCTCCGACCCGGAATATAACTGGAAGGGGTGTCCCTAGTGGCAATGAAGGCGCAGGGAGACTGTACTACGAAACTCCGGTCGTCCAGATTATGGAACGGGAACTCTCCTCGTTCACTGATCTGCAGAAATCTTTGGCACAGCTGGGATTCAACAACGGAAATGTGCTGCTGAGGCTGAGCTTTCGTCGTACAGAGGAACCTTTGGAGGAGGCTATGGTCAAGATTCAGGAGTACTTCAAACCGTTCGACGACGCGACCCCCAAGGCCGAAGAACCGCCTGCACCTACAGAGCAACCACCACAGGCCGATGCATCCAACAAACAAGAGGGGGCACAGCAACAGCCCGCATCTACTTCCGAGGCACCTTCTACCGCGGAACAAACCCCGCCAACTGCTCCTACATCCAATGCGCCTGCTGCAGAGCCCACCGAAGTACCAGCTGGGTTCTCTCGACCCATAACCGTATTCTCTCCCCCTTCCAACACTACACCACAGTCCGCACAAACGAACTACAACGAGACCGACTACATCCCATCCATCGAACACGCACAAGCACATCAGCGACGACTTAATGCAACCTCCCGACCCCAACGCCTTCCCACGGACGCCGAAATCGCCGCCAAAGCAGCCGCAGAAGAGGAACGGCTCGCCGCAGTCACTCAAGTAGACGTCAAGGTGCGCCTACCAGACCAAAGCCAAGTCGTGGCCAAGTTCGGACAAGAAGACACGGCCAAATCACTCTACGACTTTGTCCGAAACTGTCTTGCCGCGCCATTCGCCAGCGAGAAATTTATCATCACGTCCTCCCTCCCCAAGACATCTAGCGGAGGACAACCGGGGAGACATATCCAAAACGTCGTTCCCGACTCAGACCAACAGCTGCTGATCAAGGATCTAGCCATGATCGGTCGTGTGCTAGTCAACTTCACTTGGGATGCGAACGCATCCCCTGCCGCCCGGCAAAGCCGGGAACTCTTGAAACCCGAACTACGGACACGCGCGCAGGAACTCAAGGTTGAACAGCCCAAGGACGTAACAGATAACTCGGAAGTGAGCAGGCCGAAGCCGACAAGCACCGGGGATGAAACTCGCGGCGAGAAGCGGAAGCCAGGCGGCATGCCCAAATGGTTGAAACTACCAGGCAAGAAATGAAAGATATAGTAGCAGATAGATAGTGAATAGTTATGATTGATGCCAACAATAACCTAAACCCCTATGGGAGTACACAGATGATAGTCTTATAGCTGTCTAGTACTAACTAATAGTTCCGTACGTTCCTCTATGGATAGATAGTGAAGGTCCTTACGGCGTTTATCCGTCCCACTCGACCAAAAGAGCAGGAGAAATTTACTAAGAGCAGAACATCATCAAAACAAACCAACTCGAAACAAAAGATCCCAGTAGTGCAGTGGTATTGTATTAAACTCCGTTTTTTTCTAAACCTTTCTCATTTCAGTCCTTTGTTGCCTATTACCATTTCCATCATCTCAGACTTCCCCAAGTCCTCAAGACAAACCAATGAATCTCGTGAAAGGGCCTGGGGCTGAAGTAGATCAAGTCAAGCGCCCCTACCAGCCAATCCCTCACACCATAGCCCAGGATAAATAACAACAATGAGGAGGAGGCTGTGTAGATCAACCGACCCACGCATTGCGCCCAAAGGGCTATTTTACAACTCGGAGGAAGAGAAGAATGTATTGAAACATGGTTTTTGTTTCTCACTTTCACTTTCATTTCATTTTTTGAGGTTGGGTGTGGGATGTTTTCGTTATCTCATTCTTGGCTAATAGGAGAGAGAGAAAACTGGAAACAGGAGATATTTGGAGAGAGAAATGGAAAGTTTAGTGAGCGCCAGTGCGGCGGGCCTCGGCGATGACCCGCTGCATGTCCTCGACCTTTCTCTTGCCACGGCCGAAGGTACCGAGCTGTGTAGAGAAAAAAGATATGTTAGCAGGTGGTTTTGGTTTGTGAAGAGCTGGAGGGGTATGTGGCGGTGGTTCAAATTGCTTGCTTGTTTGCTTGGGCGCTCGATGGTCCTGTCGTTGGTACTTTGCTTGCTTCGTTGGTTTGATTTGTCGTCTCCGGATGGCAATCATGATCGTTTGGTGATGGATGGATTGTCGAATGATTGCGTTCTCTTCTCTGAGACATAAACCGGTCATGACGCTCATGAGGTCGTACTTATCGATCAAGCAAAATCGTAGTGATGTCGAAGAACACGATGCAGATAGACAACGGACCGGAGCCAAGCAGACAACCGAACGAGCGAGCGAGCAAGCGGACAAGCAAACAATCGAACCTCCCAACCATATCCTTTCCCCCGAATAGTAAAGGCACTGGCAAACGTACTCTCTTCTTGGCGAGCTTACGAGCGCGCTTGTCCTGAGTGTTTCTCAGGAGTTCGATGATACGACGCTCATAGGGGGCAAGACCGACAACCTCGCGGGCGATCTCACGAACGAAGGCCGTGCGGCGGGAAGACTGGCCCTTGGTACGGCTGATCCGGGTCTTGGGGGTGTTGAGGGGGGTGGTTTTCTGCAAGTTATCAAAGACATGTTAGTCCGGTTGTCCTTGATTTTCATTCTGTCTTTCAATTGCGAAATTCTCCATGATTGGAGATATCAAAGCAGCATGTCCCGATTTGATCCAGCCGAGTCGGACGATTTCAGTTCCCAGTTCCCAATCTCATCCATGTCGAATGAAACAAGCAAGAATCGTCGGGCCGTTGTAAAAGAATCCTTCCTCCGCATTGCAGACAAAAAAGACCCTTCTCCCGACATATAATTCTTCAATTCCACCCAATTTTCCGGCATTTTCCTCATTTCTTCCCATCCAAGTTGTGCCTTTCCGTAATCCGCTCACATGCTTGAAATCTCGACGACTCGACCGGACCAAATCTTTCCACGCGCAAAGACAAAACGGGACACTGAAAACAAGCTTCAAGACAGGGGACAACGTACGTGGCCCTTGTTCAGACCGACCACGATTCCGGAACGTTCTTGCGCCATCACGACGGTTGGGACGACTGCGGGTTGGCGACGACGGAGGTTGCTGCTGGGAGTTGTCGAGTCGAGGGGCGTCGGTGCGGATGGAATCGCGATAGACTTTGCTGGGTTTTGGTTGGCCGTTGCGGCAGTGCGTAGCGAGCACTAGGGCTTAGGGTTGGACTGCCCGTCTTTGTCATGTGTTGCGGCCTGAGGTGTCTACTAGCCACTACTACTTTAGGTTTAGCTCGCTTTATGGATTATATGTGGATTTCAGATCAAATGCGGAGTTTCCATCTATTTACTAGTTATCGAGATCTCTATCGATAGCTTTTATGCTCAATTTCACCATCTCTCGTTCTCATACATAACTCACTCTATATAACACAACCCAACTGTTATGCGTATTCTTTCACATCCCGCCCCGACTCAATATCCACTTCCACCTGCACAGTCTTCAGAATCCCATCCCTCGGTGGTGGTGGTGGTTTACAGCCGTCCTCCACTTGGAGTCCATCGATATTAGAGTGGAACCCCCTCTCTCCATCTCCCTCCGCCGTGCCTGCTGTAGTCATGAAGAATGTTCCGTGAAATTGCCCGATCTCCCCCATCTCCCAGTCCGACCCGGACCGCACCAGTTCGGATCTGCTTGGTTCGAAAACTGGGTGCCAGGAAAGGTGCGAAACAGACTGTCGGGTCCCAGATCCGTTACCTGTGCTCGGTAACTTCCTTCTAAACGTAGTGAGACTTGGTGTACTTATGCTCCTGACGAGTGTCTTGGCTTTCTGGGAGGTATATCTGTAGAAGCTTGGCAGGGCTGGTAAGCTACTGGCGATGATTCCCGAGGTTATTTCCGCCGTTCTGGTAGGATATGGTTAGTTGTATAAGTCAGTTTCTATAGAGGGACCATGTGGATAGGGAAGCGGGGTTCATCGCCTACGTCCATAAAAGCTCAGGAAACGCATCGTAGGTATTATCCGTGGAGTTGCGGTTTCTGACGCTCCAACGCAGACGCATCACACTGGCGATACAACCACTATATTGTCCGTTGCAATTAGCGCTATTTACTTGTCTCCCAAGAACATCATGGATCAATTCAGGCTGGCAGACTCACAAAATGCCAGCTGCAAATATAGTTGTAATGCCTACTTTCGTCCGTAAAGCGATCTGCAACCGCCAGACACACCTGATCGGCATCAGCAGCATCATGATATCCGAGACAACGTTCACAATAGACGTCACAAGGACAGGTATGTCAGCATCAATGCAACGACCGGGAACGGTTTTGTCCCAGATTCTTGCTCTTGGCGTACATTCGAAAATCTTCACGATAGTATCCGCCAAGTAGAAGAAAAAGTTCAGCCCCATCAGAATCTGTATGAACCACCATTGGTTACACTTGGGAGATGGTGCGAATACGCGCAAGTAGAGAAGGAAAATAGAAAGCTTGGTTAGAAATATCAAGGGTCCATAGAGAACCTGCGATGCATTTATCAGCTAGATCGCTCCGTCAGCAGCTGTCGTCGATGTGCCTAATTAGAGTGAACGGGGTCATCTTGTACTTTGGCGAAGTCATGCAGATCATGGGGGTCGACCTCCCATTGATGGACACCATTTCCATGTCTGTCCGCCTCGAAGGAGATTCCAACAAAACCTAACAGTCCAAACTAGTAGGAATGTCCGTATGAGTGTATGGGACGGCAAGCAGGAGTCGAATTCATACCCAAGCCAGACAGCAGGTCCCTAGAAAACAGCTCAGGTCAGCTCAGCGCTTCACTAACGAGTCCAACACAAATATCTCACGTACAATCTTCCCAACCAGGCGCCTTCGTAATATAAATTTTCGAATACAACCGCATGGCAACAAAGCCAGTACTCACGACAAGACACACCGTCTGAGTTACTACATTCCAAGGCTGATGCGAGTACCGGTAGTCATAAGAGGGTGAAGGAGAGCTTCCATGCAAATAGAACTCGGCCATGGCATTGTTCATCAGACAAAGCGAAAGAGCTACATCAGCAACAATCCCAACAACTAGACCTATCAGGCCGACAACCGGAGTTTATAACCCTGGTTCAATTCGTGGCCCCAAGGCGGCAAAAGTGACACATTCTAGGGTGTAACTAGTTCTTGCAAGACCCTGTCCTTGCTGGCCATGAAGATCAAACGCTGGCCCCAAACGAAGATGGAAACCTTTTCCCCTGGAAAGAAGGCGCCACAACCTGCCGGGGAACTCGTGTGTGGTACAAGTCTGGGAGGGCCGTGGAAGTGCCCACGACAATGGTTCGGGGAAATTACGCTGCAATGCTAGTGTGACCCTCTCTTTGCTCGTCAAGCTTACCCTGGTGCTTCATCGTCACGAGCACTGGCAGGTTCGAATCGCTAGTCTCATCTACGATGTTTCTGACCCAAGGGCATGGGTTACGTAGGACAGTCATGCATGTCGAATCAAAATGAAATACCGAATCTTCGTAGCAGAGAGATCAACATTCCCACATACAGGTCTCGTGAACGCTTTTCTAACTCCAAGGTCACGTCTGTCTTACATGCCGATTTCTGTCAATGGTGCTTCTTGGGTCTAACTGTACAACAGAAGTGGGAAGCATCCTGAAACCGAAATATCAGACTGCTCCGGATGGTAGCAACTGCCAATCTGGGTACGGATGTCACACGTCGAGAAAAGTATTAGTGGATAGATTGTATTGTTATGAGCAAACTTGGCTAAGGATGGATTGTCTAATTCACATGATTGCTTCAATGCATGCTGCCTTCGCTGAGTTCTACATAGACACGGCGAACACCCCACCAAGACCTTCTTCCCAGCTCTCCATCAGCTCACCACAGAACACCTCCAAAGCAGCCGTATCCAGAGTCTTGTCCAACTCGGTACGAAGCTGGGAGCCATCTTCGCTTCCAGAACCGGCCACAACCAAATCAGTAAGCGAGCCGAGAACACCGGGAGCCGAGATGAAAGATTTGAGGGCTCGAACATTGGCTCGCACACCCTGATGGACTTGGCGTGTCCTGTCAGCCAACTTTTCGACACGTTCTTTCGGTAGCTTGCCCTTGGTCCCCTTTCTCAACCCAACAGTGTAGAGAAGGGACAGGGCCTTAAGCGAGTCGAGTACGGTGAAAAGGCTATGGAAGTACCTCCAGGATGGAGCAGTTGGGGCCTCTGATTTCACGTAGATTGCCGTATTGGATATTACTGGCGAGACATTGGCGTCGTTCACAGTGACGTCGTTGAGCTTGGACTCCAGCCACTCCTCGACCTGGGTGAGACAGTTATCCACCTGTTCCGAGGTGACTGACTTCGACCCGTTCAGGAACAAAGCCAGGGTTAGAATGTTTAGGTTCACCCTGGCACTTTCGATCTCTGACGGGGTCATTTCAGATTCCGCTTCGGGTCCCACAACATCCTCAACCCTAGGCAACTCAGGTTCCACAGAGACGGGTTTCTGAGCCGTCATGGATTTGAGAAGGTCAAAGAGATGGTCAGTCATCCTTGAAGATTTGATCCATTGATCCTAGACTGGTCAGCCATATCCACGGGTCGCAGGACGAGTATTAGCTTACACGAGGCAGGGGTCCCAGGCGCATTCGCTCCTCAAATGTGGGTTGGCCAGGTGCTTCACAATTCATGAATGCATCAAAAATACGCTGGTCGATCAGAGGTGATGTATCTCTTGCTATTGGTAGTGTGAGCAACACACCTCGGACTAAAGATAACCTGACCTACCCATGTCTTGGTAACGACCCATAGGGTCTCCGCCAGCCAGTCGCTGTATGCGTCTCACATCCAGAGCCCACATCCTGCGGCAGATACTCTGCTTGAGGCGTTTCTGCAGATCAATGGTGCCCTGTACGTTGAAGTAGCTTCCATAATCCAGTCCCTTGGAGCGGTTCCTAACAGTCGTGACATCGGCTGATTTGTAGAAGTTGAGTGCTTGGACAAAAGCAGACTGGGGGTTGAAGTCTTTGTACTCTGCTCCCTCGATTGGTGGTGCAGAGTGTGGGTGAATGGTCGCGAGACGGGTGAAAAGATTATGAGCCACCGTCTCGAATTGTATTTGCTTGACCGAGAGTTTACTGAACGTTTTAAGGGCAAGAGATCCTGCGCCGAGACGGAGATAGATCCTCACGAGAAGCAACAATGCTTGGTAATTATGAGGCGAGTCAACCAAAAGACGTTCCAAGATTGCTGCTGCGCGAATCAGAACAGTATCCGGGACTTGTTCGCTGCTGTCGGAAATCCATGCGCCACTAAAGCGAATCAAGCTCATGGCCGCAAGCAGACACAAGTCATCACTGGGCTGACTCTCAATCGTAGATGGTGCTGAGCTCTTTTCAGGGCGCTCGACTTCGCGATAGACCTGCAGGCAACGAGAAACGAACTCCTCGACCTTCGTCTTAGATGCATTACTTTCGTTTGCCGACAGTAGAAAGCAGTATTCGCACTTGAGCGCATTGATCTTCGCAACCTCCTTGGACGGGTTCTTCTCCTGTACAAAAGGATTAGTGGGAGTTGGACCAATTATAGCTTCGTGACTTACGTCAGTTTGTCCGGCTGCGCTTGCAGATATGTATTCTACGAATTTTAACACGGAGGTCTTGTCCAGTGCTGGCACGTAGCTTCGCAAATCACCAAAGCAATAAAGCTTGTGCTTGTTGCGATCGAAGTACTCCTGACAAGCAGTTACTAGGTCATCGGCCTTCAGGTTACCCGCCTGGAAGGTCCAGTGCATCAGGTCAAGTCGAGCCAATTGCGCATTGCGGGACTTCGGTACAGCCGCAACAAACTCGTCAACGAACTTCTGTGTCGCGTCCGTGGTCCTTGGACATAATGTTAGCTGCTGTATATGTGACACAACGGAGCTAAGCACCTACTCTGAAGTGTTGATGTTTTTGGTTGCAGCAATAAGAAGGTGCCATACAGCCCAGTCGTCACGCTCCTGGAGAGCTTTTTGTTCAGCTTCGTTCGTCGGGATCGCAAGCAGCGCCTTTGTGTAGGCCAGGCCATCTGTCCACATCTGAGCCTTTTCCAGGCTCGAAAGCTTCTCTCCGATGAATGACCAATCGTTCTGGATCACGCGCGAGCTAATACCAAGATTCTCGCTATCAAGGATCTTCACAATCTCGGCATGACGTTCTTGGGATTCGAATATTTTAATGAGCAACAGCAACTCCTCGGCCGATTGGATAGCTCTGGGAGGGCTCAGCAATTCTTTCTGTTTTCAAACATTACCATTTTGTCACACAGTTGAAGCCGTCAAAGCAGACTCACATCGGACAGAACGTCCAACGAGAGTTGTGGTGAATGGAAAAGAACATACCGAATCGGAAGGAACACTTTCGGCAGCCTTGGATATCATACGGTAGGCCAGCATTCCAAAGAGTTTGCGATCAGCCTCGGAGCTAGCTTGGTCGATGGAGACGAGGTAGCTAAGGAAGATGGCCCACAGGTGGTACTTCCTTGTCTTGGGGAAGTTACTCTGAAGAGCCATAGCAGCCTAAGGTTCCCCCAACCAGAAGCAAATATCAGCCTCAGGAACCATGAACAATGCCAATCCAATGTACCGACCTTCTGTGCGGACTTCCAATCGTCACCTTCGAACGCATATTCGAACCATCTCATTTGAATATCCAAATCTTTCGAATTGGCCTTCGAGGCCTTCTCCCAGATACTTCTCAGGGTGTCCGCATGGTTAGGCATGCGCTCCAGCGTCTCGTGGAGGATATCGAGGGTGTCGAGGTCCGTTGTGGGCGGTTCAGCTTTGCATAATTCGAGGGTCTCCGAGATACCGCGATTACGGTTTGCATCGTCGGCGTGACGGTACAGGATGTTTGCCTTCCACGCCTTTATTCACTAGTTAGCAGGTTTATGTTGACAAAAACCACGGTAAGCAATTGATAATATTGTGTTTGATGCATGATTAGAGTATAGCATTATTACCCACTTTGAGGAACCTAGTGTCTTCGCCCTTCTTGATGCGCTTATCAATCAGTTGAAGAGCCTGCTTAAGGTTCTGCCCATCAATGGCATCTTGAACCTGCTTGTTCCGCCGATGAAACACGGCGTCACTGGTGGACATGACGAGAGGGGCAGACTCGGAGAGTCGGGGGTACGGATCCCAGGGATCTAGTTAATTATAACCAGAACAAGGGGGCAGGACGTATGCTGCGCGATCAAGCACAGCACACGGTGTGCGGGGTAATATATACGGCGATGATGAGGGGAGAAATTAAGGTGTCTGTCTCCTCATACTTTCTTTATCGGCTTTCTGCTGAGTTTGGTGGGCGGGGAAGCTTTGCGGGAAGGCGGTGACGGCCCGGGAACTTGGTTGCTTGCAGCAGCCATCAGTGCGCATGAGTACTCTGAGTAGAGTGGAAAGTATGAAATGACTGGTAGCATTATTTGTCATTATCTAAGATCTCTGAGGTATCTGGTATAGTTTTGGCACCTTCATTAGTTCGGCTAGAGAAGGAAGACACAAAATGCTAGCATCATGATGGGCGCCGTAAAGAATCGGGTAGTAGTAACATTAGTATATTTAAACCAGCTTGTATCCACCCTGTAGAACAGTTCATACTCAAGTCATTATACTCGCAACTTCTTGCCCACCCTGCCCAGTGCCTAGTACTATTACTAGTAGTGGTTCATTGAACTTACCACGACTACAATGATCATTCTGTAATGGACGTCATAAAGCTAGCAAACCTTGTTACTGTGAGCTGAAAAGATTTGGAAACCGGATCATTATAATAGTGACACATATAATATACAGAGAACAGAGACTAGACAAATGACTGAAGTCACGAATTGAGAACGCCAGGCAAGACCATGCCAAAATGAGGCCTCC
Source organism: Aspergillus welwitschiae (assembly GCF_003344945.1). Classification (NCBI taxonomy): domain Eukaryota; kingdom Fungi; phylum Ascomycota; class Eurotiomycetes; order Eurotiales; family Aspergillaceae; genus Aspergillus; species Aspergillus welwitschiae. Next base: position 342,702 of record NW_020798707.1, on the reverse strand, counting down.
TTCACTGTACAGACGAGCTGGAATATAGTGAAGGATAGCACGTATTCCATGACAGAAACAGTAATCGCTTTCCCGATAGCAGCAGCTAGTGGTGGAAATACAGTTTTTATCAAGTCACTGAACACATAGGCGGCTTGCTGGTGCATAACCCGGACCGCTGACAAGTAGCATCCATGCTAATGCCTTAGATCTGAACGAAAAATATAGCTCGCCAATGGGAGCAAGAGATAAGTAAGAGCATGGTTCTGGCACAGACGATACTGAAAGGCTGATAAACACAGGCGTGATAACAGGGCGATTATGATGGTGGCAGTTCCAAATGCAATCAGTGCAGTATAGAGAGCCCCAAGAAGCCCTCAAATCAGCGTTTGGCTGCAGACGAGCCAAGCTTCTTTTGTGTCAACTGAAGAAAGGCGTTAGTTCATCTATAGCTGAAAGCAATGTCATGAATTTCCTCCATGGGCGCGCAATCAGTTTCCCGAGCGTTGATTTCAGCAAGGGAGTGGTAAGGCCGCAGGAAAGCAAGCCCAAAGGTCTGTACTCACCCATTCCTTCTTACAATCTCGATAAGCCCTGAATAGTCCCTGGTCAGTCTAAGGGATGGATAATTCGAGCAAAGTAATGTAACACCAAAAATGGCTACTTCAGCCACTTGACAGGTATAAGACGGCAGCATATGTAACTCATCAGAGACAAATGGCACCAAGCCAACCAGTCGTAGCGACTGAGAAAAGACGAGGTGATGTATTTCATAAATTGGTGAACTTACTGGAAATAATCCGAGCACATCTCCTTATCAAAACCATTGCGCTTCATGCACTTTAGGCTTCGATCTGCGAAATCTTGACATGGGTCAAAGTATTCGCTTGCCGTTTTGCTAGAGACGACAGATGATTGTCAGTCATGACCTATTATCTACAACTAGCTAGCATGTGCTAGCAGATCCACCTTGTCTTCTCTCCCCCTCCGGGCGGAAACCAATGGTATCATTGAAACAACACGAGAGAACCCAAAGCAAGAAGCTGGAGATTCGAGCACATGATTACGCTCGCTCACCAAAACAACAGGGAAAATTGAGGTGAGAATCAGAAACGGAGGTAAAAGTTTAAACATACCTGGTGAATTTCCGCTCCACCCGCTCCCAGGCATTGGGGTTGGTTTGATCGGATGAGGATGGTTGTTTATCAGATTGGGAGGCCATAGTTTGTAATGAGCCGAGCAAGCGAACACCTGAATTCGGAGCGTGATAGGGTGACTGCGAGAGTAGAAGACTCTAGGTCCGAGAATAGAGAACTCCGGGATATTGCGGGTAGATGTTGATGTTGATGTTGATGAGGATGGCAGTAGTTGTACCAATCGAAGCGGCCGGAGGAAAATCCAGACCCGCCAGTCTTGGCGTGGAGATCCATCCCCGGGAACGAGAACCTTAAAAAGTAAAGAACTCACTGACGCGGTTGAACGTCGCGTGGTTGAGAGAATGTAGACTGCGGATCCGTTCTAAAACTTAGGGGAGTCTTGATCTCAAGCTTCAATCTTGGTTTGTAGTTGGTCGCCTGCGGGCAATTCCGTTCTATGATTACTGCGTCCTTCTAGAAAGATGGACTGTCTGTGCTGCGTGCTCGGAGCTCAGGCCGGGGATCACTTATCTACTAGGTTCTTGGATGATTTCGCCCTGCAAGTGTGGAGCCATCCGCGCATTTTACCAAAGATACGGAGATTTAAGCCCAGAGTATATACGGGTTCGCAGGGGCTCAATCTCAATAATGACTGACTCCAAGGCAGTGGGTACCCCTCATTGCCATTGCGTTCCGGGGTGGCTTGCTTTTCTTTTCCCGCCGAACGTACTATTTTGCAGAATAGTGCCAAATTGATCACCAGAGATTTAATGGCGTTCTCTGATTGCGTACATTTTGGTTGCGAAAGTTTCTGACGTTGTTCCCGGTCGTCACATGGTCTAACCCCGGCTCCCATAGAGCGTGCTGGTTCGAGGGAGAATTTCATATCCAAAGAAAGGTATTGGTAGGATGGGCGACGATTTGCAAGTCGAATCTGCCTTTCCTGTTGGGTGGCCCATCCATGCTCTGAGATAATCCTATTTGGCTATATGACAGTAAAGTTGTTCAACGAAGCCGGCTAGCTTGCAAGCATCCTGAATCGAGCCGGCCTGCATGATTGCAAGCACTGATAGTATTCCTCACGCCCACTACACCGTCAATATATGACATAGGGTAAATTATATCATGACTTCGCCGCTCATTTGTGTTTGCACATCCCCTGTGGGGGTGCCAATTAGCCAGTGGGCGAGTTGTCGGAAAGTATCCCAACCTTTACTGCTCACTCACATACACAACGCTGTTGCTTTATCCGGATCAAGCAAAGAGATCTCGGGATATGGCCTGTTTCGGATTACGAGGACCGCTGCCAGTCCGTCCGTAACGCGCCTTAGCCGGACGCAGACATCAAATGACATCTATATATGCGCGGGAAGCGCAAGGACCGCAGAACTCTTGAGTTCGCAACGGCTGGCACAGGCTGTAGAAGAGGGAGGGCCGTAGGGAGGGATCTCCGTTATCTGATAGCCGCACCAGCTTGCTAATAATCTGCCCAGCTGAAGAACTGAACCCATCCCGATCATTTACCAAATCAAGTCAATAATTCCCCACTACTAGTGGCTTCAGTGCGTAAAAATTTGGCAACTCTCATAAAATACGTTCAACCCTCAACCCCGACAAAGCGGGACATCGATCGGTGCCCGTCTGGTCCTGGAATGCCCTAATCGAATCTTTAGCAGCCGATATCCCAAACAGGAACAGTGAAGCACGCCGCCGTCAGGTTCAATTTGATGTAGTAAGATATTTCAGCGCTAGCCGCACAAATCCAGCTGGAAATCTAGATGCCTGGTCTGGCTTTCCCAAACCGGTTGACACAATCAGCATGATGCTGAAGCGCTATCTGCCCACGCCTTGCCATTGGATTCTCTTTGGTCTGGATCTACCCGGCGACTGAAAACACCGACAAATCCAGGGCCTACCAAGCATTGGCCGGCCATCATGAAAATGGTCTCTTGGTTGGCTAGGGATTCACTGTGCCAAACCAGACACAGGATCAGTATCCACGGGCTATCTCCATCGGCTATCGCTATAGGCCTAAGATGTTCGTGCTGCTGCCATAGGATAGAATGAAAAGCGGGGCCCAGTTAATTTTCATGACCAGCCGCATAGGATCTCACCGAATATGAGGACTTGATAACAGAAATTCCCCAAGAAGAAGTAGTCCCTCGATGCTTGAGCCACTAGCACGCTCCAATATGCCCATGTATCCATTAACAGGCTTTCATCGACCAAGGAACATACCGTGCGTATTTTCTTAAGCTAGGACTTGCTGGGCAGCTGTTAAGCTTGAGAGGGAATTCACATATTGGAGAAAGCTCACTGATTTGTCGAGCTACAGCGTGCAGTGAAGTTATTTGCATCCGGATCTTGCCATGGGCAGATTTGTTAAGTTTAGGTATAAATACCTGGTCACCCTTTAACAGTTATCCTCACCATCAGCTTCTCTCAGTCCTTCAAGTAACAGACCATCGTCTTCTTTCAAGTAAAACACCACCGTCCTCTTTGCCAGTTGTCTCTATAAAACTCCTCTCTGAAAAATGGCCTTTGTGGGAACTAGCATGGCCAGCCCGGTCTCAGCCATTAATGAGGTAGTCGACATCACCGGAGAGGCCTTCCAGGAAAATGAGGCTTGCCAGGTCGAAAAGGCCGCTCCAGAGCCAGAGCATGTGGTATTCGATCCGTCCAAGCATCTCGCTTTTGTGCCTCCTTCGAAGGTCCACACGATGAACGAGCTCGGCTACCCTAACAATCGTGGAGTTTCCCCTGTTGGCGTCTCCGAGCCATTCTCACTATTTTCGGTCGAAGCTGTGGAGCACATGCGTAAGGAAGTTCTCACCAGTGAGGTTTATGCCAAGCATAAGTACTCGAGTGAGATTGCCGAATGTCAGCTAAGGGGCTATGCAGCTGAGTAAATATCGAAGCTTTCATCCCATCTGAAGCCATGACTGACACATAGGAACAGGTGCGCTCCATTTGTTTATGACGCTTGGAAAAATCCTGAAACACTTGCTATAATCTCCAAAGTCGCCGGTGTCGATCTCGTCCCGGTTATGGACTTCGAACTGGGCCACGTAAACATTTCTGGTCACAATGAAGAGGAGAAGCATGAAGCCGTGAAGGAAGCCGGGGTATTGGGTAAGGGTATTGCCGTGAAGCCCAGCAACGATGATGCCATAGTCGACTGGCACACTGACAGCTACCCCTTCGTTTGTGTGACAATGCTATCCGACTGTACCAATATGATCGGTGGAGAAACGGCCCTTAGAACGGGCAACGGCGATATTGTCAAAGTCAGGGGACCGCAGAAGGTAAGTACATGACAATTGGATCTTAATAGCTCAAGCTTATGAGTTGTCCTAGGGTTCGGCAGTCATCCTACAAGGCCGGTATATCGAGCACAAAGCTCTCCGTGCTTTGGGGGCGACCGAGCGAATTACCATGGTGACTTCCTTCCGGCCTCGGGCTTCGTCCATCAAGGACGACACCGTGCTTACCACCGTCCGCCCAATATCGGACCTCAATGAATTGTATCATCAGTTCACTGAATATCGATTCGAAATCCTTGGCGATCGTCTCCGTGACGTCAATAAACTTATGCGAGACCAAAAGCGAGCCCGGCGCACTTTTGATACGCGTGCTGCGAAACTCTTCATTCGTGAGCAGATCGATTTTTTGGAACACATGAATAAAGAGATCGTGGACGACGAAAAAGTGATCAAGGGAGTGATTGATGATAGTCACCTTGTGTCAGAGGATCTGAAGCTAGAGCGTTCCCGGAAGCGGGCGCTCGCAGATGTCGAGTAGTGCAGCCTTCAGATTCTACGTCTGCTAAGCCTCATCATCTGAAGTTTATCACTTTCGCTTCAATTCGGCTTCGAAAGTCAACGCTCTCGATTTCTTGTCACAGGAAGAAATAATATTTTCTAAAATCAGATAGGATTCTAAGTCAAATCTCTCCATATTATCCCGCTTCATACATAGTGTATTTAAACCTGCATAAGCTCATCAGTAGATAGTCAGGAGACATTCTTCTTGTTGGGGGTAACCCCCTAGGGGGGTATAACCTGAAAGCTGGTGGTCTTAAGGCGTTTATCAAGCGCTTTAGTGCAACAGGAGCGGTTAGAAGAGAGTCACAAGCTGAAGCCATGTGCTGCTTGGCTGAAGTACTACTAAATGCACCACGTACAGATGACCTGCAGTCAGTTGCCAATTGAAGAGAATCGACATTGTGAAGCCGTTCGCACCGGGGGTCTGAAAGATGATACTTCATTCATTGCTCCATGAGAACTATTTATATTGCTATGATCCAATCTGTACAACGGTGAAGTGTGCTCTATGAGGATGGCCATGTTATAGGAGCTGAGTAGAGGAGATCAAGTATAAGTGTGGCAGACGATTGGTGTCCGGATTTCAGCCATGTTCCTTCGGTCATATGGTGGAGACACGCCAGCCTGATTATTGCCACAAAAAGAAGAAGGCATCACATTGTACTAGAATATGTTGCCCCCTGCATACTCACATAAGGTTCACCGAAGCGCTGGGACATGCGAAACGAATGCACTAATATGGAAAAGGGTGGTGGTGGCCAACCTGCCGCAAGTATCGGAACTGTTGGGATATGAGCAAGCCCCATCTCACTGTTCATACAAAGATAAAATCTGGATAATTTATTCCGATCCAACTGTAGTAATAACCCCGACGTGGTCCACTTATGACAGAGCTAAAGCGCTGCTGAGATATATTTGGCGTATCGACGGTGAGACGGCGCCGGGTTACTCCTTCGGCCTTAGTTTTCCGTTAGGGTCGTCGTCTAGCACTGAAGAGGGACAAATCACAGCCCATGACCTTGTCCGCTAACCCATCAAACTGGATTCAATCCCGTCTCTCCTCCGTTTCTTTTGACCGGCGTAATTGTTGGAAGTTGGAAAGATGTGTATGTGTTGGAGGATACGGAGTAGAGATAGATGGGATCGACCCGACGACAGGTAGAGTTTCGGCTTCTTCCACGGTTCCACTCAATCATCCGCCGCCCCATTGTTTGCTCGGTTTGCGCGCAGATTCCCCGACCAGAAAATCATGCTCACGCCGGCCAGACCAATCGCCATATGATCAATTCTCTTTCTTTCTTCGAATCTTTTCTCTTTGCTTCGTGCCGGTCATACCGTCTGGTACCTTCAGGCCAAGAGCACACCGTCTCGACATCTCTAGCGCCCTTCTCCCGTCGCGTCAAACTCCAGCGCTTGGTGGGGAGTTCTTTCTGTCAATGTCCGCAATCCTCGCGCGTACCTGAGAGTTCCCATCCATACTACTTGTATCCCACCCCTTCCTCTCCGACCGCACACCGTCTACCTTCCGTATCTGAGACGGAACTTGTCGCGTCGGATACAAGGACAAGATCATCAACTATATAAACCCGTTACCACCAGCGTCTGATCCGTGCCCCCTCATACCATGTCCGAACCTACCCCCGCTGGAGCTGCCTTGAGCAATGGCTCCGAGAGCACCAGCACATCAAATGTCAATACTGGAGATAACGCGTCAGGGGTGAGCTTCCCTTTGTAGGGTCAAGCCTTTCATGCGCTGATATATATCGTTATTTTCTAGCTCTTTCAAACCCTGCAAGGTCATGTCGACGATATCCGTTCTCTCCTACAATGCGGCGTTTGCATCCGACCACTTTATGAACCCTATACCCTTGCCTGCGGACATACCTTTTGCTACAGTGTCAGTATCGCCAATCTCGACGACACTCATAAGTTTTGGCGTCTAACCTTTCGCTCTAGTGTCTAACATCATGGTTTGTTGGTGGGAGGCACAACAAGACATGCCCGGACTGTCGAGCACCGGTGAAAGCGCAACCAGCTCCCGCTTACTTGGTAGGCCTCTGCATATCATACTTGTTTCTGATCCGATGCTCAACAGGCACTAACTGAAATACTCAAGGTCCGCGCTGTTGTTCAAATGTTCACAAGTCGCCCGGAGCTGCTTGATAAGGGCGAGACCACAGACGAACACCTAAGCCATCAACGCGAAGAAGCGGAGCGACTGGAAAAAGACAAGGCCAACACACACCCGCGGGAAGGGGGCCTGTTCCGTGGTACGTTCAACAAGAAGCTTCCAGTCGCGCAACCTATCGTGGACCTCGAGGACAATGTTGTGCGTTGTCCACGTTGTTCCTGGGAGCTAGAGGAAGATGAAGGATGTGCACAATGCGGGTATCGACAAGATGATGAGTCTGTGACTGGAAGTTCAGGCTGGAGTGAGTCAGACGAAAACTCCGAGATGACGGACTATTTGGAAGACGATGATGAGATTGAAGATGGGTTTGGGGACGCGGATGAATATGGCTGGGATCCCAGCCATGACCAGCTGCCCCTTGATATTCAACCTGCCGACATAGACCAACTTTATCGTCAGTGGTATGGCCTAGCGCCTGGCGACCTTCCGGGTGTGCGCACAACTGGGCCTTTTCGCCGGCAGAACCATTATGGCTGGCCTTCTGGAGTTTCGTCAGCTCTCGAGGAAGATAGCGACATGGACGATGAGGACGAGGATGCAGACATGGATTCGTTCATCGACGATGACTTGGAACACGATGATTATTCAGAATCTGACCGATCCACAGTGGTTGGGCGGCATGAAATTTCGGTCACCCACACTATTGGAACTGACTTGTCAACCTTTGATGAGATGTCTGAGGAAAGCGACGAGGAGAGCCTGGACGATGAAAGTCATGATGACGACGACGATGACGATGACGATGATGACGAGGATCCGATTCTGCCTCCTGTTGGTGGCATTCGGCGCAATCGCATCCAAACCTACCGAATACAGTCGAGTTCGCCATCTTGCGAGAATGGGACTTCCGGTACAGCGTCGGGACGCAGTGAATCCAGATCCCAGGGAGATATCCGTCATGATCCACGGTTACAACAGCAAGTGTCCGCTGGATCTACTGTCATGAATGCAATCAGCGTGGATGACGATTCTGACGAAGGCCCCGTGCGACCAACTAGGCGGACAAGAGACAGGGGCAATCGCCGACCCTCGGCCTATTAAATCACCCCGACAACTCATCTACGATTCTAATGACGATTGATATTACTTCCTAATGATCCATTATGTGCGACTTCTCTTGATCTTGCGGTGCTCGATCACCCATCCTTGGGACCTCAAAAGAAATATTACCCTTCTATATCTGGCCTACTACATACACCCCAACAGCCGAGCTGGCAATCTGATTTGCGACCACCCCGAAGAAGATACGAGGTCGCGTTCTATTCTACATGTTCCAGGACATTTGCATCATCCCCGTAAAGAAGGCTTAACCCTCCCTCAGGCCATTTGAAAATACCCCTGTTTGCGATCCGTTGTCTCATGCTACTTGTTCAGTACCTTGGGTAAAGGTTGTTATCAAGCGCCATTCCTTTTATGACATATCCGTTTAAGAGCACATGTATCATCAAGCATCTTATAGTCTTCTTATTTTCCCGCCATACCATCATTCTAGATTGCAGGAAATACCGATCTCATTGATTGAGACAATACATAACAAAAATCTCACACTAATCAAGTGAACCATGATCCAAGCAGTAGTAGTATATCAGTACAACAGAATTAAAGATCATTTTCCACACCCCCAACATCGAAAGCATCAATCGCTTAACCCACCACCACTATCCCACCTCTCCACAACAACCACAATCGTACTAGTAACGCCGCATCCTTCCCCGGTACGCCCGGCGTGGGCAGCACTACATCTTCCCCTCTGTGAATTCCAATCCTAACTGCGCACATTCGCGTGCGCGCGTCGCGGAATTTGGTGCTACATGAATAACTCCTAGTCTTTCCCGCTCAACAGATCAACATATGGAGCGAGTACTGCTCTGATCATACGCCATAGCCGTAAATAGTAATAGTATTGAACTAAACTTAGTAACTATGCATCATGCCCCGCCCAACTCGCCGAGTCCACTATCTAGTCTAGGCAGATATCCCTATCCGCCTTCAGTCTAGTCGCCGGCTTTAGCGCCGGGGAATTAATGAACCCGCTAGACTTAGTGGCCTGCAGGTTGCAGGGTCGTTGTCACGCTCGGCGCTTATGTTGTGGTTTCAGCTGACGATTCTCGTCGGTAGGTAGAACTTCAACATGCCGGCTTTGTTGAGGATTGGTGAGGGTGTGAATTTGGTTTCTGTTGGTGGGTTTGATGGTAGATGTCTTATGAGAAATACTATTACTAGTGGTAGGAGAGGAGTCATTGAAGAAAATTCTCATGTTCAAAGTATATACATCGTACAAAAAACCGGCTAAATCACGGGGATTAGAGAGATAGTAGAACAGAAAAGTACCTCTTCTAATGCGAACTTTTGAAAGCAATATGCAGAGACCACCGGCCCGGGAATAAAGATACATGCATAGAGTAGATAGAAAAGAAATATAGGATGCACAGACGCCATGATGTTTCCACTACATTGCATACAGCCGTCCAGCGCCGCCACCAAGATCAATTAGTCAGTCAGCGCCTCGATTCGGATACTAATCGATCGATGCCAGGATCGATCATTTCGATTTTTGGGAGATGAATGGTACTTCGAACACGACGGCACCGTTCCGACCGTCCGCGGTGGGGCCGTCATGGAAGTTGTTGGAGAAGCATTTGAACCTTGCTAGCCGATGTTCCTTGCCAACAGCGGCTACGATGCAGAGCCCATGTTGCTCGGGCGCAGACGGCTTGGTGTTGGACTTGGACTTGGACTTGGGTTCCGCTGGCGCTTGGCCTGGTTTGGCGGTTTCTGCGCGACGCTCGAAAACAGCAATATCGTTGATCACACCCTTGATCAGCGGTTCTGCTTCCTCCTCGGTCTGCTGGGCCGGCGCACCATCAACTGCCATGTGATCCGGGCTCGTCGGTGTGTCGAAGGCAAGGGTCTGCTTTAATTGCTCGGATGGGGTGTCGGGGGTTAGCGGAATGCTGGATCCTGCTCCGATAGGGCCCAGAGGAACAATGGTCTTTTTGTCTTCCGAGATCTTCCATGCCCGGATGAAGCCATCCCAGCTGCCGCTAAGTACGACGTCTGTGCCCGGAAGCGTAGTCAAAGCGGTGATCCAGCGGGGCATGCGCCGGAGGTGACGGGAATTGTGTGCTGCGGTTTCTTGATTGACTTCAGAGGAGAGTTCGTCCAGTGGAGGTAAGGGGTCGAGGCCGTGTGCGTGAGGGATCGTGTGAAGCGGCTTCTTCTTGTGAATGGACCAGAGAGAGATGGAACCTGAGTCCGATCCAGTAACGAAGTGGTTAGGAGGTAACGGCGATACGCAGTCAATGTTGTTCTCTTGATAGGAGGCGCTCTTAGAACCACCACGGAAGATCAGTTGGGATTCCTCGATAACCTTCCACAACCTGGCCGTGCGATCGCGCGCTCCCACACTGACACACTGATCGATGGCCATGGCGGCGACGGACGTAACATGATCTTGATGTCCGAAGAGTGTTTCAACATAGGCATGGCCGGCTGTACTCAGAGACCAGGTCTTGATGGTCCGGTCATAAGAGCCAGAGAAGAGCTGCTCTCCAGAACTCATGGTAGAGATATGACGAGCGAAGGCAAGACCACTGACAGCGTCGCGATGTTGTGTGAAGGTCTTCAGGGGGGTAAGAGTCTCCGCGTCCCAGACGATGAGTTTCCGGTCTTCTCCTCCCGTGGCTACAAATTTTCCGGACGGCGACACTGCGACGGACAAGATGTTCTTGGTATGTCCATGCTCTTCTCCCGTCTCCGCAACCTTTCGCAAGCCCCGCACAAACCTGACCTGCTTTGGCTTCTTCCGCTGAGGGCGAGGAGGGCGTTTGGACTCCTCTCCATTTGTTGTAGAAGTCGTGGAGGTGGGTGTGGCGAGTTCCCATTTAATCAAGGTCTTGTCCTTCGAAACGGTGTAAACATACGGCGCATGGACTGCAATTGACGTAGTTGACTGCGTATCTGCCCGGAAGAAGGTATGGGAGGCCGTCGAGAAGGCCAAATCGGAGGCAATCTGACGATAAACGCGTCCTTTGAATTCATCCTGCAGCTCTCGTCAGCTCTGCATGTAAAACGCCTGACCAGCCGAACAGGAGCCGGATGGGCGGATTTGTACTTACAACATCCTCTTTCAGCCTCTCTGCGATCAAGTCACGATCGATCTCGGCCGCGTCAAAGCCAAAGTCCTCCACTTCATCCCGGACATTTTCCAAGTACCGCTCCGCAAGCTTCAATCTCCGGTCTCCGGCTGTCTCTCCTTCGTCGGATTCTGAGCCACTTTCCTCCTCCGATAACCCTGAGGCACCACTGAGCTCATCCTCATCAATGTCGCTTCCCGAAACTGACGGCTCCCTAGTCTTCTTCTTGCCACTCTTTGCGCCTGCATCTCCGTCTCCATCGACACCTCGTTTCTTAGACGCGGGGGCGCCAGCGCGGTCTTCTCTCTTGCGCTTCCGCTGCGAAGCGGGCAGGGTGAAAAAAGACGACATCACCCAATGTAATTGACCGAAGCTCCGAGAGTGGAAAACGGGCGGTAAAAGAGGGTCTGGAGGGGAAGAAGGCTCTGGCAAATTGGCCGATGCGATGGAGATACTCGGTTTCTCACTTTTTTCTGCCGGTGGACCGTGCAGGCGGAAAGCGCATCAACTTTACGCCTAATTGCTGACTCAGCGCGGAGCTCCCGCCTAAGGCAGTAAGGCAGCAAGAGCCGCAGCTCCAGGCAGTCAAAGCTCCGCGCGGCCAACGATGGGCTCTCGACTGTCATCTTTCCATCTCCTCTTCCATTACCCCCCTCTCTTTCATCTTTCCTCGAGAATAAACACACCCTGAGATACTACAAACATGTAAGTATGCCGCAATATATATCGATGGACACGACGCTCACTCATCCTCGTTCACAGGGAGGTTCTACTCGGCATCACTGGAAAGGACTTCGTCATTCTGGCGGCCTCCAAAGCTGCCATGAGAGGCCCCACCATCCTCAAAGCCGAAGATGACAAGACAAAGCAGCTGAATGAACACAACCTTATGGCCTTCTCGGGAGAGGCGGGAGACACAGGTTCGTTGCAGCTTTCCCAGTGATCGGAGACGCGGAACCGCCATAAACTAGATAGCTAACCCGGAGCTCAATTAGTACAATTCGCGGAGTACATCCAAGCCAACATCCAACTATACACGATGCGGAACGATACGGAGCTGGGTCCGAGTGCAGTTGCCAGCTTTGTCCGGGGAGAAATGGCGCGGAGTCTGCGGTCTCGGAATCCCTACACTGTCAACCTCCTGCTGGGAGGTGTCGATCCCATCACGCAGAAGCCTCATCTATACTGGATTGATTATCTGGCATCATTGGCTCCCGTACCATATGCTGCTCACGGCTATGCGCAGTAAGTGTGGGCGCTGAGTAACAGCGGTCTCAAGCTGTTGGGATTCATGCTAAGGTGCTCTAGATACTACTGCCTGTCCACTCTCGATAAACACCACCACCCCGACATCTCGCTCGAAGAAGGAATGAAGCTCTTGGAAATGTGCACAGACGAATTGAAGCGCAGACTACCGATCGATTACAAGGGTGTATGTTACCAGAGTCATAGGCCCCGCAGTGCGAGCGAGTATGGGTAGCTGACAACTTCTAGGTTCTGGTGAAGATCGTGACAAAGGACGGCGTGCAAGAAGTACCATTCGATAATGACAGGATTGTCAAGAGTGCCTAATGTGATGTATCATACCAATGATTGTCTTATGTTTTCGGTTTCACGGGACTTGGGTTTCAAGAGAAGATCGGGTTGCATGGCAGGGTATTTTCCATGAGTTTGACCGAGATAAAGTCTCTTCTATCATTTAGCTAAAGTAGAGACAATATCAATGATTTCTCGAGAAGCCTATTTTACCCGTAACATCGTAGCACTAGCGCACCCAGCTTGATGCCGCCGGTTGCGATTCCATGATGCCGTATGTAACCAAGCACCTTATGACGCTGTGCGGGTGTTTGGCATGTTTGCACTGGGCGGTTTGCATCGCGTCCTTCGCAGTCCGATTCCCGCAACCCCAGCAGCTTCCCTCACCAATCTCGCCATTTTATCCAGTCATGATGTCGAAGAGACAAGCTGAGCTGTCGCTCGAGGAAGAGCTCGCAGCAGGCTCTCCTGCCTCGAAGAAAGCGCGTGTGGAGGACGAAGAGCTGCCGGAGGACGACCCGCGCCGTGGAGCTTTGCCGATTCGCCGGGCGACTGGACAGCAACTTGAAGAACATGAGCGCAGCGGACAAGATATTCTTGCAGCTGCCGATCAGGAAGGCGAAGAGCTAGCGGAAGCAGCGCAAGATGGAGGCCCCGAATCGTCCGATATTGATGCTGATGACGACAAACCGGTTATCGCGGCCCCGAAACGTCAGAGCGCCCCCATGGAGGGCTACAGCGACCTGTACCTCGATACGATCAATCGCGAAATCCTCGACTTCGATTTTGAAAAGCTATGTTCGGTCAGCTTGTCGAATATTAATGTGTACGCTTGTCTGGTGTGCGGCAAATACTTCCAGGGCAGAGGACCGAAGTCGCATGCCTATTTCCATGCGCTTGAGGTCGGACACCATGTTTTCGTCAATATGGGTACTAAAAAAGTCTACGTTCTCCCGGAAGGCTATGAGGTTAAGAACCAGAGCTTGGACGATATCAAATACGTGGTGGACCCGTACTACAGCAAGGATGAGGTGATGAAGCTGGACAAGGAAGTACACGACGCATTCGACCTGGCAGGAAACCGTTATAGGCCTGGTAAGACACTCAGACTGTTTATGTTGCTTAAGACAATGTGCTAATCATTTGCAGGTTTTGTTGGCATGAATAACATCAAAGCCAACGATTATCTGAACGTGGTGGTCCAGCTCTTAGCTCACGTCTTCCCCATTCGCAATTACTTCCTGCTGCATGAATTCCCTCAACCAGGAACGCCTCAATTAGCACTCCGCTTCAGTACCCTAGTCCGAAAACTATGGAACCCTAAGGCATTTCGCTCCCATGTATCTCCGCACGAACTGTTGCAGGAGATCGCTCTCCGCTCATCCAAGCGCTTTACCCTCACACAGCAGTCCGATCCAGTGGAGTTCATGTCGTGGTTCTTGAACAACCTCCACCTCTCTCTCGGAGGCTCCAAGAAACCATCCAAGACACCTACAAGCGTTGTACAAGCCGCATTCCAGGGTCACTTGAGGATCGAAAGCCAGGCTATCACAGCCCATTCAGATACCCAAAACGCGCGTCTAGTTTTCACCGAATCCGGCTCCATCAACAGCCAAACGACACCCTTCCTCATCCTCACCTTAGACCTACCACCCACGCCCCTCTTCCAATCCGCGAACCGGGAATCTATCATCCCGCAAGTCCCTCTGACTACCCTCCTGAACAAGTACAACGGAATTACCGCCTCCGAAAAACTCGCCCACAGAGTCCGCCACAGGCTCCTCCACCCCCTTCCTCCCTACCTCCTCTTCCACATCAAGCGCTTCAGCAAGAACCGCTTCGTCTCCGAACGTAACCCCACAATCGTGACCTTCCCATCCCCTCGCTCATTAGACATGTCGCCCTATGTTGAGCCAAACCCAGAGATCTGGCCTCCAGGGGAACCGATCCTCTACGATCTTGTCGCAAACATCATCCTCGACCCTACTGTCGCCGCTCCAGGTGCTCACGAGGAAGCCGCAGCAGACAAAGGAGTCAATGCTGCTAGCGGAAAAGCTTCGTCAGGAGCTGGAGCTGGCAGCGAGAAAGTCTCCTGGCTTGTTCAGTTGTATGATAAAGCTATGTCTGCGGAGAATGGTCGGCTTCAGAAAGAACATGCTGGCGAGCAGCGTGGACCCGAGTGGCTGGAGATTCAGGATCTGTTTGTCAAGCGAGCAGAAAGCGAAACTTTGTTCACGAAGGAAGGGTACTTGATGGTATGGGAACGTCGAAAGGTTCCTGGCGTGCCGAACCGTAAGGGGAAGAATCCGGCTAAGTGATACCGTGATATTTGTGGATGTGGTGTCTTGTTAAATACTGCTTGTTGAACGGTCCCGACTGTAGGCCTTGGCACGGAGGGGCTACTGTATAATTAAGAATCTACGACGATGATAGAATTAACCATTTCTTCCGAATTATTTTTGATCTTGCAGCCATAGCTCATACTAAATGATGCTGTTGAAGTTACTCTGTCACTGAGGGCTGAAAAGATGATAATGAGAAGGATCAAGTGACGGTGTCCATTATGCCCAGTAATATGTGCAATGAAGAAAAAAGGCGACAGCGGCGGCAGAAAGCCAATGTGTCGAAAGTACTATTCCGACTAACAGGCCATCTCAGATTTGCATAGCCGGCAGAAAGATTAGAGGATGTTTATAGCGTTCCCCAGCCGCAAAATTTTCTTCCGATCTTGATGGCGGCGCCGGATATGACACCCCAAACAGTTGCGTTAACGGCAGCTTGTACTCCAGTTATGAGGGCAACCTTGCCAAGATATGACAACATGTCTGATCGTGGGGTCAAACTCCAATCTCCTAACCCTCGGACATCAGCTCGAAGAGCGGCAGGAGCGTGAGTAGACCGCAGATATGACGCAGCAAGGGACCGCAGGTAGAGGGATTCGAGAGGTATGAACAGAACGTTTGTTAGTATAGACGCTAGATGCGATGCTAACGAGTCGACAGGGTGAGAGGAGAGAATGGTAACCCGATTCGCAGTGGCGGTCCCACTAGGTACCATATTCTGGCGAATATTAGGATCGGAAATTCGGGGAAACATCTCGGAATCAAAGTCATTCTCATGGGCTCGCTCGACCTCGGGGGATTGATGGAGTGTGTCCCCCTGTGACGGTTCCTCTATGCTTTCAGGCAGGACATTCACCGGATCTGATGTAGGAGCTTCAGCAGGTGGCCGTTGAGAGTCCAGATCTTGAATGTGACCCGGAGAGCCCGAACCAAGGTTGTCATTCATAGGCATAGGCGATGCGCTCGTAGTCATATTAGAGAGTCCATCACTATCCATATTATCTGAATTAAGAACTGTGGTCAGATTCCTGCCCTGGTTGGACAGAAGACTATCGAGGAATTCAGAGATCGTTTGCCCGTCTACCACCTCGCCATTAGCTGGGAGTTGAGAGGCTTCGTTTTGAGGTCGTGCGGTTGCCTGTCCTTGGTCCTGAGGGCGGCGGTTTCCCAAAAGCTCCAGCTGCATTGTGATGACATCGGAATTTTGATGGATAAGGGAAGCCCGGACCCGGGGTGAAGCTGGAGAAGAGGTCGCAGGGGACGATGGACGGGAGAAAAGCGTGTTTGACCGCGAGTTCCGGTGATTCTCACCTGCATCACCACGCTGTAACTCTCCGTTTGGTAGAGCTGACGAGTTGTCGTCTGGTGGAGGTAAGGTCCCTGCCCGCCGTAGCGGAGCCATCTCCGCGAGGTCGCCGCTACTCATTTCAGTTGGTGACTGAGACATACGGTTTTCTTCATTGGCAAGGACTTGGTTGCCACCGAAGCCAGCACCTAAATCCGCTGTTTGGTCGAGTGAGCGTCGATTTGGAGTATTAGAACGTGATTGGTCATGATGGATATGTCCACTCGTAAACGGAGGCTCGGATGACCGTCTTCGTGGTCGACGGGTTCTGGATTGCCGCTCATGCTGCAACTGCTCTATGCTTTGAGGAAGGGACTCCAGCCACTCTCGCCTACGACGAGCGTCTGCTGCTTGCTCCGATGCTCGTGCCGTTCGCAATGATTTGAGGCCAAACCAAGATAGCACCCATGATCGGAAGAAACCTAGCTCGTACATCAGGTCATCCGTGAAGGAGAGATTACTGCGACGATTCTCTTCCTCTGATCGACGCCCAAGAGCTGGCATCATCCAGTCAATAAGATCATTGTCATACGCCACTTTCACAGAGAGTTCGTCCGCGTAGATGGGCTTTGGCAGTCTTCGCCGAATAAACCGATAAAGCCTTACCTCAATTACTGGGCGTAGACATACAGAGAGGTAAACGAGTAGCGCCGGAGTTTTTAGAAGGCTTAGTAGGAATCCGCTAAGCGACTCGACAGAATAATCTGTGGGTAGATTGGGTAGCTGCATTGAAGCTAGCTCACCAAAGGGCAAGAAGAAGCGTATCCCGGGCATAGAGTGAGCAGGAACGATGTGAAGGGACTGTAAGAGGGAATACATGTACGTCTGTATCGCCAGAACCAGCATGGTTCCTCTGCCCCTATACATGGCATTAGAAGATAGCGGAATGGTTGATTCGGGATACTTACGCTGAATAT
This sequence comes from Aspergillus welwitschiae, assembly GCF_003344945.1. Classification (NCBI taxonomy): domain Eukaryota; kingdom Fungi; phylum Ascomycota; class Eurotiomycetes; order Eurotiales; family Aspergillaceae; genus Aspergillus; species Aspergillus welwitschiae. The sequence continues at coordinate 325,296 of NW_020798707.1, read as the reverse complement.
ACGACATTCAACAATGCCCGCATAAGCTTCGAGCCTACGTCATCTTCCGGGAACAAATTCTGCAAGAAAGCAATTAGACGTTCCAAGGGGTGATGTCGACAAAAGGATATGCATGTGGATACAGCCCATGCCGGAATCCCAGCAAAATAGAAGCCCCATATTCCGTAGGCAGAGCGTTCAAGACGCACAATGCTTAGCAGGGGCAGCCGCGTATAGCTCTTAAATGTCTGATAAATGTTCAATTAACCCGCTGTCCCATAGCTATAGATGCCATTACTGTATATGGCGCTCTTACCTGTACCCGACCTAGAAGGGAAGAGGTCCACCAAGAGCCAAGGAAGACTGAGACTTGGTCCAGTGTGGCCATAACCAAGCCATAGTCATTTTCCGCAGCTATGATATCGAGCTTCTGCTGTTCGCTGGGCCCACTGACATTGCCATCTTCGCTGACAACAATGCCCATTGTGGAAAGAATATCATTCTTGGCTCTACGGAGTTCCCTGCCAAAGGACTTAGATTCCGGGTTGATTGGATGGCCTCTTTCATCGTAATGCTGGACGTATCCGTCCGCATGTAAGCTTGATACTGTCCGCTGAGTGACATTTCCTGAGTTCATCGCAGAGCTCGCAGGGCGCTCAGGAGCTTCGTAAGGAGACCGGCCCTAGATGGCTGTTAATTATTCGCCTGATATAATAGATGGTAACACGTAAAATGGAAACGGGGAAGTGTTGCTAGGTAGAGGAGGTGACTGCCAATCTTGAGATAGGACACAGGTAGGTATGAAGACGAAGATGTAGATATGCCTGAAAGGAAGATCCCATTCGTGTTGATTGCATATTACTTCAAAAGCAAACAGACTTTCGCGCAGACAACAAACTACATCAGATGTGTCCCCACTCGCAGCTGAGCATATACAACGAAAAGAGACATGAGCCTACCAGAGCCAGCCGATTGAGATATGCTCGCCGCCCCATCGCGTGAGCATGTCAACAACATTCATCGAAAAGTAACCGTAAGGGGCATTTCTGCCTTGATGATGAAGATATCCGAGACCAGCAAAAGCAACTTGATGGATTGCGAGATCGATGGTAGTCCTGCCCCAAATGGTAAGTGTCAGTCATCTAGGCGGCTCCGGCGTCTGGGGCGGTTAGATCACGAGCTAGCGGGGTTCCACCAGCTCGTCAAACAAAGCAAACATCTCGAAAAAAGACCCAAAAGTTTCGGTGCGACGGCGACTCGGACGGCGGTACGCAACTGCCAATTTCTTTGAAAGCGCGGATTTGTTCTGTCGTATGATGGCGCGGTAGATTCCTAGACTTCTGGTTGTTGAGAAAATTACCCCATCATGTCCAAAGCCGTGGTTAAGACGACCTTCGAGGCGTCTCGAACTCTTCGTCCCATCTACACCGGAGGAAGCACTGCGCTGGATGCTAGTGGTCGTCTATTGGCGACTTGCATTGGCGAGGATGCTCTCGTGGTCGACCTTGAGACCGGTGACCAAGTTGCCAGCCTTGAAGGCGTAAGCTTCTCTCATACATTTAGAAGTCGCAAATGGCTAACCCGGATGTTTTAGGACGGCGAGATAATCACTAGCTTGGCCAGTATGCAACTCTCTCTCTCTCTCTCTTTTGCTTCCCCTTCCTACGCTAGCTAGGAGGTATGTTCTGACTGCGCTTAGTTTCTCCATCGGCTTCGCATGTCGTTCTCTGTTCGCGCTCGATGTCCATGCGCATCTACTCTCTGACGCCTTTCGATGAAAACACACGAACCGTCGAGGCCAAACTAGCTAGAAGCTTGAAACCTCACACAGCCCCTGTTGTCACCACTGCGATCGATCCCACGGGTACTCTCCTAGCAACTGGCGCTGCGGATGGTTCTATTAAGGTTTGGGATATTAGGGGTGGATATATCACACATACTTTCCATGGTCATGGTGGTGTTATTTCGGCGCTGTGTTTCTTCCAGGTACCTTACCAGGACAACGACAAAGCATCATCAAAGAAGAAGAAGAAGGGACCCAAGGGCAAAACCCATGACTCTGATGAGGATGAGGACATGGATGAAGTAGCCGATTCGATTGGCGCTTTTCGACTCGCTTCGGGTGATGAGGAGGGTATGGTCCGCGTCTGGGATTTGAACAAGAGAAAGCCTATCGCATCACTGGAATCGCACGTCTCCGTTGTACGGAGTCTTTCGTACTCGCCCGCAGAGAATGCGCTGCTCTCTGCAGGCCGCGATAAGACTGTCATTGTGTGGGATGTGCGGACTTTCAAGACGCGCCGTGTCATCCCTGTCCTTGAGAGCGTGGAAGCAGCTTGCTTTGTTGCTGACAGCGAATTGTGCTTGGTGGGAGGAGAGAACGGCCGTTTGCGTGTGTGGGACTGCAACCGCGGAGGAGAGGTTACTCACGAGCAAGAAGCTGCGGCCGAGTTCGAGGCCGTGGTGGCGATCCAGTATTCCGCAGGCATGTCATTCGCAATGACCGTGCATGCTGACCAGACCATCCGACTGCACTCACTTCAGCCACTCGCCGACTACAAAGCTGGGTCTACCCTTGAGCCATTGCCAGTTATCAGACGTATCTCCGGCAACGATGATGATATCATCGATCTCGCATATGTCGGTCCCGATCGGTCGATGCTTGCGTTGGCTACCAACACCGAAAGCATAAGGGTGGTTTCAGTTGGGCCTTCCGAGGATAGGCCCGCTACCGGAGAGGGTGACTACTTTGGTGCCGATGTCACGCACTTAGAAGGCCACGACGACATCATCATTTGTATCGACGTTGACTGGTCAGGCCACTGGCTTGTTACCGGTGCAAAGGATAATACTGCACGTCTTTGGCGGCTTGACCCGAAGAACTCCTCTTACACATGCTTTGCTGTCCTCACTGGACATGCCGAGTCGCTCGGTGCCATCAGTTTCCCCCGAGCTCCTCCGCCAGCCAACACCCCTGCTCACAACGACCCTTTGAACCATCCTCCTGCTTTCCTGCTCACAGGATCTCAGGATCGTACTATCAAACGATGGGACACGGGTAAATTGGCTCCCCTCAAGTCATCCAAGCCTCACAATCCCAAGGCAGTATACACACGGAAAGCCCATGAAAAAGATATTAATGCTTTGGATATCAATCCGACATCAACGTTGTTCGCGTCCGCATCTCAGGATCGTACTGTGAAGATCTGGTCTATAGAGGATGGCTCCGTTGTGGGTGTCCTGCGTGGACATAAGAGGGGAGTCTGGTCAGCACGATTCGCACCTCGTGGTACTCCTATCCTCACATCCGACACCGGAACGAGCACAAACCGAGGCATGATTGCTACAGGATCGGGAGACAAGACTATCAAGATCTGGAGCCTGTCGGACTACAGCTGTCTTCTCACCTTCGAAGGCCACACAAATAGTGTGCTCAAGGTGATCTGGCTGCCACCTTCGGACTTGTCCAACAAGGATGAGGATGAAGACGAAGCAATGACACATAATGCAGTTGCGCAGGTGCGACCTCTAGTTGCGTCTGCGGCCGCAGATGGCTTGGTGAAGATTTGGTCACCTTACAGCGGCGAGGTCGAGACGACTCTCGACAACCATGAAGACCGTGTCTGGGCTCTAGCCAGCCCTACGCCATCTGGCTGCCGTGATGACGTTCTGTCTTCATCTACCCTCTCACAAACTTCTCCTTACGGCCTTGCCTCTGGTTCTGCCGACTCAACTGTTACCTTCTGGACAGACACGACTTCTGCTACATACACCGCTACTGTAAACGCCAACTCGGCTCGTATTGAGCAAGATCAACAGCTCCAGAACTACATTCGTGCCGGAGCATATCGCGAAGCCATCACACTCGCGCTTCAACTCAACCACCCAGCCCGGCTACTGTCCTTGTTTACTTCTGCCATCGATGCCGCAGATGACCCAACAGCGACCGACTCCGAAGCCAGCGAGCGTGCCAACAGCCTAACTGGCAACCCCTCGATCGACGAGGTTCTTCAGACCCTTGACCCCGAAAATCTATGTACCCTCCTCCTTAGACTTCGTGACTGGAACACGAACGCCCGAACATCCAGGGTCGCACAGCGAATCTTGTTCGCTTTGTTCCGCTCCTACCCGGCTTCAACGTTTGTCGAGCTTGCCACCTCAAGTATGGCGAAGCGTCGCCGCGAGGGTCGCACTTCAGCAGGCATGAAGGATATCCTGCAAGCTCTGGCCTCGTATACCGACCGGCATTATCGTCGTGTCGAAGAACTTTCCGACGAAAGCTACCTCGTGGAATGGGTTCTGGCAGAGATGGACGGTGGTGTGGGACTTGGAGGATTGGGCGTTTCTACCCCGTATGACCCTTACAGCAGTCTCCCTGAAGACAGTGTCCCGGAGCATGAGAAAGATGTGGTCATGCTGGGGGTATAGGAGAACCCAAGTGTGGATAAAACTAAGATTTTTGAATGAGACTATGTACAAATAGACCCGAGTTAATCTGCATGTTTGCAAATACCGTGTGTATGGTGGCGCTTTTAGTGGGAGTACTTGTTCTTTTCTGGTAGGAGACCAGTACATAAAAAGTTTCTTTTATTTTGAAATGACACTACCTGTTCTGGATTGGAAGCTACTCAGGCAGATATTCTACCTGGCCATGGAACTAGTCGTCGGTATTAAAAATGTCAACGTCATTAGTAGTATCATTCTCGACAGTCCTTCCAACGCGTCCTGTGTCATACAAAATGGTATCAAGATCATAAGTAGTATATGCGGATTTGAATATGTCTAGGAAATTGAAAGGTGAAAAGCAGGCCACGTCTTCCCCGATTCATCGATCATCGTCTCTCCTTCTCCGGCGGGAGTCGCGATCACTGTCTCGCTCCCTATCCCGGTCACGATGTCTACTCGATGTATGCGACGAAGAATGCCTTGAGCTACTATGGCGATCATCATCACGATACCGTCTGCTGCGGTCCCGATCCCGATCTCTGTCCCTGTCACGCTCTCGTTCCCGATCTCCATTTCGATCACGATCCCGGCGATAGTCACGATCCCGGTCACGGTCTCTGTCCCGGTAGTAGCGGTCATCACGACTCTCGCTATCTTCATCTTCGTATCTGCGCCGTCTTGAATGCCGGTCACTGGATGACAAACTCCGGTCTCTCCTTGAAGATCCGGTCCTCCGTCTGTCATAGCGATCAGTTTCATCGTCATCGTAGTCGCGACGCGGTGAGCCACGATCACGATCCCTATCACGGCCACTCTTCTCCAAATTGCGATCTCGTCGTTGCTTCCATTCGTCATCGTCGCCCCGTTTCTTGGCCTCTTTCCGTTGCGCCGCGAGCTCCTCTTCTGTTATGAACTCGCCGGTCTGCTTGTTTCGCATCATGATGGGCATATATACACCTTCCGGATTGGACTCGCCCTCCTTCCCTCCCTTCCTGGACCCTTTCCGCATGGCAGCCTTGCCCCATGCACCGAGCTCGGCCTCTGCACCCTTCCCCCCAGACACATCTTTCGCTCCAATCCCCAGGAACCCAGGACGACGCTCCGGGACCCGCGGCTTATTGTCCTGATTTGCAGAACCACCGTATTTTCCTCTTCCTACAGCTTGACCCTCCTTCCACCCCATACCACGAAGTAGCGCAGCGCCAAACTCCTCAACAGGGATTGCGTTATACTGATCCAAGCTCGCAGACTCCGGGCGCGCCGCAACATCCGCTCGAAACGAAGACGTCTCATCATATCGCCCGCCCGCCCGATCATCGTCATCTCGATTAACCGACTCAATAACAAGATCCGACCTGCGCTCCGGCTCCCCCTTCGTCTCTCGAATAAGCGCCTGCAAGGCAATCTCATCCTGCGTGAGTGGCTTGGGTTCTACCTCGGCAGCAGGAGTAGCAGCAGGCTCAGTAACGTCCTTCATCGGGCGATCATTATCCGCCGCCTGGGCCGAATCCTGCGAAGCCGGCTGCGCAAAACTCAACCCATAAGCCATACTCGGACGCTCTGTCTCAACATTATCTCCAGCAACTTCACCCCGTTTCTGAGCTTCCTGAATGGCCTGGACCTCCTTTGGCAAGAGGTTCTTGCCCTTAGGTTTCCGGAGATTGACGCCCGGACGGTCCCTCCAATTATTATTTCCAGCGACGGGAATGACCAGCTCGCGCTTTTCTTCCACCTTGTTGGCGGGAATAGCCGTTCCCGTTAAGGTGTCGAACCCGGTGACGGCTTCATGAGTGGGCGCGGCTTCTTCATCGGATTCTTCGTCATCGTGCAGGTGGTGAGGTCGGCGCGCGAGTGTTCGGCTGGGTGAGTCGGTGGAACGCGCCGCGCCTTGAATGTTGAAGGATGTTTTCTTCGGCTGGCCGTTTGCTGGTGCTTTCGTGGAGTTTCCGCCTAATGATAGAGAGAATGGCTTCGCTGAGGAACTGGAGTCCGCATTGCTGTTCTGCGGCGATTGTGAGGACGACATTGTGACGGTGCCCCTTCGTGGGCTGCTGATTCGGAGAGAACTAATTAGGGGAGTGAAAAGCTGCCTTTAATCCATATGTGCGAAATGAGCACCCGCAGCATATAGCGAGTCTTTACTGAGTATGTAGAACTGGAGCTGGTGGAGGACTAGACAATCGGCGGGATAAAAAGAAGGCGGTGGCAAAACACGCGGGTTAGACGCGCGCTTAAACCCAACCCCAGAGCAATTACGATGTAGTACAGGTGCGTCAATTATTCTCAATAGTAATCGTACAGTCGTAGTCATTAACTGCTCTTTTGCTCTAATGCAATCCATTCCAAATGACGTTCCAATAGTTTCCTGACCTTTTTGTATCCGTCCTATCAATACATGTAGTACAAAGTTGAAAATGGAGGGGGACATAGCCCCGGTCGATTGAAAAGGAAGCCATTTGTGCATAACAGGCAACCGGCCGAAAGCCGGTGAAAAGCTGCCGGTATAACAAGAGAAATCTGGAGAAAAATAAGACAGAAAAGTCTGTCTCCAAAGGCAGGTGGCGGGGTTTGGGGGAGGTGAAAGGGACGAAGGGGTTGGAGGCAGTAAGGGTGGCGTTAATAAAGAGGATCGCTGGGTGTCAAGGTAGGTGCTCGAAGCAGGGATAGTGAATAAAAGGTGATAAGGTGGATGGGAAATATTTACAAACGAAGAAGAGAAGATAAAGGCAAGGTCATCAGCTCGTCGCTGTCTGAGCTTGCGGAGGGTTAGGACTCTTGCTTGTCCCGGCCACTGCGCCAGCCTGGGCACTGCCACTGCGCTGGGTTTGCGGCGTCACACTCCGGCTCGGCTGAGGAACCGCCCCATTCATAGCGGGAGAGCTCCCTACACCGACACGATTTTGCTGAGCAGGTTGGGGAACACGCATCATGGGGGAATATCCTTGGGCCTGAGGTACTTGCATACCCGGCGCGCCATTGAGGCCCGGCTGCGGGGACTGGAAACTGGCCTCGTGGGGAATCTGGTAATTGGCTTGCACGCTGCCAATATTGCCAGCAGCAGCACTCATGGCAACTTGAGACATGCGCTGCTGTTGATACTGATGCAACCGGTCCGTAGCAAGCTTGTTAACTTGCTCCGGAGGCATGTTCGGGTTGCTCCGCTGGATTTGGCTTTGGATAGTGCTGATAGTTGGGACAACACCACCGGACAGGAGGTTGGGTTGAGCCATGCGGGGGGAGGGCGTAGACACTCCCTGTGGGGTAGTATTGTGAAAAGAAGGGCTTTGCATTCCACCTCCAGCCTGCAGCGCCGCCATCATCGCAGGGTTGTTCGTAGTGCCGTTGACGTTGGGCATATTCAGATTCGGAGAGTGAGATCCTTGAGGCACAAACTGCTGTTGATTATGGAATTGCTGCTGGGGCTGTTGGGGCTGAGCCTGCTGCTGATGCGGATGTTGCTGTGGCTGGGCCTGCTGTCTGGTCTGGAGGATCCGTTGTTGCTCTTGAAGCCGATTTGCCTCCCGCATAACACGCGTATTATCAGGAGGGGTCTGCATAGGCATTCCAGGGCGGGCGCCATTGTTCTGCTGAATTCCAGATTGTGGCATCATCTTCATCGCCATTGGATTCGAAGGCATGGGTCCATTTACAGGTGTAGCGTTGGGCATACCCTGCATATGGGGACGTGCTTGGTTTGCACCAACTCCGGGAGGCAATCCGTTGGGCAGCCCGTTAGGCAATGCATTCGGAAGCCCGTTCGTAGTGTTGCCGGTCATAGCCGAAGTTCCAGGGTTATGAGGCAGGCCGCCAGGAGTGCGTCCTGGGGCATTCATTATCGGCTGCTGGTTAGGTATTTGCCCGGCACGTTGGGCTGCTAGGTTCGCCTTGAACATAGATGTTAGTCAGGAATAGGGTGCACGAAAAGAGACGCGGTCATACTCTTTGCTGGGCAATCATTTGCTGCCGATACTGTTCTTGCCGCTCCTGAAGCTTCAATTCACGCTCGTACTTGAGTCGGCTGAATTCAGCGGGCGACGTGATTGGAGGTTTCGGTTGATTTGCTTCATTAACTTTCCGTAACGATGCCAAGTGCGAGGCTACAGCAAATCAAAGTAGTTAGCAAAAGCCAAAGTAATCATACTGTTTCACGTCTTACCATGTTGCTGCTTCTGGAGCATGGTCTCTCGCTTCTTAGCTAGTTTACGCATAGCATCAAGCAATGCAAGGTGCTTGGAGGATCTCTTGCGATCGACCCTAAGAGGTTGCGTCGTCCTCCTTCGAACTTGGGGTAGTGACTGAGGATTGCTATTGTTGCCCTGTTGTTGCTGTTGCTGTTGCTGCTGTTGCTGCTGCTGTTGTTGTTGCTGCTGCTGCTGGGCGGCTTGTTGCTGCGCTAGTACAGTTCGCTGTGCCGCCTCAAGTCTTTGATGATAAGCGCGGAAGTACTGTGTCTTAGACATGTCGGCTGGCAAGCCTTCCAAGCCAACCCAGCGCTCAAAACATTCCCAGGGTGTCCGCCTTTCTGCTCCTGATGTGAACTGTGATGACGGTGTGAGACAGTTGGAGATAAGAGACCAGTTGTATGAGTACTCCTTGACTAAGCGCCGTAGCTCATCATCCTCCGCATATGTCCACTGAGACGACTGTCTAGATTCAAAGAAGCCAACGGAGGGCATAGGATGCTCAGTCGGAGGCCGGAACGAATGACCCGGATGTATTCTATCACGTATATGTCTGTTTTCGGGTCGGAACAGTGCGACATTGGTTTGTTCTGGCGGCAAATCCAGCACGGCTTGCTCAGGATCCGATTGGTACTGTGAGTAGTCGTAACGGCTACGCTTGGGAGGTGGTTCATCGTCGGGGAAAGTGATCTTGCCCGACGCGTACTTTGAAACGGGCAGAATTTCAGTCTTCCATACAGAGTCCGGAGGTTCTTTAAATGCTGGCAAGTTCGTGTCCGGAGCGATAGTGACAGGTGTGTATGTTGGCAGGTTATCGAGAATCTCTCGAGCCGCCGCCGTCATGTCCAATGAGAACGTGAACTCGTCGGTACCGAGGGAGAAGATTGCAGCTGGTGCAACTGTGTCATGTAAATCGTGACGCGGCTCATCATTGAATCCTTCACTAACAGAATCCTCTTCGGTGGAGGGCACTAAGTCTGGCGTAGGGTGAGATACTGCGGCCATTTCATCTCCTGTCTCTTCGGGCGGCGAGATCATGCTGGTTTTAGCCTCGACATTCAATGATGGGGTCTTTACTTGAATGCGGAGCAGTGACCGATGTTCGGGGTCACTATTAACATACTCCGCACACCAGTCAGCACAGCTTTTTGCAGCTGCGATCTTCCACTTCCGCTCTTCTCGGAAATCAGTGCGCATCCACTTCACATGATCCAGAAGAACATCCCAATGTGTTGCCTCTCGAGGTGGTTCAACCGAACGTTTCAACTGGCGCAGGGGCCATCGATTCGCATTTTGCAGGGAGTAGATTCGACGCAAGGTACGGCAATCCATCTGTTCCTGGTAATCGAGGAAGTGATTGGAAGTGGTTAAAGTCTTATGAGCTGAGGCGAGAAGTGTGCTGAGACTTGTACCCCGGGGAGGTGCATATGCTCGGTTCTGGAAGAGGGTGAAGAGATAGTCTTGTTCCTCATTGATCTTGGCAAGATCACCAGCGTGTTGCCGGACCAATTCCATGGACTCGCTTTTCTCTTGGACTTGTTGTTGCTGCTGCTGCTTCGGAAAGACGACGGTAGACAATTTGGTCCTCTCTTTCTCCCGCGCTTTCCGATCTTTGAACCGCATTCTTGCTGCAGAGTCAGGGGTCGCAGTGGACACATCCCGTGCTATTTCTGTAGGCTTCTCGGGGAGAGTTCCCTTGTCCGATGGCGAGACGGGGGTCTTTGGAGGTTCTCCCAAAATCTCGGAAACAGATTTGTGTCTGATAGCGCCAGAGGATACCCTGGTTGTCATTCTTTCCGGTGGGGACGGTACCGGATGGGCTGGGGGGGTCGGTTTCTTTAGCACTGGAGCATTTTCCGTAGGCACCTTGCTGCTAGCCTCAGCTTGAGGCACAGCTCCGGCTTGTGTGGAAGGCCGTGACTCATCCGTTGTCTCAATAACCCCGTCAAGTCTCTTATGATCAAGTGACGGAAGGGCAGGTGCCAGCTCGGGCGCTTCTTTAGGCGTTTCTTTGATGTCAGCCGGCGAGGTCACAACATCTTCCTGAATCACCTCGCTCGTGACAGTGCCTCCGTCTACCTCGTCCGCACTTGTCTTAGCCGCAGCTAGGTTGCTCTGTTGGAGTGACTGAGCCTCCTCCAGGCGAAGTTGCTCATCGGGAGTGGAAGGTACCAAGTTAGGCGGTGCCTTGACTGCCTCTTCATCTTTGGGGCTTGGAATCTTGTGGGGCGCATCATTAATCTCCTCCGCGGGGCTGGTAGCAGGTGAAACGGGAACTGGCACTGGGGTATTATTGGAATAAGGCCCTGCTGAAGAAACAGGAGAGAGTGGTTGCTCAGGAACCTGGGCGGGCCGGCCCTGAGGGAGGGAAGGCCGTATACCATCCTTCCTTTGAGCGGACGAAAGTTCTGGAGTTCCAGGTGGCCGTGCATCCACATTGGGCTTTGGCTGTGCCTGGGCTGGGGATGCACTACCTTCCCCGATTCCATTGCTATAGACATTTGGGCGTGCTTCCGTTTTCAATGGAGACGCCCTGTTGTCAGTAGCTGATGGCTGCGCGGGATGCGCTATTGCAGCAGGCGAAACATCGGGCACTTGGGAGACCTGAGATACGATAGCAGGTGCGACTTGATTAGTTGTCACTCGGTGCTCAGGCTGGTGATCAGAAGGTTTCTGTTCTGTTACTTTCTGATACTTTGGCTGGCGCTCAACATCATTGGCAATGGCCCCCGCAGCAGCACTCTGGGCTCCCAATTGGGGGACGGGGGCCGTAGCATCGTGAGGTTTGGCAGTCAATTCCGCTGACGCCGGTCGTGTCGCCGCAGCTGTCTCCTCCGCTTCCCTGGCTTTGCGCGCTAAAATAGACGCATAGTCTGGTAATGGTGGGAGTGTAGCTGGATTGAAATAACGGCCTCTGCGGACAGTTAACGTATGCTCCTCAGTAAAGGTGGAGATACTTGAAAATAGTAGAATAACCACGCAGTGGACCGGATAGGTAAATTTGAAATAATTTGCACATATGAAACAATAGCTATATGGGTGACTTTTATGTGGCCGACTTACTTTGAGAGGTCGTTGGCGTCGAGGAACGCCTGTTCCTTGTGGTGATAGAGCGAGTCCGCCGGAGCGTTCTCGGTCGCGCCCGCGAAGCCTACGGTCGCAAAGTAGAGCTCGCTCAGTTTGCGCTTCCGCGACGACAAACAACGTCTAAAATTCCAAGTAAGCGATAATTCAATATCGCAAAGACCAGGGGAGTAGATTGGATCGCTGGGAAAAATAAAATACGTACGCGATCTCATCTTTCTTAGACCGGAGAAGCTCGTCACGGAGCATGGAGTCTATTTCGGGGAACACAGCATCCGATTAACGCGCTAAAATTAAGGGGAGTGGATTGAGCGAAGTCATCCAGATGGAAAAAATCGCTCAGAAATGATGAAAAGGATGGGGTTGTGTTGTTATGGGATGCAGAGGACACGACGCGAAGATTTCGCTGGGAAGGGATTTTTTGGGGGGTGTTAGTGGTGATGAGACTTCTGGACGGGTAGTATGGGAGGAACTTTGGTTGGTTGGAGGATTCCGGGTGAGTGCCGGGAGCAGCAGAGAGCGCCAGGTTTGGGTGTTGGTGCTGCGATGAGAGGTAGTAGGCGGGTAGGAGTCCCCTAGCTATTCTTTAGATTCCTTACTAGGGGCGATAGTCTACCATTCCACGCCTGTTCCTTATGTAGGTATGATGTGAACCGCTGAATGGCTGGCCACCAGAAAAATGGAGGCCTGAGGCATCAAAGGAAGTAGCGCCGGCGGCTTCCTTTCGCAGTTCTCTGTTGTTGCTCCCCTGCCTTCTTGTTGTTTTTCCTCGCGCTCACCCGAGTGATTGCCGCATTCAGGCCGCTTGACACCTTAGGCATAAAAGGCTAGGAAGACGCGTCTCACCGCCCCGACTCGATGATAACGTCCGGCAGAAAAAAAAAGTTGCCCGCTCAGATAGATGGTCTTCGATAGTTAGTCTGCAAAAGCAAACACATTCCTCGCCGATTTCATTTTCTAAGCAGGCAACAATCATGGTAAAGAGAAAGAGAGACGAGGCGGCCAAGGACCGCCAGAGCTCTACGCAGCCAACCAAGGTTGCTAAGGCTACAGACAGTGAAGAGGCTCCTTCCACCTCAGCGGCCGACGGTCCGTCAATCACGCTGCAAATTATCACCGGATCCTATGAAAAGGTGCTGCACGGCTTCACCGCGGCTGTATCGCCTACCTCTTTTGCATCAAAGGATACGGATGAAGATGGCAACAAGTCAACTCTTGTACAGTTTGTGGATACCTTCCTGTTTGAGGCTCATACATCTGCCATTCGGTGTCTCGCCTTGTCGCCATTGCCGAAGGCTGATGCAACAGAAAACGCTCAAATTATCCTAGCCAGTGGTGCTACAGATGAGCGTGTCAATCTTTACTCCCTGTCTGCTGCTCCTGTTGCAGTGAATGAATTATATCCCACCGTACCGACTCTCGCGGGCAACAAAATCCTCGAGAATCCCAAAAACCGCGAGTTGGGCACACTGATGCATCACTCCGCTCCGATTTCGGCATTGGAATTTCCCTCCCGATCAAAGATCCTTGTTGGCTCTGAGGATAATACAATTTCTGTTACTAGGACTCGGGATTTCTCTGTTGTATCCACCATCAAGGCCCCTCGTCCGAAAGTTCAGGGTAGGCCCAGCGGTGACACAGCGCCCCCCGGAGGCACCCCGTCCGGTGTCAATGATATCGCTGTCCATCCTAGTATGAAGTTGATGTTGAGTGTGGGCAAGGGAGAAAAGTGCATGAGGCTCTGGAACCTGGTCACAGGGAAGAAGGCTGGTGTGTTGAACTTCAACCGAGAGATTTTGCAGAGCGTCAAGGAGGGCAAATGGAGCACTGGGGAAGGAAGGAAGATAGTATGGAACTCGAAGGGTGATGAGTTTGCTGTGGCATTCGAGTGGGGTGCAGTTGTCTTCGGAATTGTAAGCCTGATGTCGCATATCCCATTGCATGACCATTTCTAACATAGTCTACAGGATTCCACTCCCATTTGCAGGGTTTTCCCCAGCCCCCGGAGTAAGCTTCACCAGATGAAGTACATAAATCCCACGCCCTCTTCCGATGACAGCGATGAATTGCTCGCCGTCTCCACGGAAGATGGTAGGGTTATTTTCTACTCTACTAAGCAGGTCCAAGAGGCGACAGAGGAGGATGATTCACCCATTCCTTATGCGGAAGCTGTTGCCCAGCTGGGTGGTAGAGCAGCAGGCTTCCCGGGAAGAGTAAAGGACTTCGAGGTTCTTGATCTAAACGGTCAGCGGGTTGCTGGAAAGGATAACCACCTGGTAGTAACTGGAAATAGCGAGGGCTTGGTTCGTGTTTGGCTGCTACAAGGCGCCGATCTGGTGAAGAAGGATACAAAGGGTACCAAAAAGAAGTCGGCAGAGAAGGAGAAGAAGGAAATCCAGGTCGGTAAGTTCTTGAATGCTTATGGCACAGGCAACCGGATTACCTGCCTCAAAGCATTTGTGATGCTGGCTCCTGAAGACCCCTCGACGCTAGAGGATTCGGAAGAGGATTATGATGAAGAAGTGAGCCAGGATGAACTCTCCAGCGAAGAGAGCGATGAAGAATAGGTTTACCTATTTGATTATTGTCTTACTGTATATACCCAACCCTTGTTGATAGGCAAACGGATGTGTGAAATTATACCATTACAGTCATTCTAAAGCTAGAGGTGCTCCACGTATACTCCGATACCCTGCAAATAGTCACATTACTGGCGCCCCATTCGAACTTCTTGGCCCTTCACTGCTTCATCTTCGGTCGCTTTTTGCGTCTGTACGAGTCCCCGTATGTCATATTGTTAGTCACATACAGTTCGAAAACTTCGTAATTTCGATGAGCCGTTCCACTTTGAAGAAACATGATGGTTATCACAGAGTAGAGGTGAATATTTTATGATATTATTCAAGTAGGTGCGAGTTGGCTAAGAAGGTGAGGTTCATTTTTTGGCCAAGAGGTGAGTCAGTATAAATCCTGCCGCCGCCCACCGCCCACTCGCTCTCCACTGCACAAATCACAACCCCACTGGCCGAACCGTATCATATCGCCTCCGTTCTCAAGCAGCAATTTTCATCAAACAACACGACCCTCGACCCTCGCCCTCTCCACCCCCCATAACCCCCCTTTTCTAGAACCGCTGTTGTCTCTCGATTTCACTTGCAATCATGGCTGCCAACGGCGACTTCTCTGACGACGAGTCCCAGCCTGGATCCCCCATGCTCGATGCGAACGGTCACGATGACATCGAAGAGCAAGAGCCCCTCGACCAGGAGGCCAAGCCTCTGAAGTCTGCGATGAAGAAGGAAGTTCCTCCTCCCCAGCCCAAGCGGCCAGAGCTGCCCGAGCAGCCGAATCCGGAGACTCTGGACCTGTCCACCCTGACTCCTTTGACCCCCGAAATTATTGCGCGCCAAGCCACAATCAACATTGGCACCATCGGTCACGTCGCTCACGGCAAGTCGACGGTCGTTAAGGCTATCTCCGAGGTCCAGACTGTCCGTTTCAAGAACGAGTTGGAGCGAAACATTACGATCAAGCTGGGTTATGCCAACGCAAAGATCTACAAGTGCGACAACCCCGAGTGCCCTAGGCCGACATGCTTTAAGAGCTTTAAGAGTGAGAAGGAAGTCGACCCGCCTTGTGAGAGGGATGGCTGCGGTGGCCGCTACAGACTGTTGAGACATGTGTCGTACGTTGAACCTCGGACTCAAGTGTGGACAAATTCTTCAATGCTAACTCAGAGACCCAACTTAGTTTCGTCGACTGCCCCGGTCACGATATTCTGATGAGTACTATGTTGTCTGGTGCCGCCGTCATGGACGCTGCCCTCCTCCTTATTGCCGGAAACGAAACTTGCCCTCAACCTCAGACTTCGGAGCACTTGGCTGCCATCGAAATCATGAAGCTCAGCCACATCATCATTTTGCAAAACAAGGTGGACTTGATGAGAGAGGATGGTGCCCTGCAACATTACCAGTCGATCTTGAAGTTCATCCGTGGTACTGTCGCCGATGGCTCTCCGATCATTCCCATTTCTGCACAGCTCAAGTACAACATCGATGCTGTCAACGAATACCTGGTTTCGCACATTCCCGTCCCCGTCCGCGATTTCACCGCTTCCCCCCACATGATCGTCATTCGTTCCTTCGATGTGAACAAGCCTGGTGCCGAAATTGAGGAGCTGAAGGGTGGTGTTGCCGGTGGTTCGATCTTGACTGGTGTTCTGAAGCAGAACGACGAGATTGAGATTCGTCCCGGTCTGGTCACCAAGGACGAGAACGGCAAGATTCAGTGCCGTCCCATCTTCTCTCGGGTCATGTCCCTCTTTGCCGAGCACAATGACCTCAAGTTTGCCGTCCCTGGTGGTTTGATTGGTGTCGGTACTCGTGTGGACCCTACTCTGTGCCGTGCTGATCGTCTCGTTGGTTTCGTCCTGGGTCACCGCGGACGCCTTCCCGCTATCTACACTGAGTTGGAAGTCAACTACTTCTTGCTTCGTCGTCTGCTCGGTGTCAAGACTGCCGATGGCAAGCAGGCCAAGGTTGCCAAGCTTACTAAGAACGAGGTTCTCATGGTCAACATCGGTTCTACGGCTACCGGAGCTAAGGTCGTGGGTGTCAAGGCTGATGCTGCCAAGCTCAGCTTGACCAGCCCTGCCTGTACCGAGGTCGGAGAGAAGATTGCCATCAGTCGGAGAATTGAGAAGCACTGGCGTCTGATCGGTTGGGCCAACATTGTCGCGTAAGTCTTATGCTCCACTCCTTAGCTTGCGATTTCTTCCCAGCTCTTGAGAGAATGATGTTACTAATTACGGAAACAGTGGTAACACCCTTGAGCCCATCCTGAACTAAAGAATTTATTGCCCGCTTGGATGGCCAGGCTTGTATCCATCAGGTTACGGCTGATGGAGAAGTCAAAGAGTATCTGACACCAAGTCTTGGCAGGGTCAAGTCACGAATGAAGTAGAATGGTTTGCAGTAGCGAGAGGGGGTGTCAGTTAACTCCCTGATTAGAGACCACAGGGGGCCTAATCGTCGCCTATTCCACCTGCTGGGTGCGAAGAACAGGGGATCGTGAGTATTCTCCACGATATCCAGTTGAAACGTTCGCAGAATCGAGAAGGTCGGGCAAGCAGCAGGATGGAAAGGCAACTTAGAAGATCAGGTGGCATGGCTGGAGTTGCGCAGACCACTTCTTTGACGTGTGTTACGACGCTTGTGGAAAATATTTCTTACACTTTTTTTTTTCTTTTTTTTGTTCATTCTTATTATTCGGTCCGGCTTGCATGGCTCTATGTAGATGCTGTATAGGGGAATGATGAACGCAACGAAATAAAAGTCAGATTTCTTTGATGTCCAATACGCCGCCATTGAAAAAGAAGCATTGATGGGGAGCTGAATGAAGGAGTTGTTTGTTCTGCTGCGGCCTTGCCTCCGAGGCCACCGCCGCGGTTGACTAAGGCGCGGACCAGCTCCTCTTTTACTTAAACTATTCTCTTACTCCCCCATTCATTGCTTTGTCCGCAACCAAAAGGCCACATCTCAGCAGGCTCAATCCCAGGCTGCTGTTGTGCTGCGGGTGTCGCAATGTATATCCTCGAGGTAAAGTTCCCGTACAGACTTTTTTCCTCTTGTTATAAGAGTTCATCTGGTCTGCCCTTTCCGGCTTGAAGCTCCAGCTAACTCGGGTTATCGTGGCCGTTACAGCAACTGGCGCGTCTTCTCGACCGTCCATTCATCCCCTGGAAGAATGTCCTCGTCGGTTTCTCTTTAGGCCAGTTTCTTTTGGAAGGCTTTCTGTCTCTTCGTCAGTACAAAGTGCTGCAACGGACCAAGCCCCCGCAAGTATTGGCGGGCGAGGTCTCTCAGAAGGTCTTCGATCAGAGTCAGGTAAGCACCTCCACATGAGCCCAGCAACCACATCATACTGATCAGGCGTCCCCTGACTTATTAGTCCTACGGTCGCGCGAAAGCCAAATTCGGTCTTGTTGCAGCTCTTTACGGTCAAATCCAAAATCTCGCTTTCATCTATGGCGACATTCTCCCCAAGCTTTGGGGAGTCAGCGGTCTCTTGTTGGCACAGTACTTCCCTTCTCGGTTCCAGGGTGAAATCTCGCAGACGCTCCTATTTGTCTTCGGATTCAACCTGATCAGCACGGTTCTGTCTCTTCCTATTTCGTACTACAATACTTTTGTCCTCGAGGAGAAGTTTGGTTTCAACAAGCAGACGTTCAGTCTCTGGGTTACGGACTTGCTCAAGGGACAGATGCTTGGTATCGTACTCGGAACACCCATCATCAGCGCAGTGCTCAAGATCATTCAGAAGACCGGCAACTCCTTCTTCTACTACCTGTGGCTCTTTGGCGTCTTCCTCCAGATCTTCGCTATCACCATCTATCCTATTGTTATCCTGCCCTTGTTCAACAACTTGTCACCACTTGAACCGGGTGCCATCAAGACCGGTGTCGAAAACCTCGCTAAAAAGCTCAAGTTTCCTCTTCAGGAGCTGCATGTCATTGACGGCAGCAAGCGGAGCGCACACAGCAACGCCTACTTCTATGGTCTCCCTTGGAAAAAGCACATCGTTATCTACGACACTTTGATTGAGAAGAGCGAGCCTGAGGAGGTTGTTGCAGTCCTGAGCCATGAACTGGGTCATTGGAGTCTCAGCCACACCACGAAGCTATTCGGTATTGCTCAGGTATGTTTCTGGGCCCCAGTGTAGACCAATCATCACATCATGAGTGGTTGAATCAGTATACCAGCAGACTGACCTCTCTTAGTTCCATATGTTCTACATTTTTGCGCTCTTCTCTGCATTCGTGAACAACAAGTCTCTGTATCAGTCGTTCGGCTTCTATAGCCAACAGCCCATCATGATCGGATTCCTCTTGTTCTCGGATGCCCTCGCGCCGATGGATGCTGTTGTCAAGCTTCTGATGAACATCCTCAGTCGCAAGTTTGAATTCGAAGCTGGTAAGTCTTCAGGACCCTTGACTTATTACCCTGATTATAACACAATACTAACCAAACCATCAAGATGCCTTTGCTGTCGGTCTCGGTTATTCTGAGCAGCTGGCGCAATCCCTTCTCAAGCTGCAGATCCAGAACTTGAGCACCATGGACGCTGACTGGATGTATGCAAGCTACCACTACTCTCACCCTATCCTTTCCGAGAGACTCAAGGCGCTCGGTTGGAAGGGTGGAAAGGTCACCGGCCTCAAGGAGGAAGATAGTGAGACGCCAGTTAAGGCGGCTGACCGTGAGCTGTGAAAAGTTGACGTTCAAGGTCTTCTTTTTCTTTTCTGGCATGGTGTTTTAGGGCCGGTTGTGGAGAGACCCGCCGATTATGGGCTTCTGAAGGCATATTCAATTGTGAATTGATTTTTGGGTTCTTATCACGGATTAAAATAAACCAATCATAATCGTCTTCCAATGAAATAGTTTCGCCTTGAATACGCCAATGCGATATGCACATGTCTAATATATCTTGGGAATCCAAGACAAATAGCAGAAAAATAAACCCCGTAGCAAAGCTGATGCAACCCGTAGCAAACCTCCCGCAAAACAGTAACTTTTCTTTCGCTTTCATACCCACTCAAGCGTCCGACTTGGCCTTTGCCCTCTTCTCTGCAAGTCTGCGCTCCTTCTTCTTCCGCTTCCTTTCCTCTTTATCAAGACCCGCAGCGGCCTCAGCATTCTGCTCTGTCTCAACAACGTCCATATCCATCCGAACATCGTCATCATCATCGGCAGCAACAACCTCTTCCTGAAGCTTCTTCGGATCCTCCCACCCCTCAGTTCCGGCCTCCGCCTGCTGCGCATTGCCCTCCTCTCCAGCGCTGAGCTTCGCAAGAGCCAGGTCCCTGCCCAGGACTTCGCCAGCAAGTCCAGCCTGAACGCGCTTCAGATTGTGCAAAATGAGATTGGGTGCCGCAGCCGTGGTGCGCGAGGTCGGGCCATGTTCGCTAATACCGGCATTAGGTTGGAGGGCGGGGTCTGTGGCGGCGCGATCGAGGTAGGCGGCTAGGAAATCGTGCGCGGCAGCCTGGGAGATAGGCTTCGAAGAAAGAATGGTGGTAGGAGGTAGCGGAGAGGGACCCTGAGCGGCCATTGTGGTATATGATATTTGGTTTGTTTCTCGACTCGTCGCAGAAGTGTTTAAGTATATGTAAAGGTTGTTATCGAAGTAGTGACTCTTTAAATTCCGAGGAGAGAGTTTCGTTGAGTACTGAGAAGGGACGCCCGTATTCAATTGTGTCGGAATAAGAAGAACTTGTTTATTTCCTTGTTGATTGATTATTGCACCAATTGAGCAGATATGGAGAACTGTAGATGCGCTCTTGCATCGTCCGGCGGAGAGAAAAAGTCGGAGGTGGTCCGTGCACTGCGGCGCCGGAGTTCAATTTTCAGTCCGCCGTCACGGACAACATCTCGCATCCCTCCATCGCCGTCCCCAGCTTTCCGCGTCAGCGAGGTCCAATTACGTTTCACACTCGTCTTCAATCTGCTCATCACTATGCTTTGCTTCCGGTGTACGGCTCTGCCGACCGCTTTTAGGTCCTTTGCGGCCCCAGCAACCAGGTACGTCCGTCCAATTTTGGCACCCCGGATCCAATGAGACCACGCATCTAGGCTCTCCATATAGCCCGATTCGTCAGTCAGGACAGGCGGATTGTCAGGGGAAGCCCCGGCACCTCGGACACTTCATAGTATTGATGAAAGAAAAATGACTGACTTGAATCAATTCACTAGACTCACCTCCGCACCGCTCACATCCACCGCAACCGCTCTATCAACACCGTTCCGTGCCCTCTCCTCCACGACCCTCTCCTCGCTCCGTCTCCCACAACAACATTTCCCCTCTCAGAGCCTCATTACCTCTTCCTCCACTACTACTGTCCGTTCCCTGCTCTCCACCAACAACTCTTTCGCAAATCAACAAACGCGCTCCTTCTCCGCTAGTGCCTCGTTGGCCGGAAAGCGCGATACTTACAACCCCTCGCGGAGGGTGCAGAAGCGCCGTCACGGATTCCTGGCTCGGTTGCGCTCGCGAGGTGGACGGAAGATCCTGTTGCGGAGAAGGGCTAGGGGGCGGAAGTCGCTGAGCTGGTAGTCTGAATGCGTTGTTTGGTGGTGATGGGTTTATTGGTCTCGTTTAATCTCATATGTGTGTGCTGTGTACCATGACGTTTGTTGCTCTTTGGATTTTGCGGTATCTGGATCTATTTACTTGGTAGGGTGGCGGGGGAAGCATCGTGGCGCCTTTGCGCTCTGTGCTGTCCAGGGTAGGGTAAGATGGCATGAGGAGATGCAGCTTCTGATGTCTTGAGCTCGCTTTGCTCGGGTTCGGTATTACCCTTTGTGTTACTAAGATGGTGGTGATATGGGTCTAAGATTTCTATCTCGCTACCATTAATAGGACGCTGTCCTATGTGTACCTTATACATATTCATATATAGATATCATATTGTCACGTGGTTTGGTTTATAATTTGTCGGTCTGGGTGTTAGTTTGGTAGGAGTAGAGTGTATTTCTATCACCTGGGGTTTCTAATTGTATTATTCTCACAAAGGTCAGAGATAGAAGCTGTGTGTTGCAAATATAATGGCAGTGTAGAACAGGTTATGTCACCTAAGAGACTAAGCTTCAGGTTAATCATAGTAGTGGGCCCAATAGCGAAAGCATCTGCTAGCACTTTTTATTACAACATGCAATGAAATAAGAAGAACGAGAGCTTTTTCATAAACTTCTGGCAACGTTTACTCGGGTGTTTGGTAGGTACCGATAATCACAACTAAGATTTAGGTGCAGATTTGTGGTGGTGGTTAACCACTTATGTTGTACGATATATCATTAACATCAAAAATCATTGCGCGTCTGCTAGTTGGAGACATCTCTAACAATACAGATCACACGGGTCGGCATATCTGGGCCCCCAGGGGTAGCTGGTCTTTCGACCTAGGTGTTATCCAGGAACTGGCTCAGATAAATCTTGTCATGTCTAGAGGTTGTCGTATAGATTGCATCACTCATCATCTTCGTCATCCTCCATGTCTTCATCACTGTCATCTTCATCTTCAGATCCGGTTTCATACTCATCGTCGTCATCGTCGGACTCCTCGTCCTCGTCATCGCCGACCTTCAGCCCATAGTCATCTTCGAATTCTTTGAGTGGCTGCACCGCAGGCGTGAATCCCGATGCCTGGAGACCTTCCTTGATAGTCTAAACCGACAGTTAGTAAATGATACACAAGAAGATCATAATTTCTTCATGGAATGACAAACCTCCTCAAGCACTGTAGCGCAGGTAACCACGATATTGGCCGTGGACGGGTTAAACAAAGGCAGAATGATGTCCTTCAGAGCGCCCTTCACGTCATCAACGCTAGTAGCCCGCACCTGCTTGAGCACCCGCTCCTTGTAGTCGCTAGGCAGGCGCCGAATCACCTGTCGGATGAAACTGCCTGAGGCTGCGCTACCAATTGTCGACTGTTCATTCGCAAAGCTTACCACAATGCTGCTAATGGAACCCTCCAGCATCAAGGGATCGAAGGGCATCGCACCAGAGAGGTGATCCTCAACAATCTGCTTGCTGGAGTCGAAGGCTTTATGGGCGTTGGGGGAGCGGTAAACGTCGAAGTTGACGAATCCGGTGTCAATGTTATAGGCAAAGTTCGTGCCATATGCCAAACCCTTGCCTCGAACTGCAACCCAGAGGGGACCCTCAACCGCGTTCATGTATGCAATTGCAACCATTAAGGCAGGAAGTCTTGGATCATCATAAGAATCCAAACCACGTGCGGTAGCATATGCGAACGATGAATCAATCGTCGGCATAGGAACCACATACGACTTACCGCCCAACTTCTGGCCAGCCTCACTGAGCAACGGTCTTCTAGCCGTGATAGGCTGTAGAGGGGCACCTGCACCCAAACGCTCAGCAAATGGTTTCCATGCTGACACAGGGTTTTGAAGTTTCTCCAGGTCAGCGATAACTAAGACTCGCATGTTCTCGAAACGGAAAAGCGCATCTCTGATTTCTTCCATCCGCGCAACGACAGACTTCGGCTCTTCTGCCAATTGCTTCTTGATCCGTTTCAAATAACGCGCCTTCACCAAGGTGCTCCGAGCCCGAACAATAGACTCTGCTGCATAGTGGACCATCACATGAACAGCCGCGAGCATGTCGTCGCCACTACGCTTGGAATCGGGCACATCGGAGAGCAGTCGACTGGTAATCGCTCGGAGTCGCTCGACATCGAAAATCGAGTTCCAGGAAAGTTCCTGGATCCATGCGATCGCCGTGTGATACTTCTCAAGCTCCACCTGGAATGAGATCCGCAACATCTCCGAGTTTCCTAGGCTTCTAGCTCCTTCCATGGAGTAGCCAACAGTATCCCTTTCCAACTCGACAACCACCTGCTCAAAGTTGATGGTTTCCCCGTTCCGGTTGACAGGCAGGTTGAAGAATGCCTCAGTATACACAGACAGCAGTGGACGAAGCTGCACAGGTACGGCCTGTGCCGAGATGAGGAGGGAGAGCTGCACGAAGCTACTGGGGATATGCTCGAAATGGATGAACAAGGGCAGATCAGAGCCATCAGCATCCACCAGTTTTTGCGCCTTGTGGGATGGGCGCCCGGCATCGAGGGCTGCACCAGACCTGGCTGTAGTAGTGTCCACGAAATGGATAGACTCTATTCCAGGGATTTGGAACCTCTCCAGCATCTCCTTGGGGATCTCCTTGTCATTTTCAGCTTTAGCTTTTTCCAGCTTGTCGGCCAACTTCTTCAGCCCCTCATCACCCAAGCGCTTCTTTTGCTCTGCGACTCTAGCTTCCTCCTCCTTCTTTAATGTGTCAGACATCTTAACGGACGGAACACCAAGGATAGTGACATGGTTGGCATCAGAAATCCATGTTTTGATAAAACTGCGCCACTGTTCTTCACTCCACTTCTCCAGCACGTCGTACTCTTGCAAGGTCGCAACATCAAGCATAGTCGATCCGTCTCTCTTTCCGAAAAGAAAATCCGAGATCACGTACTCCGCAAAGGAAGAGGCGGAGCTTTCGGTAGAGAACTTCCAGGTCCGTCTTTGCCGGTCAATGCACTCCTTGATATACCTCATGTCTAAATCTTTCTCCATAGCGTCCTTGAGCACTTCGAAAAACCGTTGCTCTACCTTCGCGAGTTTCTCTGTCTCCACACTGGTTAATGTGAAGCGGATCTCAATGCTGGGATGATCTTCGGTAGCATAATAGACAGCACTGGCGAGCTGCTCCTTCTCAACCAGGATGTTATCCAATAGAGAAGCAGATGAACCGGCCAGATACAGCAATGCAACATTGACAGCCCCGGCTATAACAGAGTAAGTATATCTTCGAAATGAGGACAGCGGAACACTCACTTTGAACAGGGTCGGTACAGTCCGGACCGAGGAATCTAATTTCTATCTCCCCGAAAGATTCATCTTCTTCCGGAAATTCCACAGTCTGGACAATGGACTTCTCCAATGGCGGCGCCTGCTTGGAATCTACCCACGGCCTCTTGAAAGGTGAATCAGGACTGGGAATGACATCTAGAATAGTATCTTCGAACTTGTCCAAGGTCTCCAGCATGTTCTGGTGATCTACTTCGCCTGTGATGATTAGGCATAAGTTCTTGGGCTGGTACATCTCACGATGGAACGCTCGGATACGGTCCGCGGTGAGGACACGGAGCTGCTCCATCATACCGCCTGTCTCGTAGCGAAAACCTACACCATGCGGGTAAGTCAATCGACGAGCGGTTAGATCGATTAACTCTGCAGAGTTATTCTGCACACCCTGCATCTCCGAGTAGACGACTCCAGCGTCGTCTCCGGCGCCATCAATATGATGCACTTCGGTATAGCACCCTTCATCTGTCAGTGTTGGAGCTATAACATGCTCTAGGTACACGGGTAAGATTTGAGCGAACCCTTCCCAGCCTGCTGTGTCCAAGGTGTAGGCCGTGTGGTCTGTGGCCGTCCAGGCATTGGTGCTCGAATAAACACGTGTTGCTAGCTTGTCAAGGAAACCCTTATATCTATAGTTCCGCGAGCCCATAAAGCACAAGTGCTCCAACGTGTGAGGAGCACCTGAATCATCGAGAATCTCTGTGGCTAGAACAAAATAACCTGTGACCTTGGGTCCTTTTTGGTCAATGACCACTACCCTCATGCCTGTTCTCTCCGACTCATACTGAGCAAACTCGCTAGGCGAGTACTCCGGTTTGAACTTCTGGAGTAGCTTGAAATGGCTCTTTTGAGTAGATGACATTTTGCTCAATGATCTCTGGAAATGTGATTTAGAACCAAATCCTGTGATCACGCCCCGTAGCGATAATCTAAAATGCTGTTAGTAATCCATAGGCCAGAAGCGCAAACTTTTAGGAAGCAAGTATAACAGTTTTATTCATTTTAGAGAAGCTAGCAATGCTTGAGGTTCAGGGTGCGGGGAATTGAAACGGGAAAAGCACCCATTCCATGTTTGAAATACCAATAGCAAGAACAAGGGGATTGCAAATTGTAATAGTACGACATCACGAAGACCACGAAGCATGCTGTATGAAGGCACAAATCTGTGGCAGCCAATGTAAGGCTGCCGGTTGAGGATTGGATGTTTAATACAGACAACGACGGAGGGGCAATCTCTTTTCTTGCTTTTTTTTTTATTCAATGGAGTTCAGGGCTGGTACAAGCATGGACTCACATGGATCGAGAAGCGTTTGCCCGAATCAGGCTTCTCAATAGTAACTGAGACAACACGATGGGCTCTGCTTGACGCCGATTATGATGTTTCAGGAATATTGAGGTCACACAGTTGGCCGCTGAACGAAGGTTACCCTCCAACTGTAACGGTTCAGAGTGGAGTTCAGGTTTCCGGTTCGATAGAGAGCACCACACCAACAGATAATTCACAAAAAAACAACCCGTGTCTATTCTTAGGAGGTATCTTTACCGAACAGAAAAATAAGAATATAGCAGCAGATAAGACACACGGAAAAGAAAGAAAAAAATCATATAAATCGGCCTCAGTCTGGCCCTGGGGAAGAGCGAGATCGTTCGTGGTCTTGCCTATCGCAGCCAAGGCGGTGAGCGGTGAAGTCACATGGCGGTGTTGACAGCTCGCCTTCCCTTTCGGTTGCGATCTGCTGCATTGGAGTCCTTGGTATATCTTTGTGGATCGATACCTGGCAGATCTTCTGTAAGAGGGAGGTAGAGCCTAGTGTGGCGCTTCTGTTTGTCTTCTTTACGTTTTTAATCCGCCGATTACCAAGAACCAAGGGCTCTTGCTTAGAACTACTAACATAATGTCCGCTAAGGTATCGGAGCAGGACATAAGCCAGTCGGTGCTGAATTTCGTGACCGATGGTACTTATCCAGTATCGGAGGAAATTGTCGCCTCTGGTTTTCCTAGCTCTTTCCTGGCGAAGGAACTGGAGCTCATATCGAAGGCTAGGGAGCAAGTTGAAGTAAGTAGTGTATCTAATGCGGAGCTCCGCTTAAGTAGCAGCTCAGATGGCAGTATAACTAAATGAGAATGTCCTATAGGCCGAAATTAACTTCCTCAGTCGTGAGAACAACTTCGATGCCGACGGATGGATTTCACAGGCCAAGCAGCTTCATGCAGACATTGAACGATCTAGAGTCACTGCGAGGGAAATTGTCGAGCAACATGAGAAAACGCAGCCTTTGCAATTGAAAGTGGAAGACGCTTCCGCGAAAGTTGGACTCATTGAGACCGAAATTGCGTTTAATCAGGCGGTAACCAGTGCGCTGACGGAAGTACAAAAGCTTTGCGAACAACTAGACGACGGACGAGCAGCTCTCGGAGAGGGCCGCACCATGGCTGCCATTGACATATTGGAATCCACTGAATACGCTGTCAAGCAAAGCAGTCATTTCACAAACACAAATGTTCTACATATACTGCTAGAGAATGCTGCCGGACTGCGAAAAGATATTATGGAGGCTGTCCGTAACCGCTGGAACGAACAGCTGCATATTGATAAGACTGAGGGAAAGCTGACCATTGCTAAGGACAGCGGTATGTTTCTTCCGTTGGATAGCGCCAGGTAGCTCATGTTCACTAACAGATTTCATAGAAGATACATTGCACGAGACCATCGTGGCCTTGACCAGGCTTGAGATGTTCCCTTCAGCTAGGGATAGGTTTCAAAAGGAATTAATTTCGAAGATAGTTGACCCGATATTGCTTCCTGGAGCCACTGGACGTAGCCACGGGTGCCATGTTTTAGGATCTACAATATACCTTGAGCCGCAGCCATCAATGGTATCAATACCCGAGCTGCTTGAACGTCTAGTCAAGGTACTGGGCTTCTTGAAGCAGCATATCCCCACTCCTATTGGGGAATCATTCTCAGAAATGTTCATTCCCTCGTTGTCCTCCAAGATAATTGATCTGTGGTTAGCACCTGCTATTCCAACCGATCTCGAAGGCTTGGGACAGTTTGAGCAAATACTCGATCATGTTCTCAAATTCACGAAGAACATTGAGAGTTTTGAATGGCGCGGCCAAGAAGAACTCATCTCTTGGGTCAACCAAGCCCCGCGTCTCTGGATAGCTAGACGGCGCGTTGACTCATTGGATCAGGTTCGGAGAATCCTCGCTGCTTCTCGAGGCACTACAGAACGGGTTGAGAGAATCGAAGTTGAGAAGGTTTCGGGGAGCGATGAAGCTCTGCTGGAGAATGCTACACCTGATGATTGGGACGCTGGTTGGGAAGAAGACAACGAAAGCGGTTCCAAGGGGAAGCAGCCCAGTACTCTCGACGACGAAGAAGACGTGAGTGCCTGGGGGCTGGATGATGATACTGAGGAACATGACCCCAAAACGAAACATGACACGGCCACGGCATCTGCGGACAATGACGATGATGCTGGAGATGCCTGGGGCTGGGGTGATGAGGATGAAGAACAGAACGCCGAGATCTCAGAGCCGAAGACACCAGTTGTGCCTGCAATTGTCAATGGCAAGGGTGGGGCAAGCCATTCCACTCCCAGAGAGGTTACTTTGAGGGAGAAGTACACCATAACGGACATCCCCGACTCAATTCTGGGAATCGTCAAGCAACAAATTGTGGACTCCAATACCATATCCCAGCCTGCGTAAGTCTTTCATGGCCAGAGCCTTATAGTTGCTAATACGTTACAGACATGCCCATTCACGCGTGGTTTCCTCCGGAACAGGACTTCTCGCACTCCCAACTCTGATACTGGCCATGTTCAAAGCCACGGCCTCCACTTTCTACGGTCTCAAATTGAGTGCAGGGCAGATGTATTTATATAACGACAGCTTGTATCTCGCTGGTCAAGTCCGTGATCTGGCAGAGGAGTACCAAATCACTAGGCTTCATGCAGATATTGAAGCTCTCGAAAAATATGGAAAACTGGCTTACAGCAAAGAAATGCAGACCCAGCGCACAATTGTCACAGATCTTCTAGACGGTGCACAGGGCTTCAGCCAATGCTCGGAGCAACCGTTTCTGGGCGAATGCGAGAATGCAGTCAGCGCCACCGTGGACAGAATTCGCGACGTGTTTAAGGAATGGCAGCCTATCCTGTCGCAGTCTGCACTTCTTCAATCGATCGGCTCATTGGTTTCAACTGTCATAAGCAAGATAATAATTGAGATCGAGGATTTAGGTGACATTTCAGAACCTCAGTCACAGCGGCTTGTGTCATTTTGCAACCAAGTGACTGGGTTGGAAGATCTATTCATCCCGGAGGGCCCAGATAGCACCGAGCGTTCGCCTATGACGGCCGTTTATGTACAGAATTGGTTGAAGTTCCAGTATCTTATCAATATTCTGGAAAGCTCGCTGGCTGACATCAAGTTCCTTTGGCTCGAAGGCGAATTGCGTCTAGAGTTCTCCCTAGACGAGGTCGTGGATCTGATTGAAGCTCTTTTTGCTGAATCCGACTACAGGCGAAAGGCGATCGCGGACATCAGAAGGGCGTCGCGAGGGCAATAGTCATTAATTTCAATTGATGTATATAAACTTTGGAATCTGAATTATTGTTGTATTGATCGCATAATTTATGCTCTTCTACTTGTCACGTACGTAATGTTGTCGCGGGGAATCTCCGCGCTTTGCACATGTGGCCGCATCGGTCGCCGTATTTTTTTCCTTCACTCGGTGGAGTTTTCTCAACTGCGCTTTGAAGTGCTTTTGATCGCGCCTTTCATATCACCCATATTTTCTTTCACTGCCATTATGAACGGCGTTCAGGATTCAACCTCTGCTGCGGCCTCGTCCCAGTCTGCGCAGAGGCAGGTGCGCGTGCAGCTCGTTAGCAAGCAAGAAGACATTGCGCTGCCTGAGAGCACCGGCCCCATTCTGGTTCCCACAGGTACGAATGCATTTTGGCAACTTACTGCTAGTCTGCTTTGTATATACTTGTGTGCTCACTGATTTTTGTAATATTCTGTAGGATTGCGGAGATATGCACTTTCTACCCTGGTGAATAATCTCTTGGGAAACGACAAGCCGGTGCCATTTGAGTTTTTGATCAATGGCGCATTCCTTCGGACTTCGATCGATGAATACTTGACGGCCAATGGCATATCTGCGGAAACCACTCTGGAAATTGAGTACATAAGAGCGTTGATTCCCCCGCTCCATATTGCCTCCTTCGAGCATGATGACTGGGTTGGCTCTGTGGATGTCCTCTCTGCGACCTCGCCTGCTACCTCTTGGGCTTCTGCGGTCGTCTCTCCAGGCCAGGAGAGAATCCTATCGGGAAGCTATGACGGATTGCTTCGTGTGTGGAATATGTCCTCCCAGATCGTCGCAACCTCACCGTCCCCGGCTGATGGAGGGCACGGTGCGTCCATCAAAGCCGCTAAGTTCATCTCGCCGAATTCGATTGCGTCGGCTGGCCTTGATCGCACCGTTCGACTCTGGAAGTACAATGAAAGCGATGATGGATTCTCAGGAAAGATCACTCCGCAGATTGAGCTCTACGGACACAAATCTGGTATCAACTCGTTGGCTGTGCATGCCCCCTCGAACCGTATTCTCTCCGCCTCGTCAGACCACAGCATTGGCTTCTGGTCGACAAAGAAGTCAGATGCCCCAGCTGCCCCCGAGAATCTAGTTCCATCTGCTGCGTCACGGAGCTCGAAGCGCAGAAAGGTGAGCTCGTCCGTCAGCATCCCGCAGCGTGGCCCGCTTGCGCTGTTGTCTTCCCACACTGCGCCAGTGTCAGCTGCCATGTTTGACACAAACGACTCGACTGTCGGCTATTCTACTTCGTGGGATCACTCTCTACGTACATGGGATCTGGTCACGGCCGCTTTAGTAGACACCAGATCGACATCCCATTCGTTGCTATCTCTCGAGCATCTCCCCGAGCACCACCTTCTTGCGACAGGAACTTCCGCTCGCCACATCACTCTCATCGATCCTCGTACATCAGCGACAACCATCTCCGCCATGACCCTCAGAGGTCACACCAATGCCGTGGTTTCGCTGTCCCGCGATCCCCACAGCAGCTACGGTCTCATCAGTGGTAGTCACGACGGTACATGTCGAATCTGGGATATCCGTGCTACGAAGACGGACAAGGACGGTGTTGTTGGTGAGAGCGTGTATTCGATTACTCGGAGAAGCTTGGAAGAGCAAGGTAAAGCGGATGCTAAGCGAGTAGGTGGAGAGGGAGTCAAGGTCTTCAGTGTGTGCTGGGACCGCTCGGTTGGCATTGTCAGCGCCGGTGAGGATAAGAGGATTCAGATCAACCGGGGTGAAGGCGTCTTGTCTTCCGCATAAGAGGAGTTGCACACATGGTTCTGGCGTTATAACTATAGGATGAAAAGTTTGGTTCTGAGTATTTGTATTAAAACAAGCCACTGTACGAGCTGATGTTTCCACTTGCAATATATCCTATAATTGCTTTAGAGAGAGGCAACATTGAATCACTACTAAGATTTCCTTGATTTCAATATTTCATTGTCTACATAAAATACATCCCCAGGATGGAGAAGGTCAAGCCAGAACACTAATTTACAAAAGCGAATTTATAACGCCATTCCATGCCCCAATTGAAACGAAGCCGCAGGACCACTGGGGTCAATAATAGAATCAATCATGTTAACCTCACAGTCTTCTCTCCATACGGTTGAGCTTGACAGCAGTTTTGATCTAGTGATTACGTTAGTATAAATCTTCTTTTGTGCAATACCCCACGACCACGTCCACCAGCGAAGTGCTTCAACATTCCCTAGTATCATATTGGGGGAAACTGGATATAGGAATAAACCAACCTGGCTCCTCGTCCGCTGTCCCCGAACGGGCAAGCCGAGCGCATGACGCCGACCACGGTAGGTTCCCGTCTCCTTCAAACGCTTGATGTTATCGAGGTACTGTCTGCGGAGATCGTTCTCAATCTTCATGTCGGACAAGGCGGCCGTGATGTCGAGGACCTGCTTGTTCGCCAAGTCGCCAACCTTGCATGTTGGGTGGATATGGAAGCGGGCAAGGAGACGGGTCGAGGTCAAGTTACCGATGCCGAAGAAGGACTCGAGCGATTTCTGATTTCAGTCAGACCAAGCGTTGAAGGTAAAATGGAAGTTCGGAGTTGCTTGCCTTGACGAGGTTTCGCTCGGGGAAGTTCACGCCCAAAATGAAAACCTGATTGCTTGTTAGCCGCCCATTGAGGGTATTCTCAGATCGAAATAACATTAACACATACCATCTTTACGGATTGGCTTGTTCAGTTCTCCAGGAAATGTGATATGGCCTAAACTGCCTATGTGCTGCGCTATTCTTCTATCATCCGCCGCAGTCTGGCTCAGTTCGGCGCGGAAGAAATTCAACCAGTAACAATGTTTCTCCGAAAGATTTTCAGTAATTTTCAGTTTGGCATACCATAAATACATTATTTCTTCCGCCTTTGCGGTGAGATGAAATGAAAATATCAATCTATAACTGCAAAGATACGCAAACTCTAATCCTTATCCGGTTATTGTGCTCTTGGCACCTCCGCAGTAATGCAAGCTGGCCTCCATTCGCTGAATGATTGCTCCTTGAATCTCCTGTGCTCTCAAGCAATCGTTTGAATTCTCCTACATTGGAGACATCCTGAGCAATCATGAACTTCAAGAACATTTTTCTATCTTTCTTCTTCGTCCTGGCGGTTGGACTTGCTCTTGTCCACGCCGAAGATGCTCAGCCCCGGGGCCCCAAGATCACCAGTAAGGTGTGTATAGTTATGATTTTCGGCGCTTACAACCAGTGTCGACTTCTTTCCAAATATGACATACTAATTGCATCTACACACAGGTGTTCTTTGATATAGAGCATGGAGACAAGCCTCTGGGCAGAGTCGTGCTTGGCTTGTATGGCAAGACTGTTCCTAAGGTACGTGATCGTCGCCATGCTATTATCTCTCGGAGCTCCTGTACTGATCATATTATTATTGCTTTTCTAGACCGCTGAGAACTTCCGGTATGATTTCAGGACTCGATCTCAGATGAAGCTTCTGCACCCTGCTGACATTGCTCGTTTCCAGCGCTCTCGCTACTGGTGAGAAGGGCTTTGGCTATGAAGGATCTACCTTCCACCGTGTCATTAAGGACTTCATGATCCAGGGTGGTGACTTCACTCGTGGCGATGGTCAGTAATATGAGGATCTTGGTTATATGTGTACAATTTCCCCGCCAAATGCTGACTGTTCATGCGAAAAGGTACCGGTGGAAAGTCGATCTACGGTGAGAAGTTCGCCGACGAAAACTTCAAGCTGAGGCATACGCGCAAGGGGCTCCTGAGCATGGCCAACGCCGGCAAGGACACCAACGGCTCCCAGTTCTTCATCACCACCGTTCCTACACCGTAAGTCTATGCCGATTTCGTCTAGCGATAACAGCCAGCTTATGATTGCGGGACAGTTGGCTTGATGGCCGCCATGTCGTCTTCGGTGAAGTGCTCGAGGGCTACGAGATCGTCGCTCAGATTGAGAACGTGCCCAAGGGCCGTTCTGACAGACCCGTGGAGACTGTCAAGATCGTCAAGAGTGGAGAGTTGGAGTCTGAGGACAAGGCTGGAGAAAAAGGTAGCAGCCACGAGGAGCTGTAGACCTGTTTCCTGAGGTCTCAGCCTGCTTCTCGATAAGACTGTGATGTGCTGATCGCTTGTAAAGAAACGAGCTCCGAAGAAGAGTCACAACCTTCAGCAATTGCTGTTATTCCTTCTCCAACCCCTTTGCCTATGACATCTGATAACGCTCCTTATATTTTCCCGAAATTCGCAGCGCTTGCCATTGTTGTCGGTCTCCTGGTTGTCCTGGTCCGACGCAGCTTCAAGGGAGAACAAGAGAAGGCTGAAAGAAGTATTGTTTGATAGAAATTGTACTCATCCAAATACGTGGAAAAATTTGCTCAGTAGAATCCACCCTCGGCTGCAGCCCGTACGCTACGACTTTCCTTGCAGTGCACGGAGTACATGCCGTTTTCATGTGCCACATGACGAGCCGACGCATAACCCATGCCTTAATTAGCCGTGGCAAGCGCGCCAGGACCAGATGCTGTGAGATCATCTTCCAGTGGCAAGTAATAGAAAGGCTTGGCCTCCAGTTGGGCCAACGATGTACTTTTGTAATAAGCTCCACTGGCAGGCAGCGGCAAGGATGCGCCCACTATCTAGCAAGTACTCCTGCCACCCCTACTTTGTTAGTCAGTGCTATGATAGGCACCGTCCAGTGGGAAAGTTTTACGGCGATAAGATTTACTCGTTGCCTACCATACTTCACCGACCCCACGCTGACGATTTGAGTGGGAGACCATTCCACCTGCGGAGTAAGGTTATTTTTTCTCAAGAGTAACACTATTCCACCTTAGCAGTCAAAATATTGGAACTTTGTGTTTACTACTGTCTAGCCTGGTTTTGGCATGGCCGTGATAAACTATGGACTTCATAATCAAACTTCAATTCTTAAAATCGTTCAGCTATCCGGGTGTAAGCAAGTAATAGACGTGTAACTTGTTATATGCAGCAGTTGGGCATGGACAGCAAGAACTGCAACGGCAGTATCATCATACGAATGCACAATGATGCTCCAATCACGTCAATTTTGAAGTGAGAGTGTCCACATTTCGGCGATGTAAGCCTAGTATGAGACGATCATACTTGTATGCCGTGGTCAAAAGTGAGAGGAATAAAATTCCACACACGTTGCTCTGTCAGAGTTTTGATTACCGGGGGGTCAGTCAATATGCCAAGGCGCAGAAGCTGATCAGGTCCCATAATACAGTGGCTGCGTTGACACTGTAAAAATTGAAGATGACGGAGGCGAAGTATACATAGTAGCCATGGCCACCAGGCTGCCAAGTAAGGATGCGCTTGGCTTGAGAATGCACTTTACACGTGACCGTGACAGTATCTACGGGGGGGGCGAGCCTGAGGCAAAAAGCAGAGTTTTTTTGGACCTCGTCAGATTGGCTCAAACCGGATCAACTGGTGAACAGGTCGCTCCTACTAGTACCCTAGATAGTATAGAATGTGGGATTTCGGCCAACAACCCTAGAATCTTGCAACTGGTCAAATTTTCCAAAAAATGGATTGTGGTCCGTAGTCGAAATGGACAGCAATTCAATGCGGGAAATCCCTATATCAGAGTTTTAAGCCCATTTTTTCCCCATGAACTGTTTTTGAACTGGTTGACCTCGTAGTAGTGGACAAGCAGAGAGACAGCAGGAGAACACAGTACTAGGAGTAGCACTCCCAGCAAGTGACGGAGGTACAACAGAGCCAAAATAGACAGGGCCCAGCCCATCATCATCTGGCAACACAGCCAGAACCACGCCGCCACTCTGTTTCGTTTAGCCTTTTTAGAATTTTCTTTGGATTTTTCCCATTCCCCCTTCCTGTTTGGTGCAATGGCCGTTTGGCCTGCGCTGGCTGGCTTGCCCTCCTGCTGCTGCTTCCCTTCGCTTCTTTTTTACACGCTGAACCTTTTTTTCTCACCCGGACCGTCCCCAATAATCCCATCGCCGGCTGCCAATAAGCAAGCAAAACCTTCCCAGTGCGCAGGCCTGCCAACCACTGCCAGTGCATTATTCCCTTAGTTTCGTAGTCATCGTCTTTGCCTCTCCTCCCCGTTCTCCGTCCCACAAACCTTCTTCCTCTTCCCTACTTCTTTTCTTCCATCCCCTCTAAACCTCCCCTCCTAATCCAGTCTGGTTTCAATTTTTTTTTTCTCCAATATCTCCACATCATATCCTATTCTCTTCCCCTTCCCCCCTTTTTTTCTTCTCTTTTTCTACACCGTAATAGAGGATTAGATCTGGGAGATCGTCTTGTTCTTCGTTTAGTATTTCTCCCCAAGGTCTTTCTTTACCCTGTTCCTCTTTCTCGCACTGTGTTACTCTTATTGATCCCCTGTGTATTGCCACTCGATAGAGACGCGGGGACTTTTCACTTCACTTCTTCTTGATCTTCTTTCCTTTTGTCCTGTACAGAAGAAAAGAAATTTCCAGTGTTCGCCCGCAAGGACAACATCCGCTGAAAAAACGCTTTGTTCAAATACCACCATAGTACGTTTTTTTCTTGTGCCGGCTTCTGCAACGACATCCCAACGCGTGTTGCTCATCTGTCATCTGTGTCCACAGTCCGAAATACCGCAAATATGGCCGACAGCTTGAAGATGGGAAACCTTTCCCTCAACGAGTCTCAGCACGCTCCTGCCCCTGCCCCCTCCACGGGTCGCGCCGCTTACATCCCTCCCCATCTTCGCGGACGCCAGATGGGTGGAAACATGGACGGTGCTGCCGCCGCTGCCCCTCCCCCCGGTCCCGCCGCTGGCCCTGGCAACTCCTGGGGTGGTCCTAGGTATGTGATATTTAATTACCGCGTGTCCCATTTCACGTTGTGTGTAGTGACTAACTGGCATGATTCTGCAGAGGCGGCCCTCGTGGTGGCCAGTGGGCCAACGCCAACGCCCCTGATTTCAGCCCTCGCGGTCCCAATGGTAACACTAGCTGGAGCCCTCACGAAGCTCGCGGGCCCTTTAATCCAAATGCTTACGGACACCCAGGTCACGGAGGTTCTTATGGAAGTGGAGGTGGTTCTGCCCGAGGCTCTGGAGATGGCCAGTGGCGTGACGGCAAGCACATTCCCGGTCCTGCCAATCCCCGTCTCGAACGCGAACTGTTCGGTCTTCCCAACGATCCCACCAAGCAAAACACTGGCATCAACTTTGCCAACTACGACGACATCCCCGTGGAGGCCTCTGGTCACGATGTCCCGGAGCCGGTCAACGCCTTCACCAACCCGCCCCTGGATGACCACCTGATCGAGAACATCAAGCTCGCCCACTACCAGACTCCCACTCCCGTCCAGAAGTATTCCATCCCCATCGTCATGAACGGCCGCGACTTGATGGCCTGCGCCCAGACTGGTTCCGGAAAGACTGGTGGTTTCCTCTTCCCTATTTTGTCTCAGGCTTATCAGAACGGTCCTTCCGCTGCTCCTGCCCAGGCCGGCGGCCAATTTGGCTACGGACGTCAACGCAAGGCGTACCCGACCTCCCTCATTCTCGCCCCCACCCGTGAGCTTGTTTCCCAGATTTTCGATGAGGCCCGCAAGTTCGCCTACCGCTCTTGGGTCCGCCCTTGTGTTGTGTACGGTGGTGCCGATATCGGCTCCCAGCTCCGCCAGATCGAGCGCGGATGTGATCTTCTGGTTGCTACTCCTGGTCGTCTTGTCGATCTTATCGAGCGTGGCCGCATCTCTCTGGTCAACATCAAGTACCTGATTCTCGATGAGGCCGATCGCATGTTGGACATGGGTTTCGAGCCCCAGATTCGCCGCATTGTGGAAGGCGAGGATATGCCCCACGTGAACGACCGCCAGACGCTGATGTTTTCGGCCACCTTCCCCCGTGACATCCAGATGCTGGCTCGCGACTTCTTGAAGGACTACGTCTTCCTGTCCGTCGGCCGTGTCGGTTCTACCTCTGAGAACATCACCCAGAAGGTTGAATACGTTGAGGACCACGACAAGCGCTCCGTCCTCTTGGATATCCTCCACACGCACGGCACTAGCGGTCTGACCCTCATCTTCGTCGAAACCAAGCGTATGGCCGACTCCCTGTCCGACTTCCTTCTCAACCAGCGTTTCCCCGCCACCGCTATTCACGGTGATCGTACCCAGCGTGAGCGTGAGCGTGCTTTGGAAATGTTCCGCTCTGGCCGTTGCCCTATCCTTGTTGCCACTGCTGTTGCTGCTCGTGGTCTCGATATCCCCAATGTTACCCACGTCATCAACTACGACTTGCCCACCGACATCGATGACTATGTTCACCGTATCGGTCGTACTGGTCGTGCCGGTAACACTGGTATCGCCACTGCTTTCTTCAACCGTGGTAACCGGGGTGTTGTCCGCGACCTGATTGATCTTCTGAAGGAGGCTCATCAGGAGGTCCCCTCCTTCCTCGAGAGCATTGCTCGTGAGGGCAGCGGCTATGGTGGTCGTGGCGGCCGTGGTGGCCGTGGTCGTGGCGCCAACGCTACCCGTGACATGCGTCGCATGGGCGGTGGTATGGGCGGTCCTCCCTCCTTTGGTGGCAGCAGCTACGGTGCACCTGGCGGTAGCTATGGTGGTGGTGGTGGCGGCGGCGGCAGCAGCTATGGCGCTCCTCCCTCCTATGGAGGCGGTGGTGGCTATGGCGGCGGCGGCAGCTACGGTGGTGGTTACGGCAACCCGTCCGGCCCTACTGGACCTTCTTCCTGGTGGTAAATCACCCGCTAGGGGAAGTTGTGGTCTCTGACGAGGCCGTCGGGTCTGATTGGCTTCTTTCTCTTCATTTGCCTCTCCTTTGACGGATACGATCAGAACGAGTCCTGAGTTCTCCTTCTCTTTCCTCTCATCCCTATCTTTTCTCTCTCAGGGTCGGCTTTGTCATGACTGCCACGACATTATCTTAGATGCGTTCTAAGAATTTGTTTTTTTGCTTTTCTTTTCTTTTTCGTTATTCTCCTATGTGCAGGTGTTTTTTTTTTTTTCTGCTGCTGAGCATTTTATCAATGTCGCCTATTTTATCGTTTTGTTTTAGACATGGGTTTCGATGTGGTCCGATCTCCTTATCTCGCTGCTCGTGGTTATACCCGGTTATAATCGAGAGCATTCGGGTCGGCATTGCATGGATATCATAGAATGCGTTGTCTTTCTCCTGCGACCGCTTCATCAGATACCCTTTTTGTTCTCAGGCGGCCATACGGAGATCCGCTTGAACGACGCGTGCCGAGCGGGGGTGCCGGCTTTTCGTGTTCAGAAAAGTGCTTTTATGATTTTTCCCTGCTTGGTGCCAGGCAGCTGCATCGACCGTGTCTCGCGAATAGATTTCTTACAGTTTCGGTTTCTCATGGCGGGGTTTCTCTTATTCCGTTTTCTTTTTCCATCAGTGTTGTTGTTTCGTGCTTTGCTTGAGATTATGCTTTACTACTCCAAGATGTGTTAAGCATTGGCACCGGAGTTGGAGAGACATCAAGGTCTGTGTGGCTGTGACGTCTTTCGGCGAGCATTGATCTTTTTGCACGACTTCAAGGAATGATGGGTCACAAAAATGGGAATACGGGTGATAGAGATAAGATTCTTCTTTGCATTGTGTATGGCGTTGGCTCGAGCTGCTGTGTCCACAAAATTATTCTCTGCACTGGGGTCCGTGGAGGCTGACATCGAATGGGATCTTCTTTTTCTGGTTCATATCTCGGATCCGTGGAGGATGGGAAGCTGCTTTGCTGGCGCTATTTGTGGGTATCATCATATCTTGTCAGTAGCAGTTTGGGCTCAACGGGAAATGCCGAAGACGGCCTTGCTTACAGAGACCGCGTGTCTCAGAAATAAGGGAGCTAGTTATTCTCTGTTCAAGTAAAAAAAGAAGTCTGAAGCTTGTTTATTATGTGTAACTCATTGTAACTGAAATGATCATGTCCACTTTGTGGTTGCATTAAATCCCTCGGTATCTTAGATCAATTGTACGTAGGAACACATCACTCAACATGTAAAGGGTTACCTGACTTCACTACATGCCAGAATAATTCTCTTCGTATGCTTTCAAACCCATTTTGGAAAGGTGAAAGATATGTCTTGTTCAATGTCTAATAGTGAATGGGGATGGAATGATGGTCGTGGTGAGGCAGTGCTATGTCTTCACTGTAAGCCTATATTGACGGACTCGATGTCAAATGAAGTGAAGCGTTAGAAGCTTTTTAGCATTCTCTTGTCAGAAAGGGAATGCCTGGGTAAAGTAATGAAATCTGACAGACTGCTCATGGGAATAAATGGTCGGGTTCCAAGGGTGGTAAATAGTTAACTAAACTATACATGCTACCTTAGTCACTCCCGCGCACGATCGGAGATCAAGCCAAGGGAGAAAGAAGAAAGTCACGGATCGTCCAGGATCACGTTCCCTGCCCACCTCCCAATTTCTTCCCTCTCTCTCAATCTCCCATCCGCGTCAATCTTCGCCAGCTCTCTCATCTCATCATCCCCATACTTTCTATCATCCGCTGGGCGACCACTCTTCCACTCGTTCATCCATTGCGTCGTCCTTGAGCTAACTATCCCATCAATCGCTGTCCCCCTGCGCGGGTAACCGCTCTCAGGACACGCCGAGAACGGATCCTTACGTCGCAGTCTGGGAGGTTTCATATTACTCCATCTATACGAAGACCATTGTTCCGTGAAAACACGCGACTTCCGAAATGGCTGAGGTTGAGAGCACCGCCGCGGACGAGTCGTTTGCGCAATCCGAGCCGCAAGATGAGCAGCAAACTCACAACATGACCGTTGGTATTAGGCGTCAGGCGAACGGCACTATCGGGTCTGTCTACTCCGGGAACAAGATTCGACATCTCAAGAAGGAAGATGGCATTCCGTTATGGCGCAAGGACATTCAGTATCAGTTCCTCAAGCTCGTCTTTGAAGACCAGACCAAGGTCTTTACTCGATGGCCAGATGGAGAGAAGAACCTGGATTTCGCGGACATCTATATCGATGCTATGGCTAGGAGTAGCAAGACGAGCAAGATCTTGAAAGACAAACTTCAAAACGATAAACAAGCAGCTATCAGCATGGCTATGGTTTGCTTACTGGTGAACTTCGGAAGGATGAATACCACTCTCAACTGTACGTCCTCCTTTCGCTTTTAACTTACAGATATTTTTTTTTCTGCTACTCTTCATCATTTACTGATACGGACCAGTCTTCCCTGAGATGCGTGCTCAACTGCGGACCTATCACTCCATTCCTTCGCTACAAGCCCACCAAGACCCGAACGCCTACAAGCAGCTCCAAGACGCTCCTCGTCTCAAATCCATTCTCAAAGGTGCCTCAGAAGACGTCGACCAGCCAAATACTCTAGAAAGAATCAAGCGCCATGCAATTCCTCGCACGAACCCGGTAAACCTCATTTTCGTCCTGGCACAATACGCGCCCAAGGTATCTGAAATGCATTTCTTCCCTCCACGCGACTTCTTCGACCTCGTTATGCGGGGCACATTGAGCAGTAAGAGTCGTGCAAAGGCATTTCTGTGGTTGATGTGGTGGTACCTGGAAAGTGATTTCAGCGCCGAAGCCGCACGCAACAACCCGTTTGGACCCGGCCTGGACGGTGAAGGAACCGGGGGCTTGCCTATCAAGGTGCCTCAATTTGAAAGCCTTACCGAGGAGCAAGCAAATGAGGAGAATGTTGATACACAGTCTGAGATTGAATATGGAGAGGCTAAGCGCCTGGAACGCAAACGTCAGTTTCACAGGCCTTCTTTGAGTTCCATTCGCGCAATAATTGACACCATCCGCAGGTATTTTGGAGGAAGATGAGCCAATCCCTAGAGTGACCAAACGCTCTAAGAAAGGTACAGTCCCCAGACCGACGTATCAGAACCTAATATGACTGACATCTCGTGGTAGGTTTGCCAGACTTCGGCTACGAGGAAGACGGCTCGGGAGATGTTTCGGGTAAGTTTGTCCAACAAAAAACCAAAGCCTCCCAGTTTACTGACGTGATTATTAAGGTCGAGGCGATGGCCGTGGCTCTACTATGTCAACTCCCTTACACCCCTCTTCCAAGCGCTATCCGCAGGATGATGAGGATGATTATCAAACCCCTGGACAGTCTGCCAGGTCTCGGTACAAGAGGCCTAAGCGGGAATCTTCCCTCAACCGTTCTGTTGGTCAGCAGCGTCTCATCTTAAGAACCAAGATGGAAAACACACCTGACGCTGCTTCTCCAGCTCCTCCAGGCTCTGGCCATCCCATTCTGAACCGGTTCGTCGCAGAACCCACCTTACCTCAGCAGTCATCTTCTCGCCGTCCCCGGCCTCTTACACAGCACCAGCTGGCTGTTGAGCAGAATCGGCGACAGCGAATTGAATATCTTCTAGCCAAGCGGAAGAATGAAGCATATCGTGTCTTGCGTGCGAATCGAGAGAGCGAGCTCCCGCTTGTCCGTCACGGTCGTTTACTATCAACCCTGCCTGATGATTATGATACGGACGATGAGGAGAAGTCATGGGGCAAAGGCGGGCTTATTCCAAAGCCGGATGAAGAGGAAGACTTTGGTGAATGCGCCAGCTACTACTTGTCTGTCATTCGCAAGGCTGCCAGGCGCTTGGACCGATGGGATTATGACGATGCCAACGGCCCGAAGCGTGACCGCAAGAAGGAAAGGGAACAACGTCAGAAAGCAAGAGAAATCAGATTGGCTTTGGAAAACTCCTCAGATCTTGCTGGGCGCGTCCCGTCTTCAGCCCGTAGCAGAGCCCGCGCTGCGCGCAATGCTAAACGCAAGCTTGCTGGCCCAGCGTCTGGTGCCTCAGCTACAGAGGTCAAGGAGCAAGGCGCATCAACATCACGTTCTAAAGCAAACAGGAGCCGTGTTCAACGTGATGCCGGAGATGGTGAGACGACCAACCCTGATGTCACTAAGGATGGTCTCGAAGTGCCATCCCGAGACCGGGAACTCTCCCCGATGCCTGGATCGGCCCAGATGGGCGATGAAGACGGAGACATTGAGGGCGAGGAAGGACTTGACGATATTGACCGTGAGATTCTAGGAGAAGGAAGTGGAGAGGAAGATGTCCGTACGACACGCAAAGCTCGTACATCTCACCCAGCCGAACTTGGCTATGAGGACAGCTTTATCGGCGACGGAGGTGATCCAGACGAGGAGGGTGAGGCGCTCTCATCCGATGAGAACGACGAAGAAGCCGACGACGACGATCTCGATGAGGGAGAAGGAGAAGCCGATGGGGATGATAACTCCTCAACTATGGAAGGCGGAAACGGATATGCTGCTAGTGAGACCTCTTCGGTTGCTGGAGATGCTGCCGAGCCAGCAACTGAAGCTGGCGGCGAGACAGCAGAACGCGAAGATATGAAAGATGAGGTTATGGAAGATAAATAAGCCATATTCCTGTGGGCTACATAGCAATTGCCATGTGGCTTGTTGGTTGGCATTATGGTTTGATTGCTCCTTCAACTTCATCCATCTCTTATGTCTGTCCTTTATATGACTAATTTGCTGTATCTAATTTGGCAACGCGTTTTTGATGTGTCCTTCAGTTCTTGTATTCTGTTCCCTCCTTTTTCCTTTTTTTCTTTTGCACTCATTCAACCCACGGGGATTAAGACTAGCTTGATACAATACAATATGTTACTACTATTAGCTCGGAAACTGCTCGCCTTCGATGGTCTTGGGCTTTCCATCCATGCTGAATGTCTGTCTCAATCACTTGTTCAATCAGAGGGCTACAATATGCAGAATCATCCTAGCAACCGGCATCACAACGGAAATGCAAGCGCCGCACCTATAAGGAGCCTTTCTGGTAGCTGGAAGCTACTAGCAACACATCCTACGTTCTGAATC
This sequence comes from Aspergillus welwitschiae, assembly GCF_003344945.1. Classification (NCBI taxonomy): domain Eukaryota; kingdom Fungi; phylum Ascomycota; class Eurotiomycetes; order Eurotiales; family Aspergillaceae; genus Aspergillus; species Aspergillus welwitschiae. The sequence continues at coordinate 282,701 of NW_020798707.1, read as the reverse complement.
GTACGGCTAGTGATTCGGGTCCTAACCTCCGTATCCTAGGCATCTAATGTGTGTGCCTCTGCTTCAGTCGTCGGACCCCCAAAACATGTTCCCTATGGTCCTTTCGAAGTATATATCGGAAGTGGTATGGTATTAAAACGCTCTGTACGTCCGGCTCATTTCGAACAGATCACCTAGGGTGAAGTGGCAGAGCATGATTACTCCTATTACAGCAAGAGACGGGTCTTTTCAGTACCATGATTACATTGCAATGAACTGATAGCCACGGTGCTAAGTGCTAACTTAAGCTGAATCATGTCTCTAATTTCAGATGGCCTCGTGGGTAATATACAATAGCATGATGACCGCACATTTTTATCCTGACAGTACATCATGGTTAGTATTGGTAAAAAGGGTAGTCAGCAGTGTCACTAACACTGATACTGACATTCACTGTCCGCTGATTGGAATGTGATCTTGCGTCTAGATGTTAGTGGCCAAGCTCAGCCCAGTATGATATCGTGCGGGGTGTACATGTTGAGCTGCATAAATAGCGGGGACGGTCGTATTGGAACAAGTATTGTCCGCACAAAACAGTCCCGTATGGCGTCACTACTATGATAAACATGTACAAGGGGAAATATCATTGGAGATATGATTTCCAACGCAGGCTGGAAGTACGGTGACACACTTGGTGTAATAGTCGGTGCACGAGCTCGAGAAGAAGAGGAAATCGTGACGTGGAAGCTGCTCTTTAGTTGGGTGAGTTGACGTCCCTGAGACAGGGATTAGCAACCATGGCATCTTTGATTTTCTCCGACTCGATCTCCTCCCGAATTATTCATGTGCTAGAGAAGCAAGGGCGTCGAGGGACTTCCGAACTGTGAGGTTGAGTCAGGGTCAGACAGTAACTAAACTGGTATGCTAGGCCACATCTCTAGACCATGCTAGTCATACACACAATGAGTTAAGCCATGTTCTCAGATAAAAGTGTGCAGTAGACATTTGAGTATGACACTGACTCTTCATGTCATGACGATTTGGTTGGGACTGGACTGTTTTGGCGGGTTCCTTTTGTGGCGGCAGCTGGAGGTGGTGGAGCTAAGACAGTTTTGCATGTGATCGCAGGATGAGCTGCTCATTACGGAGTATGGCTTCCCCCAACATTCCTTCGGCCTCTTTTGCATCCTCACTGCTTCCGATTGTCCAGGCTTTTCTGGCTTTGCAACACTTCGCATTATTAATTATTCGTACTTCCAAGGTCTCACATCATCCATTTCTAGCTTCTCACAAATATTATTCGACAGCAATTGCTGTTCATTCCCCCCGCTGTTCTCAATTCCTTTTCCCCTCAGCGTGCTCTCTGCCGATCCGCCGCAAATCTTGCACCCCCAGTTGCTGCCAGTAGTGCTGCTCCACTAGGCCGCTGGCACGAACAGATCTGCCTCCAGCCTCCCCTTTACTATTATTTGGCTGTCTGTGTGCTTGCAGTTCCGGCACGCTCTGGCCTTTCCCTTCTCCTCTCGTCTCTCCCCCCACCTCGGGCACGCTCCTTTCACGCAGACAGGACAATTGTTCGAAAGGAGTCGACCTGCCGATATTTAACCGCGGGTGGACTGACGGCTGATCTTGCTGGAGCCGGTGGATCACGATATCTGGTTACAGTGTCGACTTGAAGATTTCCCGCGCCTGAGCCAAATAACCACTGCCTCCTTCACGTCTCTCGCTCTGTCTTCTATAGCTTCCCTCTCCCCCTAGCCCCCTGGATATCTGGAATCAACGTCCCGCCTGCCATGTCTGACGAGCCTACGATCCTTCGCCCGCGTCCGCGACGTGTGTTCGATCTCACGCCTGAAGAGCCCTCTACCCCAGTCGAACCCGCCAACCCAGACCTGCTCGTCCCTAAAGATGCCGGCTCTACCAGCGTCAGCCGCAATGCTTCGATCATGAACTTGACCTCGTCGACGCTGTACGGTATTTACTCTCCTACCGCATTCGACAGTTCTCGTGACGACTCGAGTCCCTGGGGCACGGAAGCCCATACGCCTCAATCAGGAAGCCCGAGGATCCAGTCTGAAGCTCCAGCACCAGGGAAACTTCGGCGGACACGATCACGGCTTAGCCACGGCCTGTTTCGAGGCGTCATCCTTCCGCAAGCGCTGAAGAGCGCTTTCCTCTTGGGCTTTGGTGTTGTTTATGGAGTCATTACAATTCACCTGCATGAAAACCATTGGATTACCCCGGTGAAGTTGGAGAATACACATTACTACGGATCATGGCAGTATCTTGCTTTCTGGGGTGTGGCCGGCGCCGTTTTGGGCAATATTCTTCCTTGGTTCGACCAGTTCTCAGATGAAATCATTGGCAGCCCTAAGCAGGCAAAAGGGTCAAGCGACCCCGAGACTGCAGACCGTACTCTCTCATGGGTTTCAGTGGTTCGCAGCGTTGGCGCGTTTGTGGGAATTGCATTTGCCATGGTAAGCAAAATTCTAGCAACCAGCGTTCGTCGGTTCGATACTAATCTGGCTTTGTATCTTACAGCGCCGACTTCCCTGGGAATCTACAACTCAAGCGTCACTTACCCTCGCGCTCGTGAACCCCGTACTCTGGTACCTCATCGACCGCACACGGACCGGCTTCGTCTTATCGACCGTTGTTGGATTGGCCGGCATGGGAATAATATTGGGACTCAAGCCTGACTTAATTCCGTCTGCAGAGACTTCGGCTTTTGCAGCAAGCAAATTCGATGTCACCGGATGGGGATATGGGCTGGCTGTTGAGATGTCACAGGAAAGCATAGCAGTAAGGACTTGGGTTGCCAGCGTTCTTTTCTGCGCATGTGTATGCTTTGGAAACATTGGCCGGCAGCTTGCCATTGGAGTCCAGCGCGAGTCGCTCAAGTGAAGCGAGAACAGGATCGTACCCTTTTCATCCCATCATTCAGTTAACACGGGGCATTTTGTATACCCTAGCACTCCACTTCTTATAATGCAGAAATCCTCCTTCCTTTGGCCTTGTGCAGTTTCTCAGAGACAAGTCTGTTACTAGATAGATGATCCGTTAGGCCAGAAGCCATGGCGACGAGATTATGGAAATGACTACGAACTCCGAATACACGAAGTGACAATAATATTAGTTAGATAGTTAAGCAGAGATTGTAGAATCAATCATTGCAGTCCCTTCCACCGAACCTAAGTTCAAGTCAGACACTGCACCCAAGATCGATACTCTGCCAGAGGCAGTTTCTCTCCATTCTGTATGACGATTTCCGTACTTCATCGGCTATACAGACCCAGTAGGGAAAGATATCCTCGCAGGAACGCTTTTTGAAGAATGTTGATTTTGCGTTGTTCATGTGGAAGAAAAGAAAAAAGAAAATCAAAGCGAAGCGGCCGAGCGAAACTTTTGTAGTGGAATGTTTGTGGCCTGTGCGCGGGTCATGTGACAGCACGTGATTAGTTTTATTCTCGAGATAACAACTGACTAATCATAGCATGCATAAATAGCCGATGATAAAACTAAGCCGAAAAGGGCAAGCACCTGTGGCGTCCCTTCCACGGGTTTGGAGCTAACTACGACAGATGGCGGTTAGTAATCGATAGGATCTTGGTCACCCGCCAGGTCCGAAAGCGGCGAAGGACCCCGCGGCGGGACATCGAGGAGAAACTGAGGGAACTTCAATCGAGACTGCCTTGGATCAGTCGCGAAGGTAAAGTTATATTATCTCTGCCATTGTTCTACCAACGGTCTGGACGGTAATATAACAAATCTGGAGGCCATTATATTCCCTCAATTTCCTCCAATTTTCCAGGTACGTACCCTACGAGGTCATCGCAATGTTCTTGATGTTGCTCTTGCTCTGTGTGCGGAGCTCCCAGTTGATCGTCCCGGAGGGGCTGTGGGGGGCCCTTTTTATTCGACCTGAACAATTTTTCCCTCTTCATCATTCCTGACTCTGTGCTTCTCTGCTCTAGTGACCTCTTCACTGTCAGTATCTCAGGATGTCTCAACAAAAGTCAGGTAGGTCAATTGATATTTCTTGTCCACCGTCTTCCATTTATTTTCTTGATAGGGTACTTTTTGAGACCTGTCAAGTAGTGGACTTGGTCCGATACCTGTCCCCACAATTTGGCATTTCTGTTACTTGCGAGAATTCAGAGTATCTGGGGCTAATTGCATTCTTCATCATCCGTCTACAGCCATCCTTTCCGTATACGACAAGACTGGACTGCTTGACCTGGCCAAGGGCCTCGTCAAGCACAACGTCCGGTTGCTCGCCTCTGGTGGTACCGCGAGATTGATCCGGGAGGCGGGATTCCCCGTTGAGTGAGTCACCATATTGTTATGGTCATGACTGGGTCTCTCAAGACCTCAAAACTGATGGTCGATCAGAGATGTCTCCGCCATCACCCATGCCCCGGAGATGCTCGGTGGCCGTGTCAAGACTCTTCACCCCGCTGTCCACGGTGGTATCCTTGCCCGTGATATCGAGTCTGACGAGAAGGATCTGGCCGACCAGAACATTGCCAAGGTGGACTTCGTGGTCTGCAACCTGTACCCCTTCAAGGAGACCGTCAACAAGGTGAACGTTACCATTGAGGAAGCTGTTGAGGAGATCGACATTGGCGGAGTCACCCTCCTCCGTGCTGCTGCCAAGAACCACTCCCGTGTTACCATCCTCTCGGACCCCCAGGACTACCCTGAATTCCTCAAGGAGCTGGAAGCCGGTGAGATCACCGACGCTAGCCGTAAGTCCTACGCTCTTAAGGCCTTTGAGCACACCGCCGACTACGACACTGCTATCTCCGGTTTCTTCCGCAAGCAGTATGCAGGCAACGGCGAGCAGTACATGGCTCTCCGCTACGGCACGAACCCCCACCAGAAGCCGGCTTCTGCCTTCATGGCCCAAGGCAAGCTTCCTTTCAAGGCCCTGAACGGAGCCCCTGGCTACGTGAACCTGCTCGATGCTCTCAACGCTTGGGCTCTCGTTAAGGAACTCAAGCAGGCCCTTGGCCTGCCGGCTGCGGCCAGCTTCAAGCACGTGTCCCCGGCCGGTGCTGCCGTCGGCGTGCCCTTGACCGAGAAGGAGCGTAAGGTCTACATGGTCGATGACATTGCTGGCATCGAGTCTTCCGGCCTGGCTCAGGCCTACGCTCGTGCCCGTGGTGCCGACCGTATGTCCAGCTTCGGTGACATTCTCGCCCTCAGCGACGTCGTTGACGTTCCCACTGCTAAGATCGTCTCCCGCGAGGTCTCCGACGGTGTCATCGCCGCCGGCTACACTCCTGAGGCCCTGCAGATCCTTTCTAAGAAGAAGGGTGGCAAGTACCTTGTCCTTCAGATGGACGAGAACTATGTGCCTGCTGCGGAGGAGACCCGTACTCTGTACGGTGTTCAGCTCACCCAGCACCGCAACGACATTGTGATCAGCCCCCAGAAGACCTTCAACACCGTCATCACCCCCAAGGACCTGAAGAGTCTTCCTGAAAGTGCTCTGCGCGACCTTACCGTGGCAACCATCGCCCTCAAGTACACTCAGTCGAACTCTGTGTGCTACGCTCTGAATGGCCAGGTTATCGGCCTTGGTGCTGGTCAGCAGAGCCGTATCCACTGCACCCGTCTGGCTGGTGACAAGGCAGACAACTGGTGGATGCGCTTCCACGACCGTGTGCTCAACATCAAGTGGAAGCAGGGCACCAAGCGCCCCGACAAGAGCAACGCTATCGACCTCCTCTGCTCCGGACAGACCCCTCGCACCGAGGCTGAGAAGGCCGAGTACGAGCGTGTCTTCGAGGAAGTCCCCGCTCCCTTCACCCAGGAAGAGCGCGACGCTTGGCTCCAGAACTTGGGCGAGGTTGCTGTCTCCTCGGATGCTTTCGTAAGTCTGCATTTCAATACCATGGGTGATGCTTACTGACCTCAATGACACAGTTCCCCTTCATTGACAACGTCTTCCGTGCTGCCCGCTCCGGTGTCAAGTACATCGCCGCCCCCAGCGGTAGCCAGAACGATAGTGCCGTCTTCGAGACTTCGGAGAAGCTTGGCATTGTGTTCGTCGAGCAGGGCACTCGCTTGTTCCACCACTAAGCGATGTATTATCCTGCTTCATGTCCAGGGTTTATGTTAAAGCTAGCTGCATGATAACGCTTGTGTCTTCTTCATGAATTTTTATACCTACGTTTTTTACCAGGGGAGATAAGCCTGTAGTAGCGATATTCCAATCAAAAGTGACTTCAAGTGACTTAACTTGACGGGTGCGGATCGGAAAGCCTAGACTTCAAGGTGAAACGGAAAGGATGCCGCAAAATATCATAGCGTCTGTAATACTTCGGCTCGCTAGCATTAGGTTTAATCTACAGTTGGTATCGTGGTGTAAAAGTGATCCGAACAGTTTACCCACCGGTTACACCATAAAGGCCGATACATGGTATTACATATTTCCGTTCATGGATATCATGCCTAAAAAGATTCCAGAATGTTTATTAGCCCATCGACTTTGATGTTCTGGAACAGCGGATTACTGATAATAGCAACAATGAAGTGACGCGTCATTGCATATCTAGCTAGGTAGCGAATGCAAATCATGCATACTGCAGGATGAATCGGGCTAAGTATGTAACTCTGATTTCGTGTCTCATATTGAGTACAAAATGTCATAAACCACTTAGCATAGTAATGGACTCCTTGCCTGCTAGGATGTGCCGATGTAGGTACCCGACTCATTCAGTCCATGTTCAGGGTCGGTCTCCTTGCTTCATCGGGTTTTTACTCACGTACTGGGTAGCATGTGGTGGCTGTTGCTAGTTTAGGGCCAATATTAGTGGTGTAGAGTTTATTCTGACTGCTCGCTTCATCGGTTATGATGGGACATAGGTTATTGAAAAGTTTTGCGTAATTGGTAGAAGTGAAGTAAATCGAACTGACAGTGTACGACGTTTATATATTTTGATCGAAATGTGGTAGATTGGCGGGCCGTAAGTTCAATTGGCTGAGATAACATTACACCAACAATGAATTGAGAGACTAATTCTATAATATACTCTTGATCAAGCTCATACAGTCATCTAGAGAGGATAGAAGTCCTGGCGTATGTCTTAGGCACCCTGTAGAAGTGAAATACTAAGTGCCCGGTGTCGCTATACTGTCTGACGTCATAGTGTTGATGTCGGAGGATCCGGAGGTTGAGAATACGCGGTACGTACCGCTAACATACCAACAAAGTGATTATGCCAAATGACTCTCAGCCTACATGAATCCGCCTGAAAGATTCCATCCATCAGTTGAATTGATCTTAATTATATCAGTTTTGCAGGTGATTAGTCATATTATGGTTCTGTAATGTAAGGACATTTATTGATTTTAAATAGGCCCTTTATCCTTTGGGCGAATCATCTGTTTGGAACAGCTACAATTGAAGTCAAACCAGAGCCGAGAGAAGCCTACAGACAAGCGGGGCATGGTCAAGATTGTTCACAAAGAGTTCAATCCCTGGCCCGATGACCTAATCCAGGAATCCCATCACTCTGGACCAAGCTGGAAAGTGATTGAGTAGACAGGCCTATCGATGAAGCCTGTAAAAAGTCAGAAATGGTGAGAGATTGTACGTGCGGGAGAATAGACTTGGCTGTGGCTTTCACTGTCGGGTAACGCCGATTTCAATATCTTTGACCTGGTTGATGCCGTGAATGATATGATGAATATTAGTCCAGGAAGTGATTGGTCAGGAAGGACTAACACCAGTAGCGGTTCTCTATACGGAACGCCCCTTGTCTAGAACAGCAGAAAGGTAGAGCCATGTGAAACTGATATCCACCTCATTGTATGTATGCAGCTCGTACCAAATTCGAGCGAGATAGCCTACTGAGTTAATTTTCAGATATCTCAATTCCCAGGGAAAGTAGTGACTACCTCTATAACCTGCTATATAGTACGCTCACTATACAATGGTAGAGAAGGCCACCTGTATACAAGTCAAGGCTTGATGCTCCCACGTGTACAGCTCGGAGAAAAAAGCAAGCACCCACCAGGCGCCGGACAAACGCATCGATCTCCCAGCCGACCTTAGTCTCAATCTAAATATAACGTTTGAGAGCTTCTCACTTCACAGTCCGTCTCAAACAAACCCGTTGGGCCCAGGCACCGGCTGGTACCCCTGGTGGCTGCACGTGACGAGAGCCCCATAAGCGACACCTCAGCAACGTCGCCCGCGCCGGCCTCCTGAGGTCACTTTCCGCTTCCCCAGTCTCGCCTTCCCATTCCCTAATCCCTATTTGACGTACTTTACCTTCTCCTTCCCTTTCTCACCTTATCTTCTCTTACTCATACCCTCAATTTCTTCTTCTCCTTTCCCTTTCCTTTACTATCCGGCGGAATCATTTGCGTGGCGTTTTGTTGGGTGGATGAGGTCGTCCTGCGGCCTTAAGTAAATATGGCTCCTCTACCGATCAAGTTTACGGAGCTTCTTAATGTGAGTCTTATCAAGCATTCGTTCTCGAATCGCCCGCGATATAGGAACTGACCACTGCATCTTCATCTCTTTTAGCTCACGAATGCTGAAATTGCGGTATGTGTTTACGCTCAATCGGGTGATGGCCTTTCACGCCCAATCTGGGGACGCGCCCGCTTGTCCCCTCCTGTAGATGAACCTCTCACTTACGTCTTACTTATTCTAGCCGGCATCGATTGGATTCAACTCATGTGTGAGTAGTGCCTCTCTATACTTCCAACCCATCTTCACTTTTGATGTAACTGCGCTAACGATCGTGTCGCTTCTGAACAGACTCTAGAATCAGACAACTTCGTGTGTGTCCGGCAAAAGCTCACCGAGGAGGACAAGCCGCAAGTTATCATCATTAACCTGAAGAACAACAATGAAGTCATCAAGCGCCCAATCAACGCGGATAGTGCTATCATGCACTGGAACCGTAACATCATCGCTCTCAAGGCTCAAGGGCGCACAATCCAGATCTTCGACCTGACGGCGAAGCAGAAGCTGAAGTCATCGGTCATGAACGAGGATGTTGTGTACTGGAAATGGTTCAATGAGAAGTGCCTGGGCTTGGTGACAGAGACCTCTGTCTTCCACTGGGATGTCTTCGACCCTACCCAGACGCACCCTCAGAAGGTCTTTGATAGGCTCCCTAACCTCGGTGTACGTATATTCAAGATCGCAGGGTATTGGTGCAACTTCCATCCTTACTAACGCTTCCTTGCTTTTAGGGTTGTCAAATCATCAACTACCGTGTTAATGATGACGAGAAGTGGATGGTGGTGGTCGGAATTAGTTCGCAGGGAGGTCGCGTGGTGGGATCAATGCAGTTGTACTCGAAAGACCGCGGGATCTCTCAGTTCATTGAGGGTCACGCAGCTGCTTTCGCCTCGATCCGTGTCGAGGGCTCTCCTCTCGAACACAAGCTCTTTACCTTCGCTGTTCGGACACAGACCGGTGCTAAATTGCAGATCGCTGAAATCGACCACCAAGAGCCGAACCCGAGGTTCCAGAAGAAGGCCGTCGAGGTATATTTCCCCCAGGAGGCGGTGAATGATTTCCCAGTTGCTATGCAGGTTTCCAGGAAGTACGACATTGTGTATCTGGTCACCAAGTATGGCTTCATTCACCTCTATGACCTCGAGACCGGCACCTGCATCTTCATGAACCGCATCTCCAGTGAGACGATATTCACTACTGCTCCCGATACCGATTCTGCTGGATTGGTCGGCGTGAACCGCAAGGGTCAAGTTCTGTCTGTCAGTGTCGATGAGAATACTATTGTCCAGTACCTGATGGAGAACCCGGCCATGTCTTGTCTCGCAGTGAAGCTTGCTTCCAAGGCGGGACTTCCTGGTGCAGACCACCTGTACCAGCAGCAGTTCGACAACCTCATCACACAAGGTAACTACTCCGAGGCCGCCAAGATTGCCGCGAACTCGCCTCGTGGCTTTTTGCGTACCCCGGAGACCATCAACCGCTTCAAGAATGCTCCCCAGACCGGACAGGGGATGTCCGTCATCCTCCAGTACTTCGGAATGCTTTTGGACAAGGGCTCTTTGAACAAATATGAGAGTGTTGAGCTCGTCCGTCCCGTTTTGCAACAGAACAGGAAGCACCTTCTTGAGAAGTGGATGCGCGAAAACAAGCTCGAAGGTTCCGAGGAACTGGGTGATATTGTTCGACCATATGATATGAACTTGGCCCTGGCTATTTACTTGCAGGCCAACGTTCCTCACAAGGTTATCGCCGGATTTGCAGAGACTGGTCAGTTTGACAAGATCCTCAGCTATTCGAAGCAGGTTGGATATCAGCCGGATTACACTCAGCTCTTGCAACATATCGTTCGCGTGAATCCGGAGAAGGGTGCTGAGTTTGCTACTCAGCTTGCCAATGAGGAGTCCGGCGCTCTCATCGACCTGGACCGCGTCGTAGATGTCTTCCTATCCCAGAACATGATCCAGCAGGCCACTTCATTCCTCCTGGATGCTTTGAAGGATAACAAGCCCGAACATGGTCACCTGCAGACACGCTTGCTTGAGATGAACCTTGTCAATGCCCCTCAGGTCGCTGATGCCATCCTTGGCAATGAAATCTTCACCCACTACGACCGCCCTCGTATCTCTCAGCTTTGCGAGAATGCAGGCCTCATCCAACGTGCGCTTGAGAACACTGACGACCCCGTGGCCATCAAGCGTAACATTGTCCGCACCGACAAGCTGAGCCCCGAGTGGTTGATGGAATACTTTGGTCGTCTCTCGGTTGAGCAGACTCTTGATTGCATGGACACCATGCTGCAGGTTAACATCCGCCAGAACTTGCAAGCAGTCGTTCAGATTTGCACCAAGTTCTCGGACTTGTTGGGGCCCCAGCAACTAATCAGCCTGCTCGAGAAGTACCGCACGGCCGAAGGTCTTTACTATTACCTTGGCAGCATTGTCAACCTTAGCGAAGACCCTGAGGTTCACTTCAAGTATATTGAGGCCGCCACCGCCATGGGCCAGATCACCGAAGTGGAGCGGATTTGCCGTGAGAGCAACTACTACAATCCGGACAAGGTGAAGAACTTCCTTAAGGAGGCTAAGTTGACGGAGCAACTGCCGCTGATCATCGTGTGTGACCGTTTCAACTTCATCCACGATTTGGTCCTTTATCTGTACCAGAACCAACAGTATAAGTCCATTGAGGTCTACGTACAGCGTGTTAACCCATCGCGTGCTCCCGCTGTCATTGGTGGCCTGCTAGATGTTGATTGCGAAGAGAGCATCATCAAGAATCTGCTCTCTACTGTTGATCCATCGGTGATCCCTATTGATGAACTCGTCTCAGAGGTGGAGAGCAGAAACAGGCTCAAGTTGCTATTGCCCTTCCTTGAGGCTACTCTTGCTACGGGTAACCAGCAGCAGGCCGTCTACAACGCTCTCGCAAAGATCTATATTGATAGCAACAACAACCCCGAGAAGTTCCTCAAGGAGAACGATCTCTATGACACTCTTACCGTTGGAAAGTACTGCGAGAAGCGTGACCCGAATCTGGCATACATTGCCTATCGGAAGGGACAGAATGACCTTGAACTCATCAATATTACCAACGAGAACGCTATGTACCGTGCCCAGGCACGCTACCTCGTGGAGAGAGCTGATTCAGAAATCTGGTCCTTCGTTCTCAGTGAGAACAACATGCATCGGCGTTCACTCGTCGACCAGGTCATTGCGACCGCTGTGCCCGAGTCGACGGAGCCCGACAAAGTATCCATCGCTGTCAAGGCTTTCCTCGAAGCAGATCTGCCCGGCGAGCTGATCGAATTGCTTGAGAAGATCATTCTCGAGCCCTCTCCTTTCAGCGACAACGGCAGTCTGCAGAACTTGCTCATGCTTACAGCTGCCAAGGCTGATAAGGGACGCTTGATGGATTATATCCATCAGCTCAACGAATTCAGCCCCGATGAAATTGCCGAAATGTGCATTTCGGTTGGTCTCTACGAGGAGGCGTTTGAGATCTACAAGAAGGTCAACAACTTCATTGCCGCCGTCAACGTCTTGGTTGAGAACATTGTTAGCATTGACCGCGCGCAAGAATTTGCGGAGCGTGTCGAGCTGCCGGAGGTGTGGAGCAAGGTTGCCAAGGCCCAGCTGGATGGTCTTCGGGTGTCCGACTCCATCGAGTCCTATATCCGTGCTGGTGATCCCTCGAACTACAACGAGGTCATTGAGACGGCCACTCATGCTGGCAAGGATGAAGACCTCGTCAAGTATCTCAAGATGGCCCGTAAGACTTTGCGTGAGCCTGCCATTGACACGGGTCTCGCTTTCTGCTACGCCCGTCTCGATCAGCTTTCCGAGCTCGAGGATTTCCTGCGGACGACCAATGTTGCAGATGTCGAGGCTTCCGGTGACAAGGCTTACGAGGAGGGCTACCACCAAGCTGCCAAGATTTTCTACACCAGCATTTCGAACTGGGCCAAGTTGGCAACGACCTTGGTGCATCTGGAAGATTATCAGGCAGCCGTGGAATGCGCACGCAAAGCCAACAGTGTCAAGGTTTGGAAGCAGGTCAACGAAGCTTGTGTTAACAAGAAGGAATTCCGCCTTGCCCAAATCTGCGGTCTCAACCTGATCGTTCACGCGGAAGAGCTTCAAGATCTTGTGCGCCAGTATGAGCGCAATGGCTACTTCGACGAGCTCATTGCTGTTCTGGAGGCTGGCCTGGGTCTGGAACGGGCGCATATGGGCATGTTCACCGAACTGGGCATTGCCCTCTCCAAGTATCACCCCGACCGGGTGATGGAACATCTCAAGCTCTTCTGGTCTCGCATCAACATCCCCAAGATGATTCGGGCCTGCGAGGATGCAAGTCTCTGGCCGGAACTTGTCTTCTTGTACTGCCACTATGATGAGTGGGACAACGCTGCTTTGGCAATGATGGAGCGTGCTGCCGATGCCTGGGAGCACCACTCGTTCAAGGACATCATCGTCAAGGTGGCCAACCTGGAGATCTACTACCGTGCACTCAACTTTTATCTGCAAGAACAGCCTTTGCTCCTCACCGACTTGCTACAGGTGCTCACTGCTCGAATTGACGTCAACCGTGTCGTGCGGATTTTCCAGGCTTCGGACAACATTCCTCTGATCAAGCCTTTCTTGCTCAATGTCCAAACTCAGAACAAGAGGGCCGTAAACGATGCTATCAACGACTTGTTGATCGAGGAGGAAGATTACAAGACTCTCCGTGACTCGGTCGATAACTACGACAACTTCGATGCCGTTGCACTTGCCCAGCGGTTGGAGAAGCATGATCTGATCTTCTTCCGCCAAATCGCAGCTAACATTTACCGCAACAACAAGCGCTGGGAGAAGTCGATCTCCTTGTCCAAGCAGGACAAGCTTTACAAGGATGCCATCGAGACTTCTGCCATCTCCGGAAAGTCGGATGTTGTCGAGGATCTTCTTCGCTACGTGAGTCATTTCTCTTTTCCACTTAATGGCACTCGGGGACATATACTGACTCTACTTTTAGTTTGTCGATATTGGAAGCCGCGAATGCTACGTTGGCATGCTGTATGCCTGCTACGATCTCATCCGGCCCGACGTTATTCTGGAGCTTTCGTGGCGCCACGGTCTTAACGACTTCACTATGCCGTTCATGATCAACTTCTTGTGCGAGCAGACGCGCACGATCGAGATGTTGAAGAAGGACAATGAAGAACGCAAGTCGCGCGAAGTGACTCAGAAGACGGAGGAGGACAATACCCCGATTCTGGGTGGCACGCGGTTGATGTTGACCCAGGGCCCGGCAGCGCCGGCGCCAAGCCCCATGGCGTTTGGACAGGCCAACGGAATCACACCGCAGGCTACCGGTTTCCGCCCTTTCTAGACGCATGTCTGTCACGCTCTCCTTGGATCCCCTTCTGAAGAAACCTCGTTTGGCCCCGTGTATGTATAGCATGAGCGATGGATGATCTGCTGCCGGGCTTGGGTAGGATAGTGAAGTCTTGACTGCTGGAAGAACGTCGTCAGCTGATGGGCTTGCTGTTCCACCTGGCCGGGCTTTTCTTCCCTTTACTTGATGTTCCTTCCTATCCCTTACGTTTTGTCCATGATTTGCTGCCTATTTTACCTTTTTATTTCACCCCACTAGATGTATTTCATAGGCCTTTGAAAAACTCTGCGCATTCAATTTACAGACCTCCGGGCGGTCGCGGGCTTTTGTCATACTTAGTTCAATTATAATCGACGTTCGATCTTAATTCGATATTCGGCTCGTAGTCCAAGTCGGCATTTCGGTTGGAGACCGAATGATCTACGCCTAGATCTCGGCAGTTGGTGCCGTAAGACGGCGGTTAACCCCTCGCCGAGGACGCCAATTCCTAGTCGTTATATCCTAATTCTAGCTGAGCACGCCATAATCTATACGGTTTACTAGCCACTACACTGGGTCTAGAGGGAATAGCGATCTAAGATCTGGAATCTCTCCGGTTCAGTCGAAAGCATTCGGTTGAAGGGAAGTGTGTAGAGGTGACGGAGGCAGGGAAAGAATTTAGCCCGTTCAAGCAGGATTGGAGGAACAACCGAGTTGATAGGTAAGGGAGCATTGACGTCCCGGGCGGAGGATTTGCGTGGATGGGGATGCAGCGATAAGGATTTAGCCCGGGGTAACGGACAGACGGAGGAGGCAGGGGGACACTGCAGGAAAGGAGGGGAGGGGAACGGAGATGGGTGGATGCAATCAACGTTATATATACAGCCCTGTTAACGACGCTTAATTACTACGCAACTTTCAGACAAGGAACTCTGACGGAGGGTAGGTTCTCATCATTGGCACTAACTATGGAATTATTGTCGTACCACCAGTAGTAATCTATCTTTCGGCACTAAGAGCCGAAAAGAGCATATTTTTCTTATCACATGCCATTATAATCCCAATTATCCGATAAAAATTACAGATCAGACAAGGGAACTGGCGCACCAGGGGCAATACCAAGTAGATCTAGAACCGGAGATGTGAGGCCCGGTGTGAGATTTAGGGAAGGCAAGTCTTGTCCCGGCGGGTGGGATTTTCTGCATGCCAGGTCATGGGAACCGGTGGAAGCCAGGCTATCGATGGAGTCGGCCATCCACTCCGGCCTGGTTTCACTTTTATATGGGTAATGTAATCCCTTCCCTACTCGATGGGGAAATTACCTCCCCAGACGAGCGGACAAGGCACAGTTAGTCTACGTAGCCGACGTGCGTTTCCCTCGCTATCTAAACTACTCGGGACAGGCGGGATGCAAATAGTTCCAGCTTGGCCGAGGTAGATCATAGGAACGTTGGGTGATCGTTTAGGAGAATTGTAAGAATTATGAGCTTGGCCCGGAGATACCATCCACCGAAGCACCTCGCATCGATGGCCATTGTGCGACGATCGCAGAAGTTGCCAAGCTGAAAGATGCGTTTTGGTTGAGGGCTGAATCGGTGGAAAGAGGGCACGATGCATGGCTCGGTCACAAAGTATGGACACCGGGCTGGACTGGCTGGGGCTGGCGTGCTCGCTCGGATGATTCTTGCCAGCTTCTGGATGAAGATCCCCGTCGCCTATCGCCGGAGATACGGTGGGGAAGGCCTGGGTTTTGGTTCGTTTACTGACGGCTACATGATATCAGGTCAGGGCAGGAGAGTCCGATGTTGCTGGGTAACCTTGACGAGACGTCTTTCCCGAGCTTGGAACGCTCCATGAGATTTTCCAGGCATGAATTAGCCCGAGCACCCGAGGTAAGCAAGAGAATGCGATGCCTGAACCACCCGATGCATTTTCGGTATAGGTGGGATAGTGACTGATGGAGAGTGAGTGAGAGAGTGTGAATGGTAGCTACACTACATAGCGTGCAGCCCGTAAGAAAAGCCATCGTCGCCGCCAGCTATTCACGCGGAAAACTGTCCATTGACCGAGCGTCCATGGCGATGATCCAACTGCGAATGGACGACACCCCACCAAACTGTAATCTTTCTGACAGCCAATGAATCCGGACGAACGGAGGCACTGCAACCCTACCCAAGAGAAGCAAAAAAAGAGCAGAAGTCTATTGGAACGAGGCAGGTCGACTGGCCGAGCATGACATTCCATGGGTCACCATCCCACATGCTGCAGCCCGGTGTGCCGGTGAAGGTCGAGCTTCTGGGGGGGCGTCCACTAGCGCCGTTATGAAATTACCGACTGCCCTCCGGACTGGAGCCACTTTACTATGGTCATAGCATACCGTCCAGGGCCCAGCGGTGTAATCTGATTACAGTACCGCCTGCCAATCGTGCCGCAGCGTCATCGCCCGTCCGGGATCCCCTCCTCCGCCTTGCGCTGACCTGCCCCTCCGCTCCTCTGCTCTGGCTTGCCGGGCAGCCGCTGGAGAGGGTCATCATCCCAAAGTACTTCTATGCCCTCCTCTCCTCCTCCTTCCCCCCTCTTCTTCCTTTCCTAACTTTCTCATCTCATTCCTCTCTGTCCATCTCTCTCTCCCTCCTCACGTTCATCCCCCTCTTGAGGTCCTCCCCCTCCTCCTCATCCTCCTTTTTCCGTCGGGTAAGTCGCCGGATCCCTCCAATTGAGTTTCCTAATCCTCCCACGATTTCCCCGCGCTTTCCCACGCTTTCCCGTTCCGAAACCGGGCCTTTTTCTTCCCCGGAAGCACCTTCTCCCAAGGTGACTCACGCCAACGTATCACTGCTCCGTTTTCTGGCTTGCTTTTTTTCTTCCGAGCGTCATTGGATCATCCGGCTAACTCGTATACTATATTTCCCTTCATCCCCAGCTCTTGCGCCTTCTCTCTCTCTTCTCTAGATCCTCCTTCAATAGCTCTCCATCTTCCCTGCCCATACTCTAGCTCCCCCTCCCCCTCCTCACCCTCCCACCCTTATCCATCCTTATCAACAAACACACCCCGCCCGCCATGGCTGCTCCCCGCCAGCCCGAGGAGGCGGTCGATGACACCGAGTTCATCGATGACCACCATGACCAGCACCGGGACTCTGTCCACACCCGTCTGCGTGCCAATTCGGCCATCATGCAGTTCCAAAAGATCCTTGTTGCCAACCGTGGTGAAATCCCCATTCGTATCTTCCGGACGGCTCACGAGCTGTCCCTGCAGACTGTCGCCGTCTACTCCCATGAGGACCGTCTCTCCATGCACCGTCAGAAGGCCGACGAGGCCTACATGATTGGCAAGCGCGGTCAATATACACCGGTCGGGGCCTACTTGGCCATTGACGAGATCGTCAAGATTGCTCTGGAGCATGGTGTACACCTGATCCACCCGGGTTACGGTTTCCTGTCCGAGAACGCCGAGTTTGCCCGCAAGGTGGAGCAGTCCGGCATGGTTTTCGTCGGCCCTACTCCCCAGACCATCGAGAGCCTCGGTGACAAGGTCTCCGCCCGTCAGCTGGCTATCCGCTGCGACGTGCCCGTCGTGCCCGGTACCCCGGGCCCTGTCGAGCGCTACGAGGAGGTCAAGGCCTTCACCGACACCTATGGCTTCCCCATCATCATTAAGGCCGCCTTTGGTGGTGGTGGTCGTGGTATGCGTGTCGTTCGCGACCAGGCCGAACTGCGTGACTCCTTCGAGCGTGCCACCTCCGAGGCCCGCTCTGCCTTTGGCAACGGCACCGTCTTCGTCGAGCGCTTCCTCGACCGCCCCAAGCACATCGAAGTCCAGCTGCTGGGTGACAACCACGGCAACGTCGTCCACCTGTTCGAGCGTGACTGCTCCGTCCAGCGTCGCCACCAGAAGGTCGTTGAAATTGCCCCGGCCAAGGATCTGCCTGCCGATGTCCGTGACCGCATCCTGGCTGATGCTGTCAAGCTGGCCAAGTCGGTCAACTACCGCAACGCCGGTACTGCAGAGTTCCTGGTTGACCAGCAGAACCGTTACTACTTCATTGAGATCAACCCCCGTATCCAGGTCGAGCACACTATCACCGAAGAGATCACGGGTATCGATATTGTTGCTGCTCAGATCCAGATTGCGGCCGGTGCTACCCTGGAACAGCTGGGTCTGACCCAGGACCGCATCTCCACTCGTGGATTCGCCATTCAGTGCCGTATCACCACCGAGGACCCCTCCAAGGGCTTCTCCCCCGACACCGGTAAGATCGAGGTCTACCGCTCCGCCGGTGGTAACGGTGTCCGTCTGGATGGTGGAAACGGTTTCGCCGGTGCCATCATCACCCCTCACTACGACTCCATGTTGGTCAAGTGTACCTGCCGTGGTTCCACCTATGAGATCGCTCGCCGCAAGGTCGTTCGTGCTTTGGTCGAGTTCCGTATCCGTGGTGTCAAGACCAACATTCCTTTCCTCACCTCTCTTCTGAGTCACCCTGTGTTCGTGGATGGTACCTGCTGGACCACGTTCATTGATGACACTCCCGAGCTGTTCGCCCTTGTCGGCAGTCAGAACCGTGCCCAGAAGCTGCTGGCTTACCTGGGTGATGTGGCTGTCAACGGCAGCAGCATCAAGGGCCAGATCGGCGAGCCCAAGCTCAAGGGCGATATCATCAAGCCCGTTCTGCATGACGCTGCCGGCAAGCCCCTCGACGTCTCTGTCCCCGCCACCAAGGGATGGAAGCAGATCCTGGACAGTGAGGGTCCCGAGGCTTTTGCCCGCGCTGTGCGTGCCAACAAGGGCTGCTTGATCATGGATACTACCTGGCGTGATGCCCACCAGTCGCTGCTGGCCACTCGTGTGCGTACCATTGACCTCCTGAACATCGCCCACGAGACGAGCCACGCCCTCGCCAACGCCTACAGTTTGGAATGCTGGGGTGGTGCCACCTTCGATGTCGCCATGCGCTTCCTGTACGAGGACCCCTGGGACCGTCTTCGCAAGCTGCGCAAGGCCGTTCCCAACATCCCCTTCCAGATGTTGCTCCGTGGTGCCAACGGTGTTGCTTACTCCTCCCTCCCTGACAACGCCATCTACCACTTCTGTAAGCAGGCCAAGAAGTGCGGTGTCGACATCTTCCGTGTCTTCGATGCTCTCAACGACGTTGACCAGCTCGAGGTCGGTATCAAGGCTGTCCACGCTGCCGAGGGTGTTGTTGAGGCTACTATTTGCTACAGTGGTGATATGCTCAACCCCAGCAAGAAGTACAACCTGCCTTACTACCTCGACCTTGTTGATAAGGTGGTCCAATTCAAGCCCCACGTCTTGGGTATCAAGGACATGGCTGGTGTGCTGAAGCCCCAGGCTGCTCGTCTGCTGGTCGGTTCCATCCGCGAGCGCTACCCCGACCTCCCCATCCACGTGCACACCCACGACTCTGCTGGTACCGGTGTGGCTTCCATGATTGCTTGCGCTCAGGCCGGTGCTGATGCCGTTGATGCTGCTACGGACAGCCTTTCCGGTATGACCTCCCAGCCCAGCATTGGTGCTATCCTCGCTTCCCTCGAGGGAACTGAGCACGACCCCGGCCTCAACTCGGCCCAGGTTCGCGCCCTTGACACCTACTGGGCGCAGCTGCGTCTCCTCTACTCGCCCTTCGAGGCAGGTCTGACTGGTCCCGACCCCGAGGTTTACGAGCATGAGATCCCTGGTGGTCAATTGACCAACCTGATCTTCCAGGCCAGCCAGCTTGGTCTGGGCCAGCAGTGGGCGGAGACGAAGAAGGCTTACGAGTCTGCCAACGATCTTTTGGGCGATGTCGTCAAGGTCACCCCCACTTCCAAGGTGGTCGGTGATTTGGCTCAGTTCATGGTCTCCAACAAGTTGACTGCTGAAGATGTGATTGCTCGCGCCGGCGAGCTTGACTTCCCCGGTTCCGTTCTGGAGTTCCTCGAGGGTCTCATGGGCCAGCCCTACGGTGGATTCCCCGAGCCTCTGCGCTCTCGCGCTCTGCGTGACCGTCGCAAGCTCGACAAGCGCCCTGGTCTGTACCTGGAGCCCCTTGACCTGGCCAAGATCAAGAGCCAGATCCGGGAGAACTATGGCGCAGCTACCGAGTACGATGTGGCCAGCTATGCCATGTACCCCAAGGTCTTCGAGGATTACAAGAAGTTTGTCGCCAAGTTCGGTGATTTGTCCGTCCTGCCCACGCGCTACTTCTTGGCCAAGCCCGAGATCGGCGAGGAATTCCACGTCGAGCTGGAGAAGGGTAAGGTGCTGATCCTGAAGTTGTTGGCCATTGGTCCCCTCTCCGAGCAGACCGGCCAGCGTGAGGTCTTCTACGAAGTCAACGGTGAGGTTCGCCAGGTTAGTGTGGACGACAAGAAGGCGTCCGTCGAGAACACCGCCCGCCCCAAGGCCGAGCTGGGTGACAGCAGCCAGGTTGGTGCTCCTATGAGCGGTGTGGTTGTCGAGATCCGCGTCCACGACGGCCTGGAAGTTAAGAAGGGTGACCCCATTGCCGTCCTGAGCGCCATGAAGATGGTATGTATAACCCCAAAAACTATCAACCAAAACTCCTGACCGGCTGCTAACATCTATTAGGAAATGGTTATCTCTGCTCCCCACAGTGGCAAGGTCTCCAGCTTGCTGGTCAAGGAAGGTGACTCGGTGGATGGCCAGGATCTTGTCTGCAAGATCGTCAAGGCCTAGAAGAGTAACACCGTTATGACGGCAATGTTTGAAAAGCTAATGTCGATGTCGATGTCCTTGCAACCGGCTTATTTGTCAACAAGGACACTATGCCAATATTCTTTTTCTAGATTAGAGCGTCTGTTATGTTTATGAATATTTTGGGTTGGGTTTGGGTTATTTCCATATTTATGCCACAGCTTATTTACGATCAATGGTTGCC
Organism: Aspergillus welwitschiae; assembly: GCF_003344945.1. Classification (NCBI taxonomy): domain Eukaryota; kingdom Fungi; phylum Ascomycota; class Eurotiomycetes; order Eurotiales; family Aspergillaceae; genus Aspergillus; species Aspergillus welwitschiae. The sequence goes on along the minus strand of NW_020798707.1, from coordinate 261,974 downwards.
ACGGACATACAATGTCAACCATATGAATGACAAGTGATTTCAAAACATTCTTTCAGATATATTCGTAGTATCTAGGAGACACAGCATATATAGTCATGATGGATATGTACAGGATCAAGACCAACCTCCATTTATTCAGAAGTATTGAATCTCTTCTCCCCTAGAGCTTCGCAGCAGAAGCTTCCGGCTCTCCCACCTCCCGTAAAGCCTTCCAGACGCGCATCGCCTCATCCCAAAGCGCAGTATCCTGCACAATCTCAACCGACCCATCAGGCTTCAGGGTCCTCATCTCCCGATGATGCCTCGTACCCCACTTCACATCCTCCACCCCATGAACAAAGCTAATAAACGGATCAATAAGAGCCCGCCGAATAAAACCCTTCTCCTCCGGCTCCAGTACATTCCCATTCCCCCAAAACCAAATCGGATAATCACTAGAATGCGTAACCTCCCACTCCGGCGGAACACTCGCATCCGCACACTTAGCTCGGTACTCAATCCTATACCGATAAAGCAAGTGTCCCGCCCCGCCACTAGCAAGAGCATGAATCAGCCCGCGCTGCATATCATGCACCTGCATCTTGGCATATACCCGGCCGAAAGCATCATTGTCCCAATTCTCGCAGCACGGCGGCAACTTGCCGTCTGGGTAGTGGAGCTTCATGAGCGTGTCAACGACGTGGCGGGGGTAGTCTGCGAGAAGTCTGGAATGGAGAGCGGAGAGCGTGTCGGCTTGCGGCGGGAACCAGGCGGCATACAGGTGCCGCTCGTCGCGGCATTCGCCGAGCATGATGCGGACGTTGCGTGCGGAGAGGGCGCGCGCGAAGGCACCGCTATCCAGGGACTTGAAGAGCGTGGGTTGAATGAAGGTTGAGTCGGAGGTCGGGCGGAACTGGTTTAGTTGGACGCTCATGGCGGCGTCTAGGAGGGTTTGGGAAGGAAGGGCGCGCAGCTGGGAGATCTTTTCGGCCCAGGGAAGGGTGCTGGGGATGTGTAGGGCTGAGAGGAGTTGGTCGAATTGTTCTTGAGCCGATGCGGGGGATTTGGGTTGCACGGCGGCGGCGTTGGACCAGATGCAGGCTTGTTTGATTATGGCGCGGGAGGCAGGGAATTGGAGGTCGTAGGCCAGTTGGTAGAATGTTGAGTAGGCGCCTGATTGGGGTGGGTTTGGGTTAGGGTTTGCTACTTTGTGAAGGGGTGGAGAGTGTATGGTTTGGGGCAACTCACCGGCTGAGTATCCGGAGACGGTGATCTGGGATGGGTTGCCGCCAAAGAGGCCGATGTTGTCCCTCGTCCATTCTAGGGCTTCACGCTGGTCCCAGAATCCGTGGTTGCCTGTTGTTTCTCCTACAGAGGAGGCGTCTTTCTCGATCTCCGAGGAGTATAAGAACCCAAAGACGTTCAGCCGGTAGGCTGGGACGACGACAATGGCGTTGAGCCCGGCATCGCCGAGTAGGGCTGCAGCCGAGAATGTGTTCGGGTGACCGAATTGTAGCCAGCCTCCATCTAATGTATCAAGCCATTAGTATTAAGTTAAGGGATGGGTCTTGAAGGCGCGCGCATACGGATGAAGAAAAGGACCGGCCACCCTATAGGAACATTTTATTAGCTTCAGCTGATTTGTGCAAGGACCTTGATACTTACCTCCCTTAGGGGGTTCTCCTAGCGGTACCCACACGCTGGCTTGAAAGCAGTCCTCTGTGAACCCCTTCGTGTAAGAGCGACCCATGAAGCTGGGCTGTGGGCAGACAGCAGCGTCTTGGTCGCAGGGGGCGGGTTGGTCTTTGGTGCCATAGGAATAGGACTCGGGGAGCTTCTGGGCCCGGCGCCATCTCTCAGGAGGAGGAAGGGCATATCGAACACATCCAAAGTAGTGACACAGAGGCTGGCTAGTCGCTTTTGAGTGCAGAGTGGTGCCCTGGACGTAGCCACGATGGGCCAGGGACTTCAGGTAGGGATGACCAAATGTCTCTAGAACTGCCATGGTGGTCTAGGAGAATAATAAGGTATATGGCTGGCTGCCTTAATGGGATATTAATGTATTAGGGAGTGAGCAATGGTCGGAGGCTATGGCATTCGAGGTTCCATGGATAGATATAGCCCCAAAAAGAGCCGTTCTGACCGACGGCATCTCCGCACGAGGGGGAGGGCGCTCGCGTCTTTAGCGCATGATAAGGTCCCGATGGCCGAAATCTTGGCAGGTGGTGGAGACCCAGGGGGAGTTTTGACGAATCCTAAGACAACTGACATGATTGCTAGATCGTCGGCAAATATAGCCTATAGAATGATGAGATATAGCGGAAATGTAAGGGGAGAACGCGGACGCTGAACCATGATAAACTGTCAGAGTGGGCGAGGCATATCAAAGCGGCCCGCGGGGAAGCCGAATTCATTCCGCTTCGGCCCCAGATTTGGATGCCGCTCGTTGCCTGAGGCATTAATGCATAGGTCGGCAATTTTGGGGACAGACAATAGTAGTATGGGAGTGATGGCCATTTCCTCGGCCATGTCTGATTGCAATCCTCGCTTTTCCTTCAGCTTCTGATACATCTGTACGCAGTACGCAGTCGCTGATTTAGCTGATGTTTCAGGGCCTCAAGTCTGTCTGTTATGGAATCTCCACTGTATGCTGAGCCATTCCAGATAGTTGACAGGTGCCAATAAATATATCCTCAGCTAGTTGGTTGCACATTACCCCTCTCATTCAAAAATAAACAGTCGATGGCCACCGCATATAGATGCTTCACAGGCAGAGACTGACGGTACTTTTTCTCTCTGCGCAATTACTAACTCTTCGATCCCCGCATTTGGCAGAGCACCTGACGTCAAGCCATCATGGACGACATCCATTGGCACACCACAAGATTTGCACATCGGTTATTGGATTACTTCCATCCAGAGGAGCTAATTAATCCCAATTATCCTGTGACACTCTGCAACACTATCCGTGGATCGACGTATACGATTCCCAAGAGAATGATGAATCATTGCCGTTGTCAAAGTAGCTTTTGCATTTCTAGGACCGGGATCCCCAAGCTATTACCGCCCATTATTGGTTCATGGGCGTACTTTTGCCCCTTCAGACCTATGGGATTGCCTCTCGCTGCATCATCATACCCAGGGTCCGATTCACAGCACTTGGAGGGTGGCTGACTTACCCCTCTTTTCCTTTGGGAATCCCTTATAATGAGCTGCTGTCGTCCCGGTCGGTCACCGTGATCAGTAACATCAAATCCTGGTACTGATAGCACACTGCAAAGAAGCTCACTGGTAAGTTGAAGTCTTGATTCCAAGCTTGTCCACTCCAATACCTATCACATGGACTCTGCTACTTTTGATTATTTGTCGTTGAGATGACACCGGAGCCCTCGGATTCATGATGAAAGAGCTATGTAACGATAGCCCGTGACAGATTTTGGTTGCTCTTCACCCGCATTTGTTTGTCATACACATGCACATGTTTAGTCCCTTTTTCTATCATTCATATCCTCACTTCAACTTACGAAGCACGCAGTTGATACTGCTCCTTCGATCTCATCGAGAACCAAGAAGTACAAAAGAGGAACCATGAGCAACAACCAGCAGCCCCAGTCTCCCCGCCATTGGCATGGCACCGTCGGTGATCGCTACGAGCATCACAATGTCTGGGTGCGAGGAGGTCCTCCTGAGCCTTACCGTCGTCCTTCGATTCCTACTACCACTGCAGCCACTGCCACTTCCGACAGACGCGTACGTCTAAACAGTTTCTGTCGTCGTCATCCCAAGCATTTGGCTTAAGCATGATGCTTGATATCATCACACTTCTAGTGTCAACACCAACTAACCGTTTTACATATAAAGGGCTCTGATTCATCAGATATGTCTTCCAACTCCGCCAATTTGAGCAATAGCCCTCCCAGCATTGGGGACAGGAGACGCTCGACCGGCCATGGCGCGTCAAGCCTCTTTGAGAGTTTGACGAGCCAAAAGCGCAACTCTACGGACCAGACTCTCAATACGCGCCGTGAAAGCTGGAACGAGCAGGGACAGCAGGGCGGATTCTTCGCCAAGTGGTGGGATGGATACACGAGAGGAGGTAGTAAATAATTTTAACTAATATCACTCTTCGACGAATGCTATGATGTCGGAAATGTCGAACGCCAGAGGCCACATCTCTCAGTGATTTATGCAAATGTTATTGAAAATTAATTCAAGGCGAGGTATAGCTATGCCAGCTCCATGAAGTTGTATTGTATGTACTTATCATGACTGCTGTGATAGTTAACAAACCTAATTTGACTAGCGTTTGCTTGGTGGCACATATAGATCCCAAATGGATACGTAGTAGAATGCGGGGTTCAGCGGTCGTAAGATTAGCCAGTCCCGAACTATACGTGTCAGAGTTGGCACGTAAGTAGGACCTTGGAACCAGACACGCAGGTTCACTGGTGATTATTTCCCCATGACATTCTTGGTATTATGTCTGTCCAGCGGCAATCAGTAGCACTAGTGAGACCCGGGGTATTGGGCTAGACTACCTACGAGTCCGGTCGGTCAATTGCCAGTTAGACTGCTACGATTGGTCGGCTTATCTACTCAAGAGTTTTCAAAAGTACCACTACGAGGCCGAGACTGAGCACAGAAACAGTGTGTTGAGACGCGTGCTTCTGAGCATCAGTCCTGGGAGGACAGCAGAGAATAATGCTGGAAAGCACATCTCGCAAGGGAAAACACTCAATCTCAGGGAGACGAGTTTCAGGCCAAATGCACACTATAGCACCACTGTGTGTTGAAAGTGGTACAAGTGGCAAACACAGCAAAAGCATCATGGAAGACCTTTCATCAATGGTTATGCGGAAATCATCACCCTTCGTGAAGCCTTCATTGAGAAAAGTGGATGCGTATGAAAAATTTGGGAATTTGATATCTCTAACACGCCTAACCTCATGCCGTGGTAGAAAAGCCATATTTCAGAGCAGAGCGATAATGATTTTCAAGAACGCCTGCCTCCTTTTCTGACCATTTTTGATCGATTCATCATAAACACAACCCCGGAGCTTTCCCTCCTGAAGACCCCGTGGATGAGGGCATTTACCGGACGATACCGTCGAAGCGGTTCTTGAACCACTTGATGGTCTCGTTCTGGGTGATACGGTGCTGGGAGCCGATACGGGCCTTGCAGCGGCGGCGCTTGGCGACACGCTCACCAGGGCGGGTCCTATTGATTCCAAGTCAGTTGCTGATACTCGACTTGTCCTGCTCGATCTGGATTGACACCGATGGATCTGTCGAACCAGGACTGCGTAGAGGTCCAAATGCACTCACATGCAGCAGTAGAAGTCCATGCCGTAGATACCGATACCGGGGTCGTACTTGATACCCAGATCGATGTGCTCGGAGATACCGAAACCGAAGTTACCGGTCTCAGAGAAGTTGCGCTTGCGGAGCTCGTACTCCTTGACCTTGAGACCACGCTCAAGGATCTCCTCGGCCTTGGGACCACGGACGGTAACGTGGACGGAGATCTTCTCGTTACGACGGATACCGAAGGTACGGACGGTGTAACGGGCCTTGCCTAAACGTTGAAAAAATCATCCCATCAGCCATCCATTCCATAACACAGTTGTAATATCCTCCTTCCTCGGCTGCTTCGTGTTCGAATTTCTCGGATTCATCGGGATCGGGCGTTCTTACTGTAGACCGGAGTCTGACCGCTCAGCTGCTCGAGCACCTTAGCAGCGCGAGTAAGTCTGTCACCAGACTCGCCGACGGAGATGTTGAGCACGAGCTTCTGGATGCGCAGCTCGCGCATAGGGTTGGCGGACTTGTCCTTGGATTCCGACTGCATGGCGACAAAAATGTTAGAAAAAAAATTTGCTTATAAGTCTTCGGAGTCTCGAGAATCGGGTTTATATCAATGCTGAAAAGTGTATTGGCGATGGGCAACATACCATGGCGACTGCTTTTGGCGTGAACTGGTCGACTGGTTGGTTGGAAGAAACTCAGGATCGAAAAGTGTGTAAAAGGGAAATGTGTGGGTTGAAAGTGGGAAGCGAGAGCCCTTAGTGGCTTGGCGCGGTCGACTGGCGCCAAGCCGCAGAGCCGCGCCTCATGGACCTCCGACCCGTAGCAAGTCGAGCTGGTGCCGCTTGGAGAAAGTGTTGCAGACCTCGACCGACCTTCACTCCGGGCGCGACAGCTCAGTAAGGACAAAGTGACGATTAAGTAGAAGATACATCCTTCTACTATCTCACAAAACAATTCTTTGGTATCACACAAGTCGCATTCGTGCGCATTCATAGCCCAACATGGCGGCTAATAAGCAGGGCAAGATGGTGAGTTAATCGGATCCTTCCCTTTCGTGTTCATATCAGCTTGTATACACATGTTCGCGTGGCTAACTCTTTATTCTTCATTTTTGAGTAGCAAAACCTCGTAAGTTACTGACGATACATGTTTCACTCGCGCGTCAAACCTGACAATATCCTCAGATCAACTACCGGATGAGAGTCACCCTCAATGATGGCCGACAGATGACGGGACAGATGCTCGCTTTCGATAAGGTATATATTTCTGGGTCTTTCAGTGGCCATCGGATAACACTTGTGGTCGGCTGGTCGCTGATGCAGGATTATAGCACATGAACCTTGTCCTCGCCGATACAGAAGAATTCCGTCGCGTCAAGCGCAAGTCCAAGCCCGCCGCCGGTTCGACCAACGCACCTCTTGTTGAGGCCGAAGAAAAGCGCACCCTGGGCCTTACCATTGTTCGCGGTACACATGTCGTCTCTTGCTCCGTTGATGGACCTCCTCCTGCCGATCCCTCTGCCCGACTCGGTGCTGCTGGACCTAGCGCAGCTGCCGCAGCTGCCACTCTTGCTGCTGGCCCTGGAATTAGCAAACCCGCTGGACGTGGTCTGCCGGTCGGCCTGGGAGGCCCTGCTGCAGGTGTTGGTGGCCCTCCCCCGCCGCCCGGCGGTTTTCCCGGCTTCCCTCCTGGTGGTAGTTTCCCTGGAGTGCCGCCTCCGGGCTTCGCTGGTCGTGGTGGTGCCCCTGGTGGACCTCGTAAGTTTGCACTTTCGAGCTCGATGTTGAACTTGGTTACTGACTTAGGATATTAGCTGGCTTCGCTCCTCCCCCGGGATTCGCTCCTCAGGGTGCTCCTCGTAAGTATCCTTGAATAGCGTGTTATGGTTATAGAGCTAACTGATGCTGTTGTAGCGGGTGCCTTCCAACCCCCACCGGGATTCCAGCCCCCTGGACAAGGACGCGGATTCCCTCCACCCGGCTTTGGTGGACGGTGATTTGATAGTATGTGCAGCAGCATGATGGCTTGCAACCTGGCCATGATACCGGCATGGCAGATACTTCGAACTACGAATCAAGCGAACAATATTCACTTCCCCATTAGTCGCCTACTTGACGAACTTCAGACGAATAGGCATAGCACCCCGAGTTTTACCAGGCAAAGGCGTTGCGGCGTGTGCGGATGCAGGGAATGCCCTGACAAAAGAAAAGGTCGACCGAAATAAGGATAGGACCGACAGAAGTAATGCTAGATGTATTTCGAGCACTCAATTGTACTAGTGAATCCTAATAAGGGTTTGAAGCCTTTAATTCCTCCGTTTCATGTAAGACTATACTTCAAATCTACGGCGATTGGACAGCTGCAGGTGTAGATTCAGCCTAGTACGCAGTAAGCACCTAGCAAGTCGATTAAACCAACGACTTCGCAGCGATATAGTGCACGTGACCGTCTCCGGGTAACTCCGTCCGGCGCGGACTGCAGGTGACGGAGTGAGGAAAGCAAACCGCTCGGCCCTGCGTACTCACCTCTAATCAACTCTCCACTCCTCACTCCAGTCCAAGCCTTCGAGTTGTCAAGATGGCCGCTGCAATTAAGGCAATCAATGCGAAGATCCGGTCTAACAAGGCCCTGGATTACTTCTGCTCTACCCGTACGTTCAATCTTCACCGTTACCCTCCCCGTGTTCCTGACCGAGATCGGCCGACAAGAATGCCTGCCGTAAGACATGTTCTGAAGGGGTTGTTGAGCAACTTCAGTGAATCCTTTCTGCACATGTTATCGGTCACGATGACACAGCTCTTTCCTTAGTCAACTCTAATTAACAAAAAGCAATTTCTCTTGGCTAACAATGATCTCAACTAGACTTCTGGGGCCCTGCCTCCAACTTTGGTATCCCCATTGCAGCGGTGATGGATACTCAGAAGGACCCTGAAATGTACGTCGCTACAATTACCTCCCCCCACTCCGCGGTGTTCTTTCTCTTGAACATAAATGCACATCGAATCAAGCTTTGAGAGCTTATCCAGATAGCCCAAACGAACATACCAGCACCTTCCTAACCAATCATACGATTGCTAACTGTCACTCTATCTACACAGTATCTCCGGCCAAATGACCGGTGCTCTCGTTATCTACTCGGGAACCTTCATGCGCTACGCTCTTGCCGTCTCTCCCAAGAACTATCTCCTGTTCGCCTGCCACGCCGTCAACTTCTCCGCTCAGCTTACCCAAGGATACCGCTACCTGAACTACTGGAAGTACGTCACGGAATGGCTCTTTCTTCCCACCCCCGTTGAGAAACACAAGGATAATGCTGACTTTCGCATCAACAGCTGGGGAGGCCGTGAAGCTCAGCTCGCCGAGGCTGCCAAGCAGGGCAAGGATGCCACCGAGGCTGGCGCTTAAACGACGTCATCTTCCTCTTCTCGACTTTATCGCCTCATTTGCTTGCTGCGCGGCTTATGAATACCTTATACGTCTTTAGCAGCATTGCCTACCTACCTACCCAATTAAGTAGACAATACCACAATATCATGAATCAAATCGCCAAATCTAGGTGAGACCTGTACGTTGAGGGTTCATCCAGGTAAGATATGGGGCAAGATGAAGGCCCCAGCCACTTGTATTGATAATAGTGGCGTCGGGATTGGTAGTTTTGTTTGGTGGGGGGTTTTCTGCTGTTGACTATGAGATATCTTTGTATCTAGCAGCTGGGCATGCCGCGGTTTATTGTATATAGGCTTTTGTTTCTGCGCATTAACAAGGTTTAGACATTGATGATCTAGTAAAACTTTGTTCAGTTGACTTCATTTGAATCAGTAAGTGTTAAGATGCTTTGAAAGGAAGACGGACAATGTTACAAATAGACATATACTGGCAATTTAATCTCTAGTCTATACCACATACAATCGAGAATACAGCAACAATAAGCAAGATTTAATCAAACAGGGGGTTGTTCAGCAATCAGAAGACCAAAAAGTATAGACCAATCAATCGTATGGACGATGGCCTCACATTGTAGCATCAATCATTCATATCCAGAGCGCCGATCCCGAAGGAACGGGATAACAATCATATGACATATACAATCTATGAGTCACAGTACCCGGGAGCTTTGACGTCCGACCCATTGATCCAGTTGTTGAGTGTCAGGGCGGTCGTATACAAACAGCTAAGGACACCGAAAACGGAGAGTGCGATATCGGCAATCTGCTGCCGTCTCGATTGGGCACAGGCCTTAAGATGCAGCAAAGGCTAAGCACAAGTTAGTAACCATTTTGGCGGACCGAATTGAAGGTACTTAACAGGTTAACTCACCGGATATACATAAATCAAGGGGACACAGGCGAAACTTCCGACAAGCGAAACAAACTTGTCCAAGTCTTCTGCTCCGCCCCAGGCAATGAATGCACAGATCATGACAAGGAAGAAACGGAAGCAATTCTTCTTCCACTTGATACTGGGATTGTACTTTCCGCTGCGAGTGAAAAGCTCATTCTCCAAAATTCGAATGGCCGGGAAAAGCTGCAGTGGGGTACTGAGAAGAATCGCCAGAGAGTACAAGAACTGCACGGCATTTACAAACTTGTCATCCTGAGGCATGTTGAGGATGACTACCGTCTTCGTTGCGGATCCATATGCCGCATAGCTAAATGCACCAGCGCTGAGGAAGATGACCGTGATTATGACCATCACCATTGCCAGAACACCGGGAAACTTTTGCGGGTGCTTCATTGATTCCTGGATTGGGATGATCAAACCAATTCCCTCATACGTGAAAATAGCCGTGCCGATGAAAAGTGTCCAGGTGGATGGGTTGAAGGAGATGATATCCGAAACACCTCCTTGGTTCGAGATAGTCAAGAAATCATAATAGAAGAGGTAAACCAGCCCCAGCATGATAAACAGATCTGCAATGAGAGCAGTGAACCCGAGCTTGCTGATATCGCGGATCAATGAGAGAGGGAGGAAGATGACCAGCTGCAGCAACACCATGAACTTGATGTCAATGAAAGATTTGCATTTGCTGACAGCCAGAACGAAGGCTTGTAGATTCTCGGCCGTGAAAACAATATATGCCGACACGAAACCCAATTGACTCAACACAATGGATCCAAGGATGATGCGCCTCATATGCTTTCCATAGAGCGCACCACCAATGTCACCAAAGGAACCATCAATCTTCAGCCGCGTATTAACCAGAAGGATGAAGCAGTAAAAGCTGAGTAGTGATACGCCAAGAAGTACCATACTACTGAACAGCATGCCACCATTCAAGAAAGCTCTTGGCAAGAACAAAACTCCTGTGCCAACGAAAGACTTGAGTAGAAGTAATGCTGCTCCGGTCCTCGTGTTGGTTCCCGTCCCACCGCGTGGCTTGCGCTTCCTCCGGCCAGCTGTGTCTGGCCTGAGAAGGGCTGAATCTTCACCTGGTTCTCTGCCTTCTGCTTCGTCATAAGTATCCGATGAGAAATACTCATCGGGGCCCAGGACCTCGTCATCCTCTTCGAGCTCTTCACCAGCAAAGTGACCGTATAGAGTCAGGAATTCCAAAAAGCTGCTTGTTGGAAGCTGTGGCTGGGCAGCAGAAGCCTGCGCACCCGAGCCATCCAGATCTCCAGGAAGGTTAGGGCCTACTGCCCGTCTTAGATAGTCCCTTCTGAAACCCCCTGGGACACGGATACTGTTGATGTTCGTTGTTTCATCCTCAGGTGCAGGTCGAGCATGACTGAAGCTCCTGCTCCGGTTCGGTTTCCGCAAAGAGCTTCCAGCTTCTGCATCCTCAGCCCATCTGTATACCTGTCTCGTGATATCACCACCCTGGAGTTGCAGACTAGAGAACTCATCCTCGGCGTTACTTTGGGCGCCGCCAGACGAGTGGATATCCCGATTCTCGACCACATTCTGGGGTTGCACCAAATGCCTCTTGACAACTTCGGGATCCTCGTATGGACCTGCTGAGTATATTGAACCCTCTCTCCCAGCCTTGTTATCAAAGGAACCGTAATTCGACCTGACAGGCTGGTTCAGGAGGGCAGGCGAAGCAGTCCGCCTCGGAGGGGTACCTGCTCTCGGAGGAGGAGATCGGCCGAGGTAATCCTGGAGCGCAGATGCAATCATGGATTGTCCGGGGCCGGGTAAGGATGATGGATTGTCGACTCTCCGAAGGTCTTGGTTGGTTGCCGCGGTTGGTTGAATCGGCAGCGGTACCTGTCTTGACGAATAGGAGTTCGAGGGAGAAGGAATTGGTGATGCTAACCGGGCTATCGAAGCATGCCTATAAGAAGAAGAAACATCTCCTGCAGGCGATCCCGAGCGCATCGCGGACGTGGAGATCGGCGACGATGAACGGTTACGCTGAGAGGATGAGCCCTCACCGTTGTCGGACATCCTGGAGGATGACATGTTGACAAGAAGCAAGATTGAATTTTCTCGGGGTACGAGAATTTGTTAATACCGAAAACAATTGGTTCTATTTGAGTTTTCGGAGGCGAACCAGGATCATGGGGGAATGGCTACGGAGTAGGAAGGGCTGATAAGAGCGGAGAAGGAGAGTTGAGAGGATCGATAATGCGAGAGGCGCAAGTCGTTCACCGCAATGTATGCGGAGAGACTAGGCTTCCTGTTGTTTCCACGCACCCCAAAACACCCCGCGCCTTGTCGACCATGACAATCGTGAACAAAGGTGAAGACGGGCCAACAAAGACACGATAGAAGTGATGGAGAGACGAGGATGAGATAAGGGAGATCAGATGAGGCAGACTGCGAGACCCAGTGACCACTTTTGCATTGTTTGTTTATCGCTCGGCACATGAGGTCATCGCCGACGATCTGAACTCGGATTTCGCGTCTCCAATATCCTTTCTTCGTTACACGGTAACTCAACGTGCATGGCCCTGAGAGGTCCTTGCTGGTTTGCATCACGGTAGCTCTTACTGTGCTTGCAGGCAAATTACTCCTAACCCGGCCTTAGCACCATCTCATCGTCCTTGTGCCTCCGATTCGTCCGCTTCTCAATCGTGTCATTGCTGTATGAGGGAAGAGAAAGGCTCCTACAACCAGGAGCTGAGGCCCTATAATCCATGACTGACGGACGGACTGACAGTGCCTCGGAGTCCCTGTCCCGAAGGAGACCCAATTTCTCCACGCGGGCGGCTGAAGAAGACGTTTCTAGGCTGGATCCGAGCGAATCTGCCAATGCATCCCCCGAGGAAAGTAGCAAGTTCCTCCACGGGAGGATGACTTCCTCCTCTCATTTGCAAGAGCCTTCGCAATTCCACCGCTCATTTGAAAGCCGACAACAATCCCAACAGAACGTCATAGATAATGTTGCTCGTTGGTGGAGTGGGCGGGGGAGTGACGGAAAGCATGAACTTCCTAGGGAGAGAATCGATTTCAATCGCTCACCCCCCGGGCCCTTCAGAGAGGGTCAGAAGGAGAGAGATGGCCAGAAAGACCGTACGCTTGACAATCCTGATAAGCTTGGAACGTTCTCTGGCGTCTTTGTGCCGACTACCTTGAACGTTCTCAGTATCCTGATGTTCCTTCGCTTTGGCTTCATCCTAGGTCAAGCCGGTTTATTAGGAATGTTAGGTATGGCAGCCTTCTATCATTACCCGTATTATTCTATTGGAGCCTGACACGCACTAGGTTTACTGGTCGCTTCGTACACGATCAATCTCGTAACGACTATGTCTCTATCCGCTATTGCAACCAACGGAACAGTTCGGGGAGGTGGAGCATACTATCTTATATCTCGATCACTAGGTCCTGAGTTTGGTGGGTCTATAGGGATAGTGTTCTACCTGGGATATGTGTTGAATACCGGTATGAATGCCGTCGGTCTTGTTGACTGTTTCACACAGAACTTCGGGTCTGAGTCTGGTACTTGGGGCAATTTCCTTAGAGAAGGCTTCTGGTGGCAATACCTCTGGGGAACTGTCATCCTCATCATGTGTACCGCGATATGCTTAGCGGGAAGTTCTATATTCTCCAGAGCTAGCAACGGGTTGCTTATCATTCTCCTCATTGCGACTTTCAGCATACCAGTCTCTGCCGTATTCATGAAGCCATTCAACATCCCAAAGGTTGGGGTAGAATTCACAGGATTGCGGCTTCAGACGCTGCTAGAAAATCTCAAACCGAAGCTTACCAAAGGCGCTGCTGGCAGCCAAATACGTGGACGGGAGAACTTCCAGGACCTATTTGGGATCCTGTTCCCTGCTACTGGTGGTATATTTGCGTAGGTACGTTTCCTAGGTCTTAAGAACACCAAGCTCACGTACCAACAGCGGCGCGAGCATGTCTGGTGACCTTAAGAACCCCAGCAGATCGATTCCAAAGGGGACTTTGTGTGGTCTAGTCTTGACATTCATCACCTATGCTATCGTAATTCTCGCCATGGCTGCTTCGATCACCCGGGAATCGTTCTACAAGAATGCCAACGTTGTTCAAGTGGTATGTAATGGTTGCCTGAGTTGAACGGCGTGCGTCGCTCACCAAGCACAGGCAAACCTTTCTGGGTCAGTTATACTTATGGGAGAATTCGCGACAAGTTTTTTTTCTGCGCTTATGGGAGTTATTGGCTCAGCAAAGCTGCTCCAAGCGGTTGCGCGAGACGGCTTGCTTCCTGGCCTAAGTTTCTTTGGCAAGGGTACCAGGAAGACCGATGAGCCCGTGAACGCAATCATCGTCACTTACATGGTTGCACAGCTCACCATGCTTTTTGACATCAACCAAATTGCATCCTTCGTTACGATGACTTATTTGATGACCTTTCTGGTGACGAACCTGGCCTGTTTCCTCCTAAAGATCGGGTCTGCCCCCAACTTTCGCCCGTCTTTCCACTACTTCAACTGGAAAACCGCAGCGACCGGCACCTTGGTATGCGGCGCAAGCATGTTCTTCGTCGACGGGATCTATGCCACAGGCTGCGTGGGCGTACTGATGATGCTATTCCTGCTAATTCACTACACCTCGCCTCCTAAGTCCTGGGGTGATGTCAGCCAGAGTCTGATCTACCATCAAGTGCGAAAATATCTGCTTCGGCTCCGCCAGGAGCATGTAAAGTTCTGGCGACCTCAGATCCTACTGTTTGTCAACGATCTCAGCGAACAGTCTAAGATGATCTCTTTTTGTAACTCGCTGAAGAAAGGAGGGTTGTTTGTGCTGGGCCATGTGCTCGTAACAGATGACTTCACCACCGCTGTGCCAGAGGCACGGCGGCAGCAGACTGCATGGACCAAGTTCGTTGAGAGCTCCCGAGTGAAGGCCTTTGTCAACATTACGGTCTCTCCTACTGCCGAATGGGGTGTCCGCAATGTCACACTAAGTGCTGGTCTGGGAGGTATGAGGCCGAACATAGTTGTCATTGATCAATTCCGCGAAGGCAAATCGTTAGTTGAGAGGCCATCTCTTTCGAGTCGGAGAGAATCGGGTGGAAGACGTATATCTCGTGAACTGGTGCCTGTGATAGCGGAAGACGGCTCGCAGGAGCTACCAATGTCAACCAAGACATATGTGACCATCCTAGAGGATTTGCTCTTCAAGCTGCGGATGAATGTTGCTGTGGCCAAGGGATTTGAGGATCTGGAGCTTCCTGGACCACACGGACAGCACAGAAAGAAGTACATTGACCTCTGGCCGATTCAGATGAGCGCAGAGCTCGGTGCAGACAGTGAGAGCAAGAAGAATGTTTTGACCACGAACTTTGACACCTACACCCTCATCTTACAGTTAGGGTGTATCCTCAACACTGTACCGTCGTGGAAAAAGACGTACAAGCTCCGAGTGGCTGTTTTCGTTGAGTATGAAACCGACGTCGAGGACGAGAGAGGAAGGGTCGAAGCACTTCTCGAGAAGCTAAGGATAGAGGCCGAGGTTTTGGTTTTCTGGCTGGCATGCGGCGACCTTAAAACCTATCGTATCATCGTCAACGGCGACATATCGCCGGAGACCGAGGATGCCGAACCTCGAGTCCATGAAGCTTTACGGAACGAAGAATGGTGGCAGGATATCCAGAAGTCTAGGAGTGAGCATGAAGCTCAACAGCAAGCTGAACTGGGTGCTATCCGAAGGGCAGATGAGCGGGTGCCTAGTTGGCCCATGCAAAGCCCCGAAAGTGTACATAAGCCACTACAACCCCTGGCTGGGGGGCTGAGGAAATTGGTAGAGTCGTCCAAGCGCCGGCGATCCATTTCGAGCTTCAGAGGGCTGGGGAGTGTCAGCCTAGGCATGCAAACCCATCGCTTGCTCGATGCTTTTGTCGACTATGACAGCAGCGAGAGCAGCACAGGTGAGAGCAGTGACGAAGGAGAGTTTCCGCCTTACCTGGATGAGGAGGATGTGGACGAAGAAAACGGCCAGGATGCCGAACACAGGATCCAGGGTCCTCAATCAGAACTGGAAGGATCTTCTAAGGCGAAACAGAAGGTTACCGAAGAGGTTGCGCCGGACCAGGCAGTTCCGTCAATTATCATGACGTGTGACGATGCGACATCCCCGAAGACGCAGTCAAGTCCATCCCGGCCAAAATTCACCCGTTCGCCGTCCAGCAGCCGCTTCAGCTCATCACCAATTCCTGAAGCTCGTGTCAACGCAGAGGAGGGCGCGGGCCCTTCAATCATGTTCGCCCCTAGTGCATCTCCTCCACGCACATCTAACCGGGTTGAGTCCATCTACACACGACGCTCATCTTCAGGGCCATCTGTCCTCAAAACTGCGTCTGGATATCCGCGACAGGCATCAGTCCCCTTATCATTCAATGATCTCCCTAGTCGGGCGCAACACCTGATCTTGAATGAACTGATGAACAAGCACAGTGATGATACAGCTGTTCTATTCACAACATTACCCTCGCCGTCCGAAGGGACTGCACAGAGCGAGGCAGCAAGTGCCTCGTACCTGAGTGACTTGACGGTCTTCTGGCAAGGTCTGCCGCCATGTCTGCTGGTTCATAGCAACAGCATGACAGTGACGATGAATCTCTAGTGTAAAGGCATGAACATAAAAGGGGAGCAAGGCATTGCACATTTTCGCTAAACCATAGTATATACGACTACTGGTACATTTACTGTTGATAGCATATGCATATGTTAATAACTGTTTGGAGATATTATCATTCTCCACAAATTTGACCAAACTACTATCATATTGCCCAGCCAAGTAGTACTAACAGACTTCAATAGCCGATGGGTTGACCCACCCTAACTGTCACCCACCAGGTCTTGCCAGTGCAACTTTTACAAGGATACCAGGAAACGAGCTCCCCCCTTGTCTTTCCGGTTGGCTCACTCCTTGGTTCCATCCTTTTTCAGCAAGACTCCCGTTGATTCAACCTCGTGTATACCATCTTCTGACTGTTTCCCAAACCAACAGAATAATGTATGTATATTCTAAAGCTAAAACAACCAGGAATGTAGCATGATGTAATGTATACAGAAAAGAAATGTCCATTGGAACAAACAGGTACACATCCCATAGTGCCGACAGTAGTGGTTTTCCAGTCTAAGTATAACTGAAGAAGCCATTTCCGGATTTGACACCCAAGTCACCCCGATCGATCATCTCCCGTAGGTACTTGCGCGGCGCATTGGGGATCCCCATTCTCACTTTGGCATAATGTTCCTCGACGGCGAGAAACACGTCCAGTCCAGCAATGTCCATCAGCTCGCAGGGCCCTCGGGGTGTTTTCAGCACACACTTGTAGATTTGGTCCACCTCCTCGGGCGTGGCAATGCCCTCTTCTAAGACCAGGAGGGTCTCTCGTTTGATGGCGGCCCAGATGCTATACATGATTAGCATGTATACCCGTGTTCCATATGACGTGGTTGGCGAGATACCGGTTGAAGGTGTAGCCTGTGGAGGATTTGCGGACGTGGAAGGGTTGGAATCCATGGTCTTGGGTTTCCTTCATAAGCAGAGGTATGATGTCGGGTCGGGTTTGGCTGGAGCCCATGATTTCGATTGCTGAGGGATGGTTGATTAGCACATTGAAAAAGCTCTTCATGGTTGGATTAGGCGTTGGACTTCCCTACCTGTTGTCTCGGGTGGCCAGACTTGGAAAGATAATAGTTAGTGTTGCTGCTCATGGGGCAGTTATTGATAGGTATTGGACTTACAGGAATGCAGGTTGACGAAACGATCATCTTCCTTAAGCGATAGTCCATTGCAAATATCAGTAATGGAATAACTGCTCGAGTTTGATGCGATGATTGTCTGGGAGTGCGATCTACTGTCGAGCTCCAGCATCACGGACCGCTTGTATTCCAGGTCCTCTGGGACACACTGACGGGATTTAGCTAGGGTACATCAGTGCTCGGTGGCCTTTCCCTACCTCAATAGCAAGCCAGGAATCGCGAAGCGCTGGGTCCAGATTGTCGACAGTGAGGCTGGTTATTTTGCCTTCCTTGCCAGCTGGATTGGAGGCTCTCAGCCTTTGTATGGTAGCTAATGCCAGGTTTAGCTGGGCCGGGCTTTGGTCGACAAGGTAGACTGGTCTCCCTTGGCGCGACCACTGTTTCCGATACCAGTTAAACCAGAGCTCCGATTTAGAGTCAGGGAATCAAACATACCATGTATGCAAGGCGCGAGCCTTGAGTGCCTGCACCGAGCAGAGTAACAGCGTTGAAGAGTTTAGACATTTGGCGACTTGGCTTTAATTGACTTCAGTTATCCTGCGATTCAATCTTGAATCTCATAGCTGCAAGCAATCCCTGGATTAAATAGACAGATATCTATCGCTAAATACTAGGATTTTGTCGAAGATTCAGTGGTTTTCTGATGTCAGGGTCATTTTTGACCGTTCGTTCCTGTTAATACCCTGATCTGTACAACAGCACCGGTTTGATTGATGACTTACTTGGTTTCGAGTAGATATTTCTTGCTCCTTTCAGGAACTGGCTTTGACCGGGGGGTGTTACCGCAATGTCTTCTGGTCTTGCCTCCCAAACCTGTAGTCCTTTTCTTCATGGTAATTTGGTGAGCAACCCATAAATGATCGATTGATTGACTCAGAGTTTAGCACTTACCATTCGAAGACCGCGGCATTTACGCTGAGTGACTAGCAAATTGACACTTTCGGTGGCAATCTGCCGAATTTAGTTTGTTACATCTAATCGTGGTCTAATTGAAGAACGTCCCCAGTGAACGGGGTATGAGGCCGGTGGCTGGGTTCCTGGCTGACAGTCTGCATTTTGCTTGGTCAGGTCCTTGTATATTTCCGGGGAAGGGAACGTGAAATGTCAGAGCAAGGAAGTATAAAGTCTATCGGAATGATGTAAACATGTAATAGATAACGTTAGTTTCTGCCGATATTGATCAGCTCTTTCTTGGCTTGGAACCTAGGAACTAAAAGTCCGATGGCGGAACGATATGTCTCTCCTCTGCTTCCAGCTAATATTCTGAAAACTGGCAACTCTTCGAACAGAAGTTGAACGGATTTGCATGGCTAACGGCACAACACTAATAATCTTCTCGAGAAACTTATCACGACCTTGCAGTCTCAAATGGCCAAGAATCATGATGCAGTGGTTGTCAGGCCCCTATGACATAGGAATCCTACCATGCCATGCGACGATCCTGCCAACTCTTCAGACGAAGATCGCAACTCTTTAATAGACGAGCTTGATACTCCTATGCTACCAAGCTCCGCATCGAATGGGCTGAGAACTCTGAATCGACCGGGAGTAGTTGACGATTAGAGGATCCGGGTTGGAAGTACTTTGTCCGTCGTTCGAATGTCATTGAAATAACATTGTTCCTGGAAACGTTAAAACGCGAGAGCACTAATGTTTGTCTGACGCTTATATTGTCTAGTCTTCTTTCTCGCTTAGACATGAAGTTTGCAGTGACTCGTAGCCGGTATTATATATTGATGGCTAGCCAACAGTCACAATAGGCAGGGAGAATAATTGAAACAAGGAGATCAAGTCGGATCATGCTGACGATGAATGTAGATGAAGAAGGTTAATCTTGTGCGGCCATATGTGGTTCAGATTGAAAGTGCATAGAAGCCCAGCATGTTGCACGAGGAGCGAATGGCATGTGCTGGGCCAGTTTGCAACGGCAGTCTGGCTGTGGCACCATTTGCACCTGGAATCATCTGACTGGCATTCATTACATACTACCGTTCCCCTGTCCTGGTGCAACACAGTAAAGGGACTAACACCCTCATGTCCAATACAAGACTATAATAAGTTGCTGTCCCATTTCCATGACATTCGAGAATAATTAATATAAATGATTCCAAACATTGTCAGCTTAGCTGCCTGCAATGGCTACAAGAGTGGTTTTGATGGATACAGTATTGACCATTCGAATTAACCTACATCAAGACCACTGTCTGAAAGACGAGCGTCCTAGAGCTTGCTTAAAGCGACAGAATTCTCCCTAAACCTTGGGTTGATAAAGCAAGGATGTCCGCCAGAGAATACCTATAATGCTAAATCGGAAGTGAGAGATGCATCAGAGGAACAGTTGACACCAGACAATGTCAGCCCAACCCATGTGGCCTTTAGCAAATGTGTAGGCATCGATTGTTGCAGTGAGTGGCCATCCACAGCCGGACTCATACTATTTTTACCAAGTCGATATGCCGTGGAAGGTTCGGACTGACGTGTTTGTCCGCGAGACAGAGAGACTATTTGAAACAGATATACTCCGGAAGCCGTCTCCGACCAGGCCCGGTCTTATGACTACTGCAATTATCCAGTCAGAGTTCACACGCGGGAGATTAGACGGACTATATTCTCGGCTGTATGGGAGAACTTGCCAGCCCAGGCGAAACCGGTTGCAAAGGGCCTCCTGCCCGGTATATCCGGCCAATGTAGCATCAAGGTAGCAATAAGTGGATACTCCATGCTTTGGGCTAGATAGCTACGGCATACCTACGCACCGACCTCTAGAGGATTGCATTTCGATGACGCCGTGCTACTCCTCCGTGCCTTGCTACAAAAGCTGGGAGGAGAAAGGTGGATTTGCTTGTTCGGGGAAAGGGGGGAAGAGCACGAAGAGGGCAGCAGGTTGGCAGCGAGGGTAATCAGACTCAGGGCTACCGTGTAGAATCTAGACCACGAAGTAATGGGCGCTGCAAGGCGAAAGGATTAAACGCAGACCAGAAGAAGCAATTGTCAGATGGCCGCCCGTCGAAACGGTGACTAATGCACAATTGGGGTCCGCTGATTGGCTGCCACCCCAGCTTCCCCTTCTAGCATCCATCGATCCCTGCCTCGCGCTGGCCGATCAACTGCCCCGGCGATTCGTGTTCTCATTCTCTCGTGCTTCTCGTTCGGTTTTCACGCATGCTGACTTGGGCGCCTTTTTACGGCCCTTTTTTCTCTCATTAATTCTTCCCCCCCGCGACTTCTAGTCTCTCTCTCCTCGCCATGCTCACCGTCCAAATCTCCTAACGCTTAGCCTTCCCGACCTTCAGCCCCCCGGAATCCATCGCAACCCCCTAAGTTACGTATCCTTCCCATTCGCTTCAGTAATGCACCACGGGCGAGTACGTCGCAAGAACGGCAGTCTCAGAGCCTCCAAAGCTGGCCAGCGTCGCAACATGTCCCATTTGATACCCGATAATGCCCCTCCACCTCAATCCAAAACCGTCACCGTTAGCGACGATAGTCCTGATACCTCCGACGCCGCCTCGAACACTTCAGCGACCACCGTTATCACCAATACCTCCAGCGTCCCTGCCACCTCTCCCACTAACGGGGTTGATCCCGTGAAGAAAGCTATGGCCCGCAAGGCTTCGTCGCCGATGGCGCCCCCTTTCATGGTGTCCGCGCCGGGCAAGGTCATCGTCTTCGGTGAACATGCCGTCGTGCACGGCAAGGCTGCCATGGCCGCCGCAATCTCCCTCCGCTCCTACTTCCTCGTAACCACTCTGTCGAAATCACAGCGCACCATTACCTTGAATCTCCGGGACATGGATTTCAACCACACCTGGAACATTGACGATCTGCCCTGGGATTTCTTCAAACAACCCTCCAAGAAGAAGTACTATTACGACCTAGTAACTAGCCTCGACGAAGAATTGTACGACTCTCTGAAACCATGTGTTGAAGATATATCGCCCAAGGCGCCCGAGGAGATACGGAAGAAACACAAAGGGTCGGCGCTGGCGTTCCTGTACCTATTTTGCTCCTTGGGCTCACCCCAGCACCCAGGAGCTATATATACTTTGCGCTCGACCATCCCCATGGGTGCAGGTCTTGGAAGCAGCGCCAGTGTCTGCACTTGTTTCAGTGCTGCATTGTTACTTCAGATCCGTACTCTAGCAGGCCCACATGATGATCAGCCCCCGGATGAAGCGGAGTTACAGATCGAGCGTATCAACCGGTGGGCTTTTGTCGGAGAATTATGTATACACGGAAACCCAAGTGGTGTGGACAACACGGTCTCTACTGGCGGCAAGGCCGTAATTTTCAGGAGAGAGGACTACTCGAAGCCCCCGAAAGTTATACCGCTACCTAATTTCCCTGAATTACCGCTCTTGCTCGTTGACACACGACAGAGCCGCTCG
Organism: Aspergillus welwitschiae; assembly: GCF_003344945.1. NCBI lineage: Eukaryota > Fungi > Ascomycota > Eurotiomycetes > Eurotiales > Aspergillaceae > Aspergillus > Aspergillus welwitschiae. The sequence goes on along the minus strand of NW_020798707.1, from coordinate 240,163 downwards.
ACGGCGGTCGAAGTTGCCAAAGTTGGGAAGCTCAAGAAGGAACACCCACTCGTCACCGAATCGATCCTTGATGCCATTGATAAGGTGACTGTGTCCGCTCAGAGTGCGATCCAGGGGGTGGAGGGTGATAGTATCGATAAGGAGACTCTCGAACATATCGGAACGCTGGTTCGTGTCAACCACGGTTTCCTAGTTTCCCTGGGGGTATCTCATCCGCGACTGGAGCGAATCCGGGAACTGGTCGACTTTGCCAATATTGGTTGGACAAAGTTGACTGGTGCGGGCGGCGGTGGTTGTGCGATCACACTCCTGCGCCCAGATGCCAGTGTGGACGCGCTCCGTGAGCTGGAGCGCAAACTCGCTGCAGAGAATTTTTCCAAGTATGAGACAACCTTGGGTGGAGACGGTATTGGAGTCCTCTGGCCAGCGGTGCTGCACAACGGCACCGATGAAGAGGGCGGCGAAGAGATCGACCAGCAGAAGTTTGAAAATGCCGACGGACCCGAAGGCATCGAGCGCCTTGTTGGCGTCGGCGTTCAAGAACGTCGGGAAGGCTGGAAATTCTGGAAACGAGCTGTCTGAACTCGACTTTCCCTCACCCTCTCTCATTTCATCGGAACTCTTTACGATCATTTCCCCTTACGTCCGAGCTTGGTGTTAGGGCATTGCACGATTGCATATTCTATTTGTTTAATCGACTTTCAATTCCCCTTTTTTCTTCTGTTGTCATGGCTTCACTTCACTTACTATTCTCTTCCCTTCTGTGTATAATAATTCTTTCCAGATTCTTCGACACGCCTCTTATCTAACTACGGAATATATTCCTTATCATACACATTTTATTGACCCCCCTTTTCTTTTCTTTTCTTCCAATCTTTCTTCAAATGATGCGTCAGGGACCCAGGCTTCAGTGAACAACTTATCTCATGCTTTATGTTGTATCTAAGTAATCCAGCGATGCCAGTGTCAAGTCAAGAAGTGTATTCAGCCCCTCTTATGTGTATACTTGAACTTCAAGTATCTGGCACTGAAAATAACAATATTACTACTGTACTACTAGTACCAATATCATAGAACGCTAAATATACACTCCCAGCGATATGAACAAAGCACAGAAGAAAGGACGTATATCCTTTTCACGTTCATCATCAATTACAGTACCAGGCTGGCACTTGGACAAACAAACACAAGAAAGAGGTTAAAGATAGTGGTCCCATTCTATGATTACCCCATTGTAGTCTCCCAGCCCTTTTCTATCATCACATCCATCCAATAGACGCCCGGCTCCCCGGCGTCCATACGCCGCCAAACCTCCCGCACCAGCTGCAGACAGACACTAATGGGCTTTGGAGGGAGCACGTGAAGATACGAGGTGAGGCGGCCAAGGATGAACCGACGACTTTGCGAGACGTCAATGGCATGGGAGGAGATACTTGGGCCGTTGCTGCTATCGAGAGTGGCGTCAAGTGGGGGCAGACGGGGCAGACGAAGCTCGCTACTCGAGGCTACGAGGAGGAAGGGCTGGAGACATCGGGTGCGGGACTCAAGGGGGATGGTCTTTAGGCGGGAGAGAGTTGTGAGGGTAAATTCGGTCAGCCAGGCATCGTAGTAAGAGTCGGAGTCGGAGCTTGAAGGTGCGGTGGTTGATGTTGTTGTTGGATCGGCGGAGTCGGTGGGTTTTGCGGGCGGACATGAAGGGTCGCAGTACCAAGGTGTACTACTGCCCACTGGAGAGGAGAGGAACGGATCCTGCATGGTTGGTTCTGGAGCTTGTGGATTTGGGGAAGGTCGTTGTGTGGGTAGTCGTCGGCGAAGAAGATCGGGAAAGACCCGGTATAATTGCATTAGACCGGTACAGCGGTATACTTCGGCCATTGTGAGAAGATGCCAGACTGGGGTTTCGTCGTCGCCTGGGCTGATGATTTCAGCTTCAGCTGGGTGCGCCAGAGTCAAAAGTCGCTCTTCTAGCTCTGTTGCTTTTGCCATGGCGCGCTGGGCGCGTGCAATGTCTGAGTGTGAGGTAAAGCAGCGGGAGCGAATTCGTCTGCGCTCCCGACGTATAAGCCTTCCTACTTCTTGGACGGTATGCTGTGTGTCGCGGGCTATGCCGGTCCATGGATGGGGAACGCGTTGTAGGACGAGCGATTCACCTGTTGCGGCGGCTGCGGAGCCTGGCAACACCGCCGAGTCATCTGCCACAAAGGATAGGAGCATTTCCCAGTAGACCAAAGCTTCTTCAAAGAATTGATGGTTATTGCTACGGCCTGGAATTGGTGGTCCGGCGTGCTTGGTGTCCAGATGATTTCGCAGCAGGTTGAAGAAGGAAATGCCAAGGTCCTTGGGGTCGTGCCAGCTGGCTGTTTGGCCAAGCATCAAGAGAGCTAGGAGTGACTTGTCGTCCAGGGCAGACTCCTTTGTGATGATATCGACTGCCTCATCACGCATTTTCCGGCCTAACGGGCCGAATTGAGGGAAGTCGTGGACGAGTGTTGCAGCAGCCATGCTCTGCATGGTCCGACACATGGCCAACGACGAGCCCCATAGTCGGGATACAGTCGACCGGAATGGGTTCATCTGACTGTCATAGCTCGAAAACAAGGCCGCTACCTCTTTGAAGTAGTACTCCACGAGAGTCCAAGAAGGGTTGTTGAGGGGCTGCGGGATCGATGTGAAGTCCCGCTGTGATGGCCTTGAGCCAGGTGGAGGGTAGTGGCGTACAATAGTAGAAGGTGAAAAGCCAGGAAAGATGTGAGGCTCATCTTGTAGAATCGGTGCGGCCAAAGAGAACAACCCGAACGGATCATCTGCATTGGTTCCCGGTGATTCGAAGTTCAATGCCGGGTTATTTTGGGTAGCTGTTGATGCCGATGCTGGAGAATGGAGGTCTGCCAGTTCCGGTAGTGAGCCTGACTGCTGTAAGTCCCATAAGTTGTCACATATACCGCCTGGTCCGCCTAGTTCGAGACCTCGAGGATTGGCCGGGCCGTCGGAAGTGGTGAAGTTGAGGCTGTCACCAGAGGCTATACTTCTGGATGAGAAATACAGACAAGAGGCACAGGCAATCCTGCCAAACGACGGCAAGCATACTGGTTGGACTTCACGAATTACTACTGACTGACTTTATCGACAGCATTGGAAAGGCCAAAAATGGGTCCGGACTATCCGTTAATACCCTTCGATTCCGCTTATAAGCGATTCCTGAATGAATTCTATCTCTTGATGGATGCACCGAATGAGCACGAGAGATATATACAATGCTTTACACCCGATGCTACGGTATTAACGAGGGGAAAGGAAGTACATGGTAGAGAAGGTAAGCGTGCCAGGATCATATCCAACAGTTCCCTAAGACTTTGCTCATTCATTGATTATTGGATAGGAATATTTACCCTCAGAAAGGCCCTTTGGAATCCAACTAAGCAGTGCACGCATCGCATTAAGCAGGTTTTCCCGTACGGAGCTAATTCTAATGTTGCTATGGTGCATGGGACGCTTGACTGCGTATTCAAAGATGGGTCTGTCAAGACAGGTGACTGGGCTGCAAGATGTCACTTTGTCATGCGAGATCGAGTATATTTATCTCGATATCAGATATATATGGCTCGTGATACAGCTGGGAAACCCAAAGCGAATTTTTAGCATGGTCTACAATGGTAATAGCATGTTGCTCAATCCAATGGAGCATATTTAGTCGTACTACGTGGCTTAGAAGATATAATGAATGTACTATTCGGGCGTTAGGATAAACTGTCGGATGCGTGGAAATATGAAGGTATCAAATCAAGCCTTTGCATTCGCATAAAAGCATAGGGAAACCTGCGCTACCGAGGGAAAACCCATACTAAGGCAGACTGGAATATACAAATTCACAAAAACACAAATCAGTAAATACACAAACAAGATGGCGTATGAGTGTCAAGATGTCTGTTTGTTGCCCAGACTTTCAGTTCCCTTAAAGCCACCTATTCACAGCCACAATGTCTGGCGCAGTGCACTGGATCGCCGCTAATAAGGCATGTAGTGTAACATTTGATTGCGTGGTCACCGTGGCATGGCAAGGAAGCGTCGGTATCCTGTCGAGACTTCTAATCAGCATATCTGCTCAAAGGACTGTGAGCGATAGAAATCGTGGGTTTCAGTCCCCTACCGATCGTACGTGAAGCTTGTCACCAAGCTTGTCACCAAGGTTGTCACCAAGGTCTGTTCCAAGTATGCCATTAGGGGCGGCTACTGCAAAGGCAGAAAAGAGGACGGTGAAGAGGACAGATGAGACCTTCATGATGATGATTGATATAAAGCTGTTCTGTAGATAGAATACTCTGGAGAATACAATGAGAACATACAATCGGGGTGAGTACCCAGACTTAAATACCCGGCAGGAGGCCACTGTGATATCGTTTCATCTGACTAGTAATCATGGCCACGCAATGAGCGGCAAGGGATACCCTCAATCAGCCGATCTATTTCTTCACACTTATTTAGTATGATCTGAGCCCTAGTCCGTTCTGACCACGACACTGCTCCAAGCAAGGCGACCATCGAAATGCGACCTGCATGATCGACTTTAATCCACCGGGCAGAGCTGAACTTTGCTGGGCCATCTATCTGATAGTCAGCTATTCGATAGAGATGTACAGGGGATGATAATCAGCAGGTTGAACAATGCTAATTGCGATGTGTTCTCAACGGAAACACGTTACATTTTGCATATTTAGATGCTATTCATGCCAAAGGTTCAAAGGGTCACACATGTTCGCCTTGCTTTTCCTCATGAAACATAGCATCTATGTGGCACAGCAACATCAATAGCGTTTAATACGATGAATATTCGGAACATAAACAAGCTATCAGAGCATTAAAGGTTGAATAGATTGTGATCAAATCGCTAGACACAGGCTTGAGGCATGGGCTCATGGAAGCCACCTTACCGGTGGAGATCAGTTTCAGCCTCCTCAAGCCCTTGCATGCTGCACCTCTCTCTGCATAATTTGCTGCAATTAGATCTGATGTGGGGTATTAAGATCATCATTTACTCTGAAGAAGAGCTTCACCGCAGCCTGGCTGAACTTAGTGGCGGTGCAGACAATAAGGTTCATGTAGGCAAACATTCTCACCGTTATTGTCCCTTTTTGCAACCATTACACTAACTTTGCAGGATCGTCATACTAGAATAGAATTCATTGGTCTGAGAAGTAAGGATATTCAGGCAACGGGCTCGAGAGACTTACTTGAATAGTAACCTGAGCTTAAAAATAGGCAATCCATTGGGGTGGGTCGAAATAAAACCGCTTCTCTTAGTCCCGCCTTCACCCTACAAAAATGACTTGTCTTCCGATATCGCTACCGATCAGCCAGCCAGCCACTATGCCTGCAGGATATTACATCTCACATTGCCTAGCTTAATATGAATACCGAAGCATGTTGAAATTATCAAATGTATTCACCAAACTATAAGCATTACTTGTGCTAGCTGAGTAAATAGGATGGCTGAGACTAGCGCTTTGCCGATAAACGCATGAGTTTAGGTCCTAAAAAGAGGAAAAGAGACATCGTGGGAGATGTATGACAATCAAACTAACCTTCTGTAGCCAACGCACTTTCATGAAAAGTAGAAGGGTGTGACAATGGCAAACAAAAGCAAAATCTCAAGGTGCTAATTTTATTCAACGACCGCAGAGGGCACATGGGTGCTAGTATATCACTTATTAGTTGTATAAATTGTGTGAGTAGATCATGCTATAACCGGAACTTCGGGAAGATCAAGCTAAGTAAGGGATAGGAAGGCACCTGAGAGCGGGTAAGATTATCAGATCCGACTCATCTTACGGTAGCTGGGTTGTGGCTTTTCTGGCTTGGAAAATTGCCACAAGTACTACTTGCTACACTGTGACAGTAAACGGTGTGGCATTGGCATCCTTAGTAGATATTGTTTACGTAGATTATGTATGAAAAGCCGCCTTTGATAGATACATCACCTCTGAAGTCCTGGGTAATGATACGTCAATGCTTGACTGAACGGCGGGCCTAATTCACTAGATCAAGATTTCAGCACGTCGCCTAGGGTCTGCAATGCGCTGTCCAAGTCCATAGTGAGTTCATCGACAGGTATGGATGCAGTATGTTTGTTAGATGAAAGCTATCGTAGTATTGTATACTTTATTCAGTCACTGTGTATACATTGATTCTAAACGGAAGGCCTGATGTAACTTAATAATGCTTTCAAATCATGAAAAATCTGAATTTTTAGCTTTGTTAAATGAATGATAAAACAGATTTTATCCAGTCACTGTATGCCTTCTCAATTATTAGCATATAGCGTTGCCTTGATTAAGGGCCGGTATTTGCGTACCATGCCGGACATGATCTATTGACAACCACAGCCATTGCAACAGTTACCCGCCTCGGAGGTATGATTGTTGCTTTATCGATCCCAACAAGAGAGGCAGCAATCGCTAGCCTATTCGCTTTAGCAAACGTCGTCAAGCGCCGGTGTTTGTGTCGACAATTAGTGATTTATGGTTAACGACTATATATGTGAATGATTTGTATTTTGTTTTTTTTTACCCAGGTAATGCATCCCTAGTACTTTAGGGCAGTGCGTGGTCCTCAAACTATTCAGCTCGTATGTCAATAACCTATTAAGGCTTGCGTGAGCCATTTACGATAGCTCAGCCAGTATTGGGGGAGACATCAACTGCGTAGCCAACCATTTATTTGCCAAATATAGACTAGTTTTAGCCGATCTTCCTACAATGGCTGTAAACCAGTATCGGCCTGTCAATTGAACCAGAGAGCACCTCATCCTGGGATTACCAACATCAGTTAGGTATAACATTCTCCAATGGCATCTGCAGGAGAGGTTAGTGCGGAGAGATTCATATAGTCTAGTTTTCTTAGCCCACTTAGGCTTGCAGCTATGGACATCTCGTCAGCATGGCACTATTTTCCAACCTCCAGCTTAGCAGTCCTAGTGCAAGCATTTCTACCTCCTGCTGCCTACAATTTGCATGGATACACTAGACCCAATGCGTTACTGGCACCCTGTCTACTGTGGAAAGTAGGCATTGAACAGGATTCTGCAATGCTCGTGAAACGATGGTAATTTAGCAATTAGATCAGTGAGCCATCACCCTGCATTTAAGAATTAGGAGGAAGACATAGATCAAGCATGCCAGTAAAAGCGGGCATAGTTGAAGAACCTTTTTCGTTAACAAGAAATTGGGTAAACACCCTAGACATCTGGGATGCTCCCCGCAAATCCTCCCCCAAAGTGGAACTACTCAGTGTCGCGGAACAAAAATAAATAGCAGATGTTGACTAGCTGGATTCAGCTGGGCGTGGCCGGTTGTAAAGTGGCAATGCTACTGCGCGGGGTGAATTACTTTGTAGACTGGCCATCTTCAATATTGGAAGTAGCTCGACTGTATGATCCACCCGTGCGACTGAAATAATTATACGCAGCCCTCCAGGAGACTTAGGTTCAGCCTACTTCGTTACCGTGGTACGTAGTACTATGGCAGTGGCAATCCAGTGATTAGCGAGCGATAACACTAAACAGAGTACTCGCAACAACCCCTCTGTAGATCTCCAGCAGGGAGCCGGGGATCCTAGGCTAGCCAGTAGGCCCGATGACAGGGATCGCTCGTCTCTCAACTACTTATATGCTGGATCGTATTTAATGAAGGGGAGGAAATATCTCACCTGACACAGGTACTATCGCATACAATGGAGTTGGAGTACGCTATGACTATAACCCAGCTACATTCTTGAGAAGCCTACAATAACTACCCGGTATCACATTTCCCTTATTTAACTACCTGTCTGCCAACAATTCTACTTGCGATATCGTAGTCAACGCAACCCGCATCTCTATTATCAGTATACTCTGACATTCTGTGTTGTAGGTCAAGTATCTATCTACCTATTATCAGCAAGACATGTACAGGGGCTGCAGCGCAGTAATGAACATGTCAACCGTATCAAAAGCCGGCTACCTTGCAGTCCAAACACCGACGAAAGGTGTTTCTCTGCTAGTCTGGACAAGGAAACCGTAGTAGATAATCTCTTCCTATCACAAGGCGGGTTATCAGCTGCTTTCTCGGTGTAACCGGCCCCGAGCAGCGAATGCAGCAGGCAGGCTTCAGCGCGCTCGTTATAGGAGATTACCCCGCAGTTCGAACTACATTGAGGCATTTTCCGAGCCGAAGAGGCAGAAGCAAGAATAAAACTATTGAGGTGGCTGGGCTGATCGACCCATCCGTGCGGCTGAACGGCTGAGGATGCACATACGTTACTGCTTCTGCCTTGCCAAGCGCCCACGTTCCGGCATACCAATGGGATACTGGCTAAACAGAGTATTTCATGATGTGACTTGGAATTTATGTAGAAGGTTTACGAGAAAGGGGGTAACGAAATCAGTCTTCCTTTTGGCGGAATCGTGGGGAGAGAATCGTTAGCCTTATAAGTGGACTCACTACCAAAGGCCTGTCTACTCATTAAGGAGCAAGTAGTTATAAAACGGAACAGCAGACAAAGTGAACCCCCAAAGGCTCTTTCGCATTCCTTAAAAGTCTGCATGCTTCAACCACTCCACAGGGGTTGAAGTGTCCCCGTGGCTGGTTGGAGAATTCCTTCCCTTTTCCTCGGTGACATATTACTCTTGCTTTTCACCGCAGGTCGTCAAATCCATTATTGTTATGGAGCTTCCTTTCCGACCACCCTCTTTCTAAGCCAGGTCCAGAGTAGCTGAACTCGCACTTACCGTGTTCTGATAGTAGTGGATAATTTCAAGATCACCTGCGTGGCCGGTGTAAAATCAAGAAAAGCCCTACAATAACTGATACTAATCCTCCGCAGCCTAATAATCATTCGGTCCGAGTTGATGTTCAAGCACATGGGAATATACCCGGCTAGATGATTTCTATCGTAAATAAAGTCAATTAGCTATGTAGTACCTTGCAAGCCATCGCTGGATGAATCTAGACGGGTAATTACTTGCTCGTGATTATAGAGAGTAATCTGAAGTTCGATTGATAGGATTTAGTGAATATCCCTGCGTTTGATTCAAATGCTTCGGCAGGCTTCAAACAGAGTCACAAGCCACGCTTACGACCGTCCCGAGATTACTCTTGACAATTGAAACCCATAAAAACCAATCCAATCATCTGTTATATCATTCGTTCACGCGATTACATGACCTTGACACTCGCACAACCATATGTTGGGAATCCTTCCAACTGTTGTGGGAAACCCGATATCAAGGCACACAAGACACAACAGATCAAGCGCAAGTCATGACGATCAGGAACAAACCCAAAGTATCCCACAGCAATCTCGCCACGTATCCCCTCAAGAAGCTACCTCACGTCCCACCCCTACCATCATTATTCTTCCCATGACCGTGTATAAGGTATGGAAGTATCCTACTGAACGCTACAGCCGCAGTTCTCGCAACATGCGATGCCACCTTCTTCTCCAAATTCAAATCGGCAGGAATCGCAGCAAGTCGTAGCCGCTAGATCGGGGCATGAATTCTATTAAGGCCACGGGTCTTCGTTAGTTTTACATCGGTGGCTTCAATCGGATTTCATTTTTTTCAGATGAGAAATACATACCACTTGTGAGGGAGCTGATTCCGCGACGGCTTCGTTCGCGGGCGTGGGAGTGGCTGCCACGAGGGCAATAAAGAGGGCAGCAGCTGAGAAGATGGCTGAAAATTTCATGTTGTTCGTTGGTAAGGGGATAGCTTTTGGAATTTCTCTTTTTTTCTGACTTATTTGGACGTTTGAGAAGGGATGAGAAGATGGGAGTCAAGTGGTGATATGTGGATGCTATCGTGACTCGGGTACTGACTTTTATAGACCAGCAGCATGTTTCCTTTTTGTTGAGATCCAGGTCATTGATTTACTTGAAAGAGTATATACCATGTACATCTTTCAGCTCCAACTTCAGCTGACGGCTAGTTTGCCGCTATATCGCAAATCCCGAGACGCTTGTCGGAGTGAGTTAGTGGAGTTCAAATCCCGATAACCTACACTAATTGCTAAACTAGAAGGATATGTCTTCAGCTCTGCTCCTATCATTGACCCTAAGAGAAAATGTGACGGGTTTTGTGAAAAATTTGGTGTCTCGCTGATGAAATCATTGGTTTACGAGTCCCCGATGATCGACAGTAGATAGTCCCCGGCTGTACAGGACTAGCACCGAAATTTGCACCTTCAATCATCATCTGCTAGCAGTACTTACCACTCTATCATACAACCCTGGCATCCTAAGAAGGTAAGAAAGAAGCCAAGGATCTATAAGTTTAAGATAAGACTACAATATCACTTTAAGATGAAAGGCGATGGAATGTATTTTACGTTAAACGCGGGTTATTTAGCTTGATATCTTTCATTGTCAAAGCCTCAAGAGCTGGTCAAGGTAATGTAAATATACACATGAAGAGAAAGATAATTCAGGTCGCGTATGCCACAGATCCCCTATCACACCACTACCGAGAAACCGGTAAACTTTTTCACAGCCGGCGACGGCGAAGACCGCTAACATCACGACGCTTTGAAGATGCAGCGATGGTTAGCGTCTCCGAAATTCCAGGAGTGCACTCAGTGCCCGCAGCCATGCTCTGAGACGCGTCCCATTCGCCGTTGACGCAACGCTGGAACGCCGTGCCGCCATTGCAGTACCAGTAGTCTTCCTGGCTGCAGGAGCCGCTCAAGACGCCCGAAGTAGCCGAAGATGCGGAGCTAGAAGCAGCGCTGGGAGCGGAGCTGGTGGGGGTAGAGGCCGAATCGGAGGGGCTGGTGTTGTCGGAGCCTGCCATGCCAGGCTGGGTTTGACCGAACTGTCCACCAGCCGTTGAGCCACTGCCGGATTGGTTGTTGGTGCTACCTGAGCTACCAACATTGGAGGAGCTGCCGGAGCTGCCAGTGGGCTGAGGACGCGAGGAGGTGACCATGGTCGTCTGGGACCCGGCACTAGCATAAGACGTGGCAGCGGAGGTCACAACAGCAGCCTCGGTCGTCGAGGCGCTGGTGACTGCAGCAGTGGTGGTCGCAGAAGAAGCAGCAGCGGTGGCAGTGCTGCCAGCAGTGTAGAGGGTCGGGCCGGGGATGGTGTAACTGCTGATGCTCTGCCAGATGTCGATGTAGATGCCGGGGTCGGTGTCCTTGTACAATGCAGTTCCCAGGGTTCCGCTTGGGGTGGCAGTACCGCTTCCGGTGACGTTCAGGTTGATGCACTGGGGGTAGTTCTGGGCGCCATCCAGGTCCTCAGCACCGTGCAGGGCAATGATCTCGTGGCGAAGAACGTAGTTTCCAGCCTCAATATCGGACGGAATGGTGATGCTCCGGCTGTAGTTGTTATCGATGAGCTTGTCGGTAGCCCAGGTACCAGGAATCTCGGAATCATCGATCAAGCCACCAGCATCAATCTTGAAAAACTGCAGAGCCGTCTTGTCGACATCAGAGCAGGAGCCATTGCAGTTGGCCAGATAGGTGATCACCGGGCCATGGTGGTCATCGGGCCAAGTGTTCCAGGTCATCTTGACAGTTCCACCCGGAGTAACCGGAGCAGCGAGGGCACCGGGAGCGGAGCCACGATGGCAGACAATGTTGGAGCTGTCGTATTGAGTGGGAGAGACATAGCCATCGTCCGTGGCATTCGTGGACCAGGCAATCAGCTCCGGGGGATCAGACTCGTAGTAGTAGGTGTCAACGAGGTAGCCACCGTAAGTAGTGCCGTCGACCTCGATGCTCGACACATAACCATGTCCGGCCACAAGGGAAGCTGAGGCCAGCAGGACTCCCGCGATCTTAGAAAGAGGCATTTTATGTTGATTCACGCACAGCGGAATTTCTAAAGAGTGACAAAAGAATGGAAAGACTTCAATCAATGAAGTTCACAAAGTGAAAAGAATGAAAGACTGACGAGTCGGAAGAGAACGATCTGCTTGTAGAAAAGAATCATTTCGAGAGCCGTTCATGCTATTTAACATTTTTCGGATGATCAGCTCTGCCAAACTGCTTGACTACTGATCAAGCTAAGCGAAGCTTCCGTCATCTCCAGATCCGTTCCAGTTTGATGAAAGGATCTATGGTCGAAGCAGCCCAATGGCCTTGCTCAGGAATGGCTGTTTCAGAAGTTATGAGGGCTGCAGATTGGCAGAACCATGAAGGATCACGCATTCGTCGATAGAGTCGCCATGCGCTCAAGGCGGATCCCTCATACGAGGTCGGGATGGACAGGAAGCTTGACAGATCGAATGGATAAGATGAAGTTGTACTCTGCCGGAGATAAATTGGGGTTTGGCGCCGGGTAGAAACACGCCAGCGGCTAAGCGAGATGACAGGAAGTTGATGATCCCAAAAACGGGCCCGTCTCCACCGGTTCCCCCGATCTCCAGTCGTCTCTCTCCTCGCGTCTCGAGTCAGTTGTGGGGAGTGGCGCTGCGAAAGTGAAGATAATTCATAAAGCTTCATAAATGGTGCTTGCTGGGTATAGGTCTATTCCTGCTATGGATTGGACTTCATCCGCCACTTGATGAAGTGCCGACATGCCAAGTAGTGGTCGAAATGAAGAACCGGTCATCTGCCTAGAAACATGTATTACCCTGACAGAAGAACGGACTACCAGTACGGGCAATTGCTCATGCGACATAAGCATCTAATCAGTATGCGGAATCAGTTGATCCATTGAGGATCATCCCAGCAATGTGCCACTTCCAGGATAGAACATGGCATTTATGAATGGAGATGCGAAGGGAAACAATTGTGGATCATATTGCTCTTGTTGTTTCTATGTCAACTCCGTCTAGACCATTGCCATCATTTGATCCATCTCGTGATGATACGCAAGCATGCTCGACTGGCGAGATTGTCTGACTATCGGATGAGAGCTACCTAATCAAAGGCCTTGTTATCCGTGGCTTAAGGCTGCCATTGTTGCTGTTGGCCAGCTAGTCTGCATGCTTGTATTCTTGCGTTCATCGAAGTATAATGACCCATTACAAATAGCATCGATATCAAAGCCTAGGTCCAATTGGACGTCGGCCTTTAGCTACCATCCGCGCATACGGATGGGTGGCCGAGGTGGGGACCAGGTGATCTATGTCTCCAGTGTTGACTAAATGGGGACCAGCTTCGTCGAGACTAGTAATCCCTACATTACGCATAGCTGTCTCTAGCTCGTCTCTCATTACTGACGATGTATGCTGTTAGCAAGCAGGGATCGCGAGTATTCATGTGTGTACAGAAGGAAACAGAATGAAAAGCACTTACTGTCAATCAAATGCTCCACTCCCTCCTGGCCGTAATTAGTCGCAAAGAGCATGCTGCGTCCCATTCCAACCGCCGTTGCGCCCAGGCACACTGCCTTAAGAATGTCAGTTCCCCGCCGGATACCACTGTCGACGTAAACCTCCATCCGATTGAAGATCTCCGGGCACCGCTTGTGAAGCTCCAATAGAGTGACAATAGAAGGTGGGCTAGTATCAAGATTCCGTCCGCCATGGTTACTTAGCAGAATGCCATCGAGCCCGGCTTCCATGGCAAGGATCGCATCGTCAGCCGACATGACACCTTTCAGGCATACGGGCAAATGTGTATGCTGCCGCACCCACACCATATCCTCCCAGATCAATCCCGGATCAATGAATCCTGCCATTACTCGCCCGAGGCCGCCACCTTTTTTGTCATTCTTTGCTTTGGATGGTGCCATCGGGACTGATAGCGTTTCGTCGGCTTTCACGCGCTCATCTGCTTCGCGCTTTCCGGGCCAGGCGGCATCAACCGTTACAAATATAGCTTTGACATTGGGGTTGGCGGAACATTGGCGGAGGAGAGCAGCGGACTTGGCACGATCGCGGTTCACGTAGAGCTGAAAGAACATGTTCACTGAAGGTGCAGCGCTGCGCAGGTCGTCGAGAGGATAGGAAGAATTATTAGATACCTACGCAAGAAATCAGAATGGAAGAAGCGATGATGAAATCATTCAGATGGCGAGCATACCCCTTGGAAAATGCCTTTGTTCCCACAAGCTCTTGCGATTGCCAACTCACCATCCGGATGGATGAGCTTCGCCATTGCTGCTGGGCTAACGAACAGCGGGAGTTCGGTGTCGATTCCAAGCAGCTTGGTCTTCGTGTCGACTGATCGTACATTCCTTAAGACCCTCGGTCGCAGCCATATGCGGTCAAAGCAGAGTTTGTTCGCATCCCTCGTGATAAGGTCCGTTGAAGCACTGGAATAGAAGGCCCACGTTTTCTTGCTGGCAGTTTTCGATGCTACCAATTCGAAGTCGTGGGAGTTTATCAGGGTGTGTAGGGGTGGCTTCTCATTCTCTAGGAGCAGAGGTGGATTCTCAGTGGGCGGCTGCTTCACCCAATCATCGCTGATTGTCGCTTCATCCAACACTCCCATATTTCGCTCTGGATGTAGCTGTGTTTTGATGACACTCGGAGCATGGACTTCAGAGTATGCTTTGGTGGCATCACGTCCCGCGTACTTGAGGATAACTTGAAAGCACGTGTCAGTATATATTGTTCTAGATAACTATTAGGAGCTTTAGCGCTGCAGTCTTACTTGAAGATCCACCCGGATGCTCTTCCAAGAAGTCCGTCACATCCCATACCTGATTGTCGACCACAATCCAACAATCGTCGGGCGTCTTGTGTTGAGAGATCTGCTGTGCAGACAACTGCTTCTCTTTCGCCATTTTTGTCCTATCGAGCTTGTAATTCTATGGAAGTTCGCAGCTAATCCGATATACTGTCAAATCTCACCAATTAAGGCGATGGAGGTCACTGGTATGGGGGAATGCTCGGGGTGAAAGGTCGTGCACAAGATAGCCAAACGCAAGGGATTGAATGGGCAAAGGTCTGGAATCCGCTGATATATATACCGCCGTTGTATGGACGGGGAGAGGCCGCGGTCGGGGAACTGATCGCCCGCGTGCTTCGGCATATCATCGTTGCGGGGTGACGCAGTAGCCGCATCCCAGTGAGTCTTTCTTTACTTTTTATGCTTGGCTGGTTGCTGGGAGAGCATTCACCCAACAATGTGTGAAAAGTTGCCTTCCCCCTTCCTCTGCCGTGCTATCATCTTGAGACATGGTTGTTGTTCTTACATCAGTGTATGGGTGTATACTAGAATGTACAGTCATGAATTGAAGAAGAGATGAATCTACTTGGTTTGCAACCCCCGCGAATTGGAGGTGGTGGAGAAGGGGTTCGGGCTGGTCGGAGCATCGCCGAGGCCCTGCTTGTTGTGGCGGTCGGGGAGTTCGCCGCTGTCTACGGAGTGACTCTCACAACTTTACAATAGTCGGTGTCACTACATGCAGGGAATGTGCGATCTATCCGATTCGGTACACAACGCTATGCTCGCCTCTAGATAATTTACATGGCCCCTTTTCCTGTCTCACGCTAATCGACACACAAGTTCCAGGTCTCCAGTACGTTGTTGGACATTTGTACATCGCCAACGCCAACTAATCCATTAACCAGTTTATTACCTAACCCGAATCTCAACCGTCGGAGACATTTAACACACCATGAGTCTAGCTTAGACCCTGCACCTGAGAAAGAAGCTCCTCAAGATACTTCTTAATCTGCGGTGAGCGCCAGCGCTGTTGCGGATCAGGCTCCAACATGCCCCTTATGCACGTCATCAGATGGTCGGCGACCGACGTTCCATCAGTTAGGGCCATAGAGCCCATGTGAAGCTTCTGTGAGAAGTCTCCTGGGAAAATAGATGTGGTTGACGTTTGCCCCGGTGATCCTCGGGTGAGCCCTGTGAGGACGAGCTGGCGCTCCATTTTAGTGTTCAGTGGATATACCAGTTCAAACAAGATGACACCCAGCGCGTATACGTCGAGGGTCTCATCAATGACGTACACAGATGCTGGTTTGGTATTATGACCCGGGGATTCAGCCCCTCTTGCCTTGCTGGCATGGATAGGCGGACGGTAGAATTCGGTTCCGACGACGGTGTGGATCTCTGCGTCTTGTGGCATTGTGGACGAACCCTCTGGAGGACAGTCGTTGATGTGCGAAATGTCTGCGACAAGCCCAAAGTCACCGATGCGAGGATGGCAGTATCTGTAGATTGGCCCATGTACGCTTGTACAGGGAGTACATCCATCCAGTTGCTTCTTGTCCGGAGCGCAGAGGAAGATATTAGCTGGCTTCAGATCGCGGTGCACTATCTTCTTGGAGTGAAGATAATCAACTCCGGAGATTATCTCCAACATTAGCTTTAGAGAAGGCACCAGATGGTAGCAGTGGCGCCGTGGGAGCGATTTGTCATGCTCCGTGTTTGCACTTGGTTGTGGGTTCAGGTAAGAGCTCAGCGAGATGGGGTGTAATGACATTTGGATGTGTAGAACAACGGCGGGAAGCTGAGCTGCGCTTCGGTACTTCCGCTGAATTTGCAGTTTGGAAGGATCTTCGCTGAGGCCATCCGTGAAAATATCATCGTCGGTGCCACCGAAGGTAGACAGAGGTTCTTGTGAGTTGAGGCTGAAGTTGCGTGGAATGGACTCTATTTCATCATCGTCCACGGTGTCATGGGTAGACGTTGCCTTCGAAGTGTGGCTGCCCACACTGGCGTGACTTAGACGGCGATGGTATGTACTGGACGGCTTTGACTCAAGGTCCAATGGTAATGTCTGGTGTGATACAGTCGAAGTTTCTGACTGCTCGAAAACGATCCCAAAGCTTTGGCTGTTTGTCATTTCCCGGCTAGAAGTGTAGCTTTGCATCTGTGCGGATTCGATATCATCAGACCGCTCGTGCAGAGAAGCAGCATAACCGGAAGCGTGGCACTGTTCTACCCAGGCGCCATAATATCGAACGACATTGGTATGCTCAAGTCGAGCAAGTGTTCGAATCTCCTTCATAATCTTTTCCAGCTGGTTCTGGCTGCCGCCTTGTAGCTGCTGAAGCCGTCGTTGACTGAGGGGGATTTTTTTGATTGCATAGTCCTGGTCGTCTATATGGTTTTTGACATGATATACTTCGCCAAATGAGCCACGGCCGAGGATTTTGACCTCAGTAAACTCCATGATATACCGTGACAGATGACTGTTTGGGGGTTGTGGTTTGGGCTGAAATAGAGGCAGGCCAACAGGTGAGCTTCCTGGAAGGTGCACCGGCGAGTCAAGCAAGGCTGTGAGATCAAATGGAAAATTTCGTGAGGTATGGACGTTTTCGTGGCCAACTAGTCTCTTTTGGCCGCCTGGCAGTCCAGCACGACTATGTCCGGCCTGCACCATGTCCAGTTTTGTATTAATTGGCCACAGCTGGAGAGCCTTAGTTTGCTCTGAGCTCAGGCCTGCATCGGATGCTGTTGTGATTCCAGATTGCTGTCCACCGACATCATTGATTTTGAGTCTATCTAGCATAGACATGCCCAGCATATCAGGATTGTCGCGATAATATTGTCTTGTCGCTCCCCATTCATCTCCTTCGATTCCCTGAGACAACGCGCCTAACGAGGACAGGAATGCAGACTTGTGCGTGTATAACTGGTTCCCGAGATATCGCACTTCGGGCGAATCACGCGTGTACCGTCCATTCGAGCCCGCCTGTTTGTTTAAGATGTCTGCCGCCCGACTAAGACAGTAGAATTCGAGAAGAGCGGCCGTCATCATGTTCGAATGGCCCTTTGTATCACCCTCTAACACAGTGCCGGAATCAGCTTCATGGTCTTGATGGGCATTGTCCTGGAGCAGACGAGATTCATCAACACCATTTTCCTTATTCTGCTGTGTACCTTGGGTGGGCACGCAGTCTGTCGTAGACATATCATGTTGACTTTCGTCCGATGATGCATCCGAGGACGTATCCGAGGACGATACCTCCCTAGGAGACCTGAACATTGACATGGCAGGTATCACGAACGTGAATGATATCCTTCGGAGATAACGATTGGGTATTCGGAGATAATGATCGGAGTTAATGCCAGAACAGGCCCCAGCAGAAGAGGAATAGCGCAGCCATCTACGTGCTAGTAGTCACGGGGACGAACAGAAGCAACCAAAATACTGGGCTGAATGCAAATATCTTCAAGGGTTTGCACTTCCAAACACAGCTGCTGGACATACACTGATTGTATTCACTGGCTTGCCAAACACCAGTGGTGGAGTAGAGAGTGTTAGGCAAGAAGATGCCACGGGTGCTTTTTGAATTTGGTTGACGTGGTCCGCTTTGGGGGGTAGTTCAGAGTCCTTCATTCAGCCTCTTTCCATCAGATTCCAAACCGCCGTGCCATTGGTAGGGCGTGCATCAAGGGCGGCACGTCCTATAATGTGTTGATTGTACAGTGGATGTCAGGGAAGCGGGGTGTAAAGTTGCACTGCTTAATTAGATAGATCACTATCACATATGCCTTTTTTGTCTGCTGTTCAGAAAGAGCTCATCCTACTGTTGGGTTAAAATCTTCATTCTGCCACGCTTGGCGGGGTACACACGGAAAGTCACAACACCTGCTGCCTGTCGGCCTCAGGCACCACTGCTACCCTTGGCTTCTCCTGCCTCTTCGGGTAGTCCCGCAAATCGCCATGTACTCCGTATAATTTATGCCTTTCCCCAATCCTGCTTATCAGGGGACACAAGGCACTACTCAATGCTGTTTGCATTCCCACGTCGGAGTGGAGCATCTTAATTATCCTGGGACCTTCCCTAAACTTCATCGTTCAAGTTTGTGGGTTCTCCTCGAGATGCCCCTGTATTAGCAGGAAATTCTGATCGGATCCAGCGTCCCGTCTATGAACTGCTATTAGGCACAAAAGGCAAGAGGCATTGAGGTTAGAACCTCAGGTGCATTAAACTACCAACTCACCAGTTACCTTGCTTGCCTGGTTGTATTCTAATGCATGCATGACTGCATATGGATGATTCAGACACTCAGTCGCAGGTGTGCCTTACTTGAGAATGGTACAACGTCTGGTCGGACGGAGTACTCCTTCTGTCCAGTTATCCTTCTCAGCCTACTATGAGCATCGCCATCATAGTTAATCATGGGGTAGTGGACTCGGTTTCTGTCCGGGCTACAAACACTTGCATCCCCAGACGACCACCGAACGCTTGCTTCATCATAGTGGACAGCCAAGGCACCATTTGTGGATCTATCAAAGCACCGTTGGATTATGAACGATGCACTCATGTGCGCTCACCAATTTGCTTGCTTAGGCGACCTATTGATCGAGCAGCATGGTGGATAAGTGGCTTTGGCGAGGAGTGTTATGGCTGGCGTCAAGGTGACCATATCTCTCCAAAACCCTTTCCATCATCGATTTGGACCACGAGATGTCTTGCAAGAATGGGTCAAGGTAGCCTAAAATAATCGAAGCACTGTTGAGCGAGATCTAGAACAGATCCCGGCTCAGGGACGTTGTTCCGTTGAGATAGTTAATCTCCCGGGTATTGACGTCAGCGTCCCTGACGCGGTCCAGATCTTCGATCGATCTAACCCCAGAGCTCCACGAAACCCTGCCATTCTCATTGCCCTTTGAAAATCAATCGCGGAATGTTTTTTCAGAGTTTGCGCGTCCGACCACTTGTCAACATCCAAAAAGTTCCCATCTACAGGATCATATCTCTTCATCGCGCCTTCGTAACGCTAATCAGCACCATGCCACCGCAAAAGCGCAAGGCATCAAGCAGTTCTGCCACCAATGGTGCCTCGTCGCACACCAATAAACGCGAAAAGCCCGATCTTACGCGTCCACATCCCCATGCCAAAGATACCGAAGACTTCGGTATCGTCCTGCGTGACTTCTACCCCCCTGAGATGTGCAACGAACGGTGCGAGGCGTACAATAACGGAACGCTGGAACGACCCATCGAATCCCTACATAGGGCATACGAAGACACGTTGGATGAACGTCAGAAAATCCGGCCCAATGCAGCCGTCGTTCACTGGTTCAAAACGGATCTTCGGCTACATGACAATCGCGGCCTACAGATGGCATATCAGGTTGCGCGAGAACACAAACTGCCTCTCATCGGCTTGTATATTCTCTCTCCGGAGGACCTGACAGCTCATTTGTCTAGTGCTCCTCGTGTGGATCTGACGTTGCGAACACTAGAATTGTTGCGGCGAGACTTGAGTGAGTTGGATATTCCTTTGTATATGGAAACGCAGGAAAAGAGGAATGATATTCCTCAAAGGATTATAGATCTATGCCAGGAGTGGGGCGCGACTCACCTCTTTGCAAACCTGGAATATGAAGTCGACGAATTGCGTCGCGAGGCGAAGTTAGTACGACTCTGCGCAAGGAACGGCATACGATTTGAAGCCGCACATGATACATGCGTTGTCACTCCGGGCAAGCTAGTCAGCCAACAGGGGAAGCAGTATGCAGTTTATAGTCCGTGGTTTCGCGCCTGGTGTGCCTTCCTCAATGAGAACCCAGAATACCTTGAGGTCGCGGACGAACCAGGGTCGAACCCCGGCGATGCACGCAAGCACTTCAAGACCCTCTTTGACTGCGAGGTGCCTGTTGCACCGGAAAACAAGCGGCTCTCGGAGGAAGAAAAGACAAGATTCAGGGAGCTGTATCCAGAGGGCGAGCATGAGGCACTCCGTAGGCTGGAGGCGTTTCTGGAGGAGAAAGCAAATGACTATGATGACTTGCGAAACACACTCGCGGGGCGGAATACATCCGTGCTAAGTCCCTATTTCGCGTCGGGGTCACTCAGTGCACGAACAGCGGTTTTCCAGGCCCGCAAAAAGAACAAAGGCCACTTAAATAGGAATCAGACCGGATATACGTCTTGGATTAGCGAAGTTGCCTGGCGAGATTTTTATAAGCATGTCCTGGTCCATTGGCCATTTATCTGGTTCGTTTTCTCCATTTTGACTGACTCTCTGTATAAAGCTGACCAGTCATCGTACAGTATGAACAAGTGCTTCAAACCTGAGTTCACAAACTTAGCGTGGTCATATAACAAAGATCACTTCAATACCTGGTGCAAGGGCAAAACTGGCTATCCGATCGTCGACGCCGCCATGCGCCAAATGAATCACGCCGCCTGGATGCACAATCGCACGCGCATGGTCGTTTCATCGTTTCTTTCCAAAGACCTTCTGATAGATTGGCGTCGAGGGGAGCGATATTTCATGGAAAACTTGATAGACGGCGACTTCGCCTCAAATCACGGTGGCTGGGGATTCGGTTCTAGTACCGGGGTTGATCCCCAACCATATTTCCGGATCTTTAATCCTCTGCGCCAGAGTGAGCGGTTCGATCCAGAAGGGGAGTATATTCGTCATTGGGTGCCGGAGCTACGTGCGATTGAGGGCGCGGCAGTCCATGACCCATATGGCCGAGGGGCCGGGGATATTGCTGAGAAGAATGGCTATCCAAGGCCGATAGTGGATCATTCTGAGAGTCGAGACCGTGCGTTGGAAAATTATAAAAAAGTTGCCCAGGGCCGTTGATAACCTTGTCCATGATGTGCAAGAGGGGGCCCGACCGAATCAATATCCTGGGTCATACCTGTAAGTTGCTATTACTCATTCTATGACAATCGTAGCCTTTGTTGTTAGTTGATATAGCATAACTTTTTGTAGTCTTTTCGTCGGGCTGTTTTCGGAGCCGGATAACGAGCGTTGCGGCGTATCGCATTCCACAAAGCATCTTCCCCAAATGGCCATCATCGCTCCCAGTCTAGGTCTGACATCGTTCGATAGCGTAGATAGTGAGCAGGTCATTGGGTCGAAATGGATGAGGAGTATGGGAGAAATCGTTTCCAACGCTCGGAGATCATGTACATTTTGAGAAAGTGATCAGCCGTGCAAGAAGTCGAAAATGGCTTCTGAGTATGGCAAAAGGTGACTCTCGGACCTTGCTGGGCCTAGTTGGGGCCCTAGCAAGCATAGGTATTGGAGTAAATGTCCGCTTAAATGTCAAGCTGGACCCTAGACTGTGAGCAGTGAGAGAAGGAATAGACGGCAGATTTTTTTTTCCCCCAAAACGAAGTCAAGGGAACAGTGACATGGTCAACATGGCAGTGTGACATTTTCCTAGGAGATCAGGTGATTGAGTCACGTCCTTTGTCTCGTTTGTTTGCTTTAACTGGAAGTTCGTCTTTCCCATCTCTTCCTCCCGGCATGATTGAACTTGCTCTCGTTCTACTACCACACCTCTGAGCCGACTATTTCCCGTTACTACATTGGTTATGGCCTCCACTAGCCTTTCCCACTGTGAACACCGGTCAAGTACTAGATAAATTGACTACTCTATACAGAAATAGAACTGGCTGACCGTTTAAAAAGTAGTGGCTGTGAGAAGGATAAAGTTTTGCTGATGACGACGATTTCTCATCGTATCTGCTACAATGTCTCACGTCTCACCCACCAAACAGGGAGTTGGCGAGGCCGATCTCCGAGGAGCGGGTTACTAGGGTCACTTACACAGCTGGGGTGCCCATGCAGATGCGGATGTAGCTGCAGGCACCTAGTCTCCTATCTTGACTCGATGGTACGATACTAGCCACTAGATCGTCGCATTCAACATCAATTGAAGTCTGTGCTGACTTCGGCTGCACCGGACGGTCCGCAAGTTGTGTGGTGGATTTTGCTGGCAACAGCGGGAGCAAATATAGTACTACTATCAATTTGGGTACTAGTCTTGGCAACGTGCCAGCTGTGCGACCACTGGCATTTGATTTCGCAATGAAGCGACCTCATAGCGACCACCCCAAAAACCAGAGTACTAGAGGTACTGCTAGTTCAATTCTCCTGTGCAACGATTAGGTACACCCCACCGCGGCCTATTAGTGACAAACCAGAGTTTGCCACCAGGGCTGTGAACCCTGGAGAGCTCTCCATGTGTGGCCCGGCTTTGGATTAGGGCCCTTTCTTAGCGCGTGCGGAGGCGTCTTCCAGCCCCGACGGTTTCCCCGCGATGGATCGCTTCTGCTCTGCCCGGCCTGTTTTGCGCTCTGCCACTCGGCTCCCTTCTTCCTCCATGGAAAAAGTTCCCTCTTCTGTTCGACGGGTTCCTATCCGAGTTGCGTCTTGTTCGCGGCGCAAACAAGAAGGCTTAACGGTCATCGTGGGTACGTATCTCAAGTCAGTCACTCATCAGCAACTACTACCTCGGTCTCTTTCTCCCCGCTTGTAATTGCCTCGTAAGGACTAAAGACCGGTTTTTTTGCTCCTTTCGTCTTGGCCGATTGCTGACGTCTCCAAACCGTTTCATCAGACTGCGACTCCGTTCTCTCTCTCCTCTGATACTCCTGGAATCGCCAATGTCGGCCTGAAATGGATTCTGCCCAGTCGGGGGACGCCCAGGCACCCAACGTTCCAGCTGCCACCGAAGAACCAACCGGCGAAGCCACAACAAAACGTCGCTGGAGAAGGAATCGGATAGCCTGCGACTCCTGCCATTCGCGTCGCGTGCGATGCGATCGAGCCTTCCCCTGCTCGCGCTGTCTTCGCAGTGATATCCGGTGTGAATTCACTCGCGAACGACGAAAGAGAGGACGCATTGCGCGATCCCGACTGGTAGAGACCAAGACTGCTGTAGAGAAGGCGAGCCAGCCTGTGGAGACTCGAGATTCAGCACCGGCACCTGCAGAAGCAGGGTCTGGCCCAGTTCCAAATGGCTCTCCTTCCTCAACATTTCACCATAGATCGCCGGCGACAAATGATGTGACGGGGTCGGCCCCAAGTATCGACGAGCGGCGCTCTCAAGCGGATGTATCACTTCCTCCCAGAAAGTCAGGGCACACTGTTAATGCGACAGAGGAATGGCTAGCAGGCACGCATGTCTCTCCAGGATCCTATGAGCCCTTGGCAGGCATCGGCCCCGGAGAAGGCCCTTTCCCTCGAATCTTTGATATCTGGAATGGGGTCGACTTGGCCGGTTATAGCGACCCAGCATCTCAAGGCTCCAAGATAACGGGCCTTGGTCAGACACCAGCACCATCTGCAACGATCCTAAAATATCCGGTCCTCCAGCCAGTAATGCCCTATCTGGAATCGAGCTTGCCTCGAAAGCTAGTATACGACCTTCTCGACCTGTACTTTACAAGCGCGTTTTCCACACATATGCATCCTGTGTGCCATCACATTCATTGCTATGTTCTACGAAAGGCGTCTTTTCTAAGCCGAGAGGCTCCTCGACCTAGCAGCCCGGCACTTCTGGCCAGTATGCTTTGGGTGGCAGCGTTAGATGATCGTGCGTTTGCTTTGCCGATATCCCCACCCCAGAGAAAGAAAATATGTCAGTTCTTGTGTGCTCTAACGTTACGACTTTTGCGACCGTTGATTCACGTGTCATTCAAAGAGCAAGAAGGCGCCGCCGCGAGCGACCCTCTTCATGCTACGGTCGGTCAGGATGGCCCTCCTACAACCGTGCACCACCCGTTTGAGGTCGGTGGTGATGATCGGGGGTTAGTTGGCCCTGCAGGATCATTGGACGATGTTATCACATACATCCATGTGGCATCCATCATCTCCTCAAGCGAGCAAAAGGCCGCCAGCATGCGATGGTTCGTTTTCATTCAAGTAACTTGAAGCGAGCACGGAAGCTAACCAATCTTAGGTGGCATGCCGCCTTTACTCTTGCACGAGAATTGAAGTTGAACCAGGAGATCGAGGTGATGCCCAGTGAGGAGAATCACCCAGAGGGTTCGAGCCCGTCATTTGATTATTCACTTGCGGGATGGAGTGGCGTGGACACGGGCCCCTTTTTTGATTATTCAAACCCTGCCCGGCCAAGCTTGAATTGCGTATGCGACCGTGGCCACGAATTGCGTGGCGCTATCACCGAAGAGCATCGTGAAGAGCGTCGTCGGACATGGTGGCTCCTCTACATTATGGACCGTCACCTCGCTCTCTGCTACAATCGCCCCCTTGCTCTACTCGATGCTGAAAGCGAGGATCTCTTATTGCCTCTGGACGAAGGGTCATGGCAGTCAGGTAATATCCACAGCAATAGTCCCAAACCGGACGGACCACAGTGCCCACTGTCAGGCGAGAAGAACAAGCGCCGCGTTTTCCCTAATTTCATTTGCCATGATCATTCTATCTTCGGCTTCTTTCTCCCTCTGATGACCATTACTGGTGAATTAATCGACCTGAACCAAGCTCGGAACCATCCAATGCTTGGAGCACGCTTGAACGGAAAGGACCCCTGGGATGCGCACGTTGGTGAAGTACTACGCCAGCTTGAGCTTTACAAGGCTAGTCTCACTACGTTTGCAGCCACTGCGTCGGATCCCGATGCGCCCTTGTCCAGTGCCTTCCCCCCTAAACCCGATCAACAACCAGTTGAACCCTCACTCGCCCAGGCTTATTCATGGCATACTCAAACGGTCATCTCGTATGCATCCTACCTCGTGCATGTGCTGCATATTCTTCTTGTTGGCAAATGGGATCCTGTGTCGTTGATCGAGGATAAGGACTTCTGGACTTCATCGCCTGCATTCGCCTCCACCATCTCTCACGCTCTTGATGCGGCAGACTCAGTGGACCATATCTTACGCTACGACCCCGATATTAGTTTTATGCCGTATTTCTTCGGCATTCAATTGCTCCAAGGCAGCTTTCTTCTCCTGTTGATTGTGGAGCGGCTGCAGAAAGAAGCGGGGGAGGGTATTCTAAATGCCTGCGAGGTGATGATCCGAGCGACCGAGTCCTGCGTGGTGACGTTAAACACTGAATATCAACGGAACTTCCGACAGGTCATGCGGAGCGCCGTTGCGCAGGCGCGTGGGCGCCCTGTCAATCACAGTGAGATCCGGCATCGTCGCAAGGCCGTCTTAGCACTTTACCGGTGGACCCGGAAGGGCACTGGGTTGGCTCTTTAGATTTAGAGTTTCTCACAGCACCGATGCCCATTTCAGCGCACGGTTGCATCGGCTCCGCATCCGCAGGCCATCGGTTGGAGAGAGCTTAAATTATCTTCCGCCAGGGCATTCTTGATTCTAGGCCAGTCGCAGAGGCTGGCATATGCAGGCACGGTATCCCTCGCTCTCGGTTGATTACTCTGGCTGGATTGGGCTCGCTCTAGCTCGCTTCCAAGGCTCACTACCCCGTGCCTGCATCTGCCGGACCTTACCCCGGCATTGGCAATTAATCGCAACGGCTGTTGCTGTTAGTCCGAAGTACCTCGTAGTATTATTTATTATCTATCTTCCTTGGATACTGCCCTTCGATGTTACCCTGTACATATACGAGCATCTATGATGATTTTGGTGTCTTGTGGCTTGTTTGTTTTGGATCGCGGTTTCGAATTTATTGGAGAGTTCTTTCTCCTTTCTCCTGGACACCACTTCCC
Source organism: Aspergillus welwitschiae (assembly GCF_003344945.1). Taxonomy (NCBI): domain Eukaryota; kingdom Fungi; phylum Ascomycota; class Eurotiomycetes; order Eurotiales; family Aspergillaceae; genus Aspergillus; species Aspergillus welwitschiae. The sequence continues at coordinate 213,871 of NW_020798707.1, read as the reverse complement.
GAAGACCATGCTTCTTCCTCTTAGCAGAGCAAATATCGCTTCCGGGCATTAACCCGTCGCTAATGTCGGGCATCGCATGTTTCTGCACTTGCTGCAAGGACCAGGGGTGATGGGCGGCCCCTTCCCCTTACCCCAGATTTAACGAACGGGCCGTGCTCACTCGGACCGAACCTGGGCTTCTCGGTTAAATTGCAAAAGAACCGAAGCCCGTTGCGGGGAGAATAGCCATTGCATTGGGAATCGAACCAACAGGCGCTCAGCTTTAACAGCCTTTAATTTCCCTGGTTCGGCAGGCCGGGGAAGGTGCTCGGTTAATTGCAACACCAGAATATGGGGTATGCAAGGTTCAGCGACACCACATGGTCCCGTGAAGATCAGATGGTTCCTGGTTCGTCAAATCACTGAGCTTCCCCTCAAGCGTTCAAATGTATCCAAGCTCCATCAATGTCCGACTGCTCCAGTTTGTATTTTACCGACGCCAATGCGGCCGTGGTCGCCCACTTCCTCCAGCTACAGCGACACAATGACGAACTCAATTTCAAGATTCATTTAGCACGCCCCTCGGCTGCATTGGTCTGCGGAGTATGTCTTATAAGCATCAATCGCCGTCGTGCGCGATTTCTCGACGAGGCCTTCGTTGCGCATGCCATAGTTCAACAAACAATACAAAGTCTCTCCAGAGCCAGCACCCCTCATTATTGAATGCTGTGGTGTAATGCTTTCTACGATTTGATCGAACCAGTATAACAGCATAGATACCATCGCTCGACTAGCCGCATCACCACGCGGAAATCCAGCACAATGCTGCATACCAGCCATCCTCAAGAGTTCGAGAAATGGACTTCCATGGGCCCGTCCGACACTCAAATGCTCGGCCTGGAGTCTAATTTCACGGATGAGGAGTTTTACGGAGGCCATCTAGGTCTCAACGGGTTTGATCTTTCATCATCACAATTGCTGAGCCCGGAGCTCTGTCCAGAATTCGACTTGGCGACAGGCGAGACGGGCTCGGGCCTCTATCGTCCCTCGCAACCCATGGGTGTTGCTAATGCTTTGGATGTACCACGATTGGCGGACAAAATAACTTCAATGTGTGTCCTCGGGTGTGCGCCATGGTCATGGCATGATCAAAGGATTCCAGGACTTTCCGGCTGACACTGGCTGCTGCACTAGATTCGGAGAATCCACATTCAACACCGCCCCCGATACCAAACCCACCGCCGCCGATTTTTCTTTAGACGATTTGCTCCGTTCGGCATCCCAATTAGCTACTGAACGCGCGCTCTACATGAACATTCCCACAAGTACTCCTTCTCCGCGAGCATCACACGACAGCCCCAGCTCGCGACTGCACTTCGTCCAGTCGCCTCTTCTCGATGACCCCTGCAGCTCACCGGGCATGAGCCAACAGTCATACAGTGGGAGTGAGGGGGACTGGGACCGGGATTTCAATCTGGGTGAGCCGGTTCAGTTCTACGGACTCTCCGATATTGGGTTTCCCGACTCAGTCTCACTGCATCACGCGCTGGACGATGGACTGGTTCAACCTCCGTTTGGCGACCCACTGCCCACTATCAGCAACGCAGAAGCAAGCAGCAAAAGCCTGTCCAGGGAAATTAGCTTCACCATGGACTTGGACGAAAATGGGCTTACCCCGCTGGAAATGCCGGATGGAAGCACCCGTTTCACGGCCAACTGGCTCCCCGTGGACCCCGAAGGTGGATTCACCATCCGAGCACCACCCACCGCGCGCAAGCCTGAGCCCAACAGCGATAGCAATCACCAGATGGCGCAAGACACTGGAGACTATCTCTTCGCACGAAACGCTTTCATCTCTATCCCGACGGTTACCGGTCTATCGTCCACGGCAGTATGAGCTGATTGACACAGAACTCAGTCGACTACGCACCTGCGGAGCACCGCAGCATCTGCACTGCACCCAGCCACTAGATTGCGGGCCACCACCGACCGGGCCGCCCGATTCGTCCACCCGACCATCGCGCCGGTCGCAGCGGCGCCGGAGAAATTCACGGACGTTGCGCCAATCAATGCCCCAGCTTCAAGCAAAACAATCTCTCAGAGGGGGACGCGATTCCCCTTAGTGTGCAGCCCAGCATTCAATAAGCCCACACCCTCCTCTCTCTCTCTCTCTCTCTCTCTCTCCCTAGTTACTGAGTGCTGCGTGCTGACGCTCTGCGTAACCTTGAGAAGGGTGCTCGTTGGCTGATGCACACACAGTCTCTTTAGCACCAAAGGAAAAGAAATTGCCAATGGGGCCATAAACTATTTCTTTTCTCTCTAGGACTGACTGGGCGTGACGAAATGAAAAACAACCACTCACTCAAACCCCCCTCCCCCTCCCAAGAGCACTGAGAAGAGCCAAGATCCGTGCTACATGCATCGTCATGTGAGCGGGAAAAAAAAATAAATAATACAATAATAATACAATCCAGACCCAGACCGCACACTGTCTTTCCCTTCCCCCGACATGTGATCTGTTTCGTTTGCCTTATCGAATGGTTATCGTCCGCTCAGACCCCCTCTGGCCCACATAGACAAGGTGGGCGGCGCTGTCTGTTGGCCTTGCTTCGTTCTGCGTCCTTCTCCTGCATGGTAGACAGGTCTACTCCGTACCTTAGTAAGACACAAGTCACAGAGGTTCAGAAATACCCTGCTGCGATCATTGGGGGAGAGGTTGGACTGCTTAAGGGCCCGGTGAAAGGAACTAAAAGCGGAATTTCAATGTACATTCGCTGTAGATAATGACGTTATGAGAAAATATATTAATGGTGATAATGATGATGATGATTTTGTCGCTTATGGCACTCTGTACGATGAAGTAATTTTGCATGGGTTTTAAAATTATGGGGCAAATTTATTGCTTTTTTTTTGATTGTTTTTTGATTACTAGAATTGATTCATCAGCCATTGTTATGCAGTGAGTATCGCTGTACGGAATTGCAGTTGTATAATCTGGAGCAATGAGGTCGTGAGGAAAAGTAAATATATGTCGTATTTATATAGTATTTACTAGTACCTTTGCATCATATGTAGAAATGAGATACCGTGTGAGGTACTTGAAGTCTAATCAGTTAGAGATGGTTTACAAACATGTTGGATGTCCTCTGCATTTGATACCGGAATTACCCTATTTCTCAGTACTTGTGACTTAGTAGTAAGTAGTAATGGAGAAGATCTTGCCCACTGCCTGCTTTAAGAAAACGCTCGTAATAACTGAACATCAAAGCCTGTATCCAGCCATAACGCCTATATCTAGAAATAAAAGTAAATAATGTGATCACACGTAGCATGGTCATGACAATCGTAAAGCCTCCTCGCGTGTATGAGTCTTCCGCTCGAAAAGACGAAACAAGGGAGGATATGCAGAGGAATATATGGAAAATAAAAATATCAGCAAACAAGTCATGCCTTTCCTTCAGCCTTCACTGAAGATGATGTGCATTTGTTGGAAAACACAGGGAGCTCGAATTTCCGACCGATATAGGTAAACATCTCCGCCATGGATTCCTTCTCGACCATGCCGTCTGCGAAGTTGTCGAATGCAGTGCGGAGAATGAACATAACTCGTGATATTAGACAGCCCGGGATGTTCTGAGTGTAGTATTTCATGCTGCGACAGATGTTGCACGCGTACTGATATCGTTCCTGGAGTCCGAGAACGCTGACTAGTCCCGAGTCGGTGGTGGAGATGATCAGACCCAAGGCCCAGTAGAAGGTCATTGATGTCGCTAGAAGCAGGTCCGGGTACATAATATTCTGTCCCACTATCACTTGCATTGTGCTGGGGTTGCGGCACCTAAATTTGGGGAAGTCGTCGGTTGGGTCTGCTTTGCTTGGACTTTCCTCCCATAGTCCACCTAACGGGTATGTGTCGGCATACATGTTCTTCCATACTTGGAGGAGACCTTGAAGTTCGGTAGCCCGTTCCCAAATGGCACTCTGCATGTTGACTAGCTCCGATGGGGGCTTGTTGCCCCCCTTTAGTGACGCTAAGAACTCGTCAACTTGAGCAAGGTATCCGGGAATATGCACTGCAACATCCAGCAGGCGTTGGAGGATGTCCTTAGCCGGTCCGTCCCCAGGCCATGGGACTGTCAACCAATCTTTTTCCGCAAGGAAAGTAGGCTTCCGATGAACCAAGGCTGCCGTGACCTGGCCAGTTTGTCAGAGTCGATGCTAGGAATATCGATGGTAGTCAATCATACCCAATACATCCGAAGGTCAACATACAAAGAGCGCTCAATGCCATATCGATGTCGATACGGTGTCCGAGTCCGTAAAAGTTCCAAACCACCGAGCTGATGTTTGAGAAGCGAGTCTTTTGACGTTTGTTTGAAGGCCTATTGTCACATTAGTCAGGAATCGCGCAAGCGACAACCAAGACTCACTTCTATGATAGTAGCTAGGAGAACGACCACAAGGACCTCGGTCGACTTGCCCTGCTGAGGGTCATACAAAGCATGCTGAAGAGAGCGCAAGACTCGGAGGTAACGCGAGTGACCAGCTACCTCGACTGATCGATTTCCATCGCGCCGGCCAGCAAACGTGAGGGATGCCGCTTCAAACGCACTGCACAGAATCGGCGAAAAGACTCGCAAGGACCGAGCTTCACGTAAAGCGATGGTGCCGCTGACTTGGGCAGGGCTGAAATCATTAACCAAGCGTTCAACATAAAATTCAATTAATGCGTTAGCTAGATTGGGATCAGTAAGAATGACTTTCTCTTTCGACAATGGTGGAGAGGAGTAACGACCTGGACCCTGGTGAGCGAGAGGGATATGCAAAGGTCGGGAAGGGTATGATAACCACGTACTTTCTTTACGTGTACGTTGCTCCTCCAGCACGACTGCATTGGGTGAAGGCAAAGACTCATCGTCTGGGGCCTTGGAAGAAAGGTCCAGTTCGTCCAACGAGTCGTCTCCATCGTCAACTGAGTTGTGCGACTCCTTGATGGAGTAAAGCGCCTGGCTGCTCGGTAGCGGTCCGTCTTCATCCTTTATGGCGGGAAGATTGGCGAGTTGGCGAGCCTCGGCAAGCTGCTGTTTCAGATTCTCACAGGACCGAAGAAGGTTCTCGATCAAAGCCGACTGCTGGATGTAATGGCGGTCCCGCTTGCTGGTGCCGTATTCGCACTCGGACGGTGTACCGCGGAGGCAGCAGGCACCGCACGGCTTTACTCGGTCGCACTGTCAAGTTGCGCGTTAGTCAGAGGGCACGACACCACGATCGTGAGACCTGCTCGGCATTTAAGACGGCCCCCAGCCCCCAAAGCATGCGCCGCGAACAATGGGGCATTCATCTCAAAGACAGCCATACCTTGACTTTGCGTTTGTGGCAGTTTAAACACGAATATGTGGGTCGGATCTTCTTTCGAGTGCCCGCTTTGGCTGCCCCCGAAGCCTCAGGCGAATTGTTTCTGGTGCCATTCCCAGAAGACATCTCGTTTACTCGCGTCCTGCTCGGCGTCGTCCGGAATATAGCGGGCTACTGAATGTTGGGTCTGATGGCGCGGGCCGAAGGCAAATCGTCACTTGGCCCCGGAACACTGACCGTGTCGCTGTCAGGTAGAGAGAGAGATACTTTATGCGAACAGGACGCAGGTTGCTAAATCGCTGATGGGCGAACAAAATCTATTGTGACACTCATTAAAACTCGGGGGGGTCTCTGAATTGGACTTGTAGCTCCGGCTAGTAAGGGATCATAGAGACACTTTTGAGTGGTGGCTTACACCAGGATAATGACGATGTTCAGAGACCATCGCTTTGGCGGGAGACTTTTGTGCACCTTATTCCGACCTGTCTTGGTTCCGAATGATCCTAGACCCGTGGCTTCTTGAACGCTAATTTCATGCCGGCCTGTCAGATTTCATGCTAGGGCCCTGTCGGCTGTCCGCCTTTTTATTTGTGACCGCGCGGATAAGGCAGAGGCGCACTCCGTCCTTCCGTACCTCAGCTGAACGCTCGCCGGGGTTTGGTCTTCCTGGCTCTTTCCTGGTCCTTATGTTCCCGCTCTCCACCTTTGGTGCAGGGGGTTGTGGTGGAGGTCGCAACAACCAGACCAAACGGATGATGATGCGATAACGGACGTTGCACCAGAGTATCCTTGTGACCTATCACCCCATCCAAAACAGAAACAAAATAGTCTACTCCGTACCGCGCGAGTGATCAATTGAGCAACACCAATGTCTCTCACCAACGCTCCTCGGTATTTCGGTACACAGCGATGTACCGGACAGAAGGCTCCCGACGTGTCCTGGCTGCCTAGGCCTGTGTGATTATGGCTCGAGCAAATGCAGGCTCGTTGAGGGCGGGATTCATTGGGGGACCTAAAGGGGCGAGGGCAGACACCCCCTCTCAGGCAGTTGGGGGATCTTGCAGGGATCGGCGGTTTTAGCGTCGTGCGACAGGCTCGAAAAGCGGTGGTGATGCTTCGCTTTCCGGTTGGTGCGATCGGAGCTGGGGATGGACAGCAGCTGCATGGTCAGTCGCGAATGCAATACTATGGGGTATGAGAGTTGCCCAGTATCCCTGCTGGACAACTCCATGATATTTCCATCTGATGCGTCTAAGCCGGTTCATCAACAAACGGCGTACAGCTTCGCAGAGGCAAGCCTAAGAAACGACAGAGACCCTGTCAGCAAGCGATCCAGCGCCTTAGGCCACGCAAACTAGTCCTAGTGCCGCGCTTATGTATGTCTTGCGCGAAGAGAAAAAGAAAAAAGGCACCACGAAGAAGCGGAAACATAAAAAAAAAAAAAAAAAAAAAAAAAAAAAAAAAAAAAAAAAAAAAAAAAAAAAAAAAAAAAAAAGCAAAGAAAAAGGCGGACCGGATAATCATCAAGACAGACGACCAACACGCTCTAGTGATGATTCTCCTTGCAGAGAATCCTGAAATCTTCACACATCAGATCGTCAAGGGATACGCTTTTCTTGCTTCTGACAGACCGTCTACCCTTTTCTTCCACGGGATTCTGGCAGGGCGACAAAAGAGCGCACTATAATATCTCTCTTATAGTCTTTCCCGATGTTGATTCGTGTTCACGTTCGGCCGGAATGGTCAGCAATTTCGGACTTTGTTCATCCCTGTCGATGAAGGTAAACGGGAAAGGAATGATTCAATTTCTAATCCATGCACAGGATGATATGACGTGGGAAATGAGTCGAGGGGCAAGTGAGTTGATAGAGCGGAAAGGAGGGAGGCGAAGACGAGAAACTAAAGTCACCTGCTCTTGTCGTCTCTTCCCACTTCCTCCTCCTTGTTTTACTCCCTCCATCTCCACCATCCGGAATATGACACACGCAGTATCTTGGGACTAAACAGACAGCCACTAGCGTATTCGTGATCTTTATATCCTGACTTAGTCCAATTCATATACCAGATTCGGAACCGTGTCACATTATTTTTTTCAATGTGCGGTTTCCCCCATGCCTTTCTGGTCAGCTATGCGGATCGTTCATGGACAACGGCAAAGAGGGCAGTCGGACAAACGAAATGCGAGTTGGGATGAATTCCCTATTTTTAAGAGAGAATTAGAGGAACAATCTTGATACTGACATTGATACTTAGCAATCCTGCTACCGCCCAACGGAGTCACTGCTAAGAAACATGGACACTTAAGCAATAGTATAGTTGGTAAACTACTACCTCTTATACTCTATAGTATGATAACATATAGTATTCGACATTTGGCGAGGCTCCACGGCGCTTGCCAATCGCATTATTAGCCAGACCTGCCACCTCTAAGCCTTCCATGTTTGGAATGGTAAAGACGGTAGGAAATAGTCGGTTGATTCGTTAAGGGGAGAGGAAGTGAGTTATTAACAGGAAAAATAGCACTAATCCGGGAATGACATGAGCGCAAGCGAGCAGCTGGCCAAACACTGTTGTGGGCAAACAAAGAAACCTTCTTAGCTCTTACTGGCCTCGTCATCTTTCCCGATAACTACCGGTTCCTTTCCTTCAACATATACGAGACCAGATTAAGTCTGGATCGACCAGGGCCCTCCTTTGGAGTTTTTTGATTATCATGGTAATATTCAATGTGGATGTGCTCTGATTTGTCTAGTCAATGTATCCTCACATGAGTCGCTATAGCAAGTATATCGAGTCAATAGCTTTGGAGTCATAATGGGTGAGCGCCGTCTTCCGTCTTTCCCGCTCGGATATCCAAAGATTCTGGATCGATCTACTTGAGTCCGTTTCTTTTGCTGGGCGAGCATTATCATACTATGAATTCTCATCACAAATTGTTGACATGGAATCCCTGAAAAGTTATTATATCTATCCCGGAGACAAGCAACGGTAGTGATTTACAGCTGGCTCGGTCGTCTCAAGCAGTCATCGCCTCCCTGGGGATTTTTCCAGATCTTCGGTCGGGACAATGTTTGATCATTGAAAATGACTATATCATGCCAGGAGTAGAATTCTTATCTACTATAGACACACGGAGGCCAAGGCTTCACAGGGATCTACAAGACCACGACAGAAGGGTGCCAGATAGTCACCCTTGTTACGGGTATGCAACATCCGAATCTCAGCCTTTGCCACTCCTCTACACTCAGAGCTTTGCCTTTGATCCGTCATCATAACTAACTGCGAAGCTGTAGGCTGGATCATAATGCATACCCCAATACCCGTCCCAGATCTTCTTCGTGATCGGACCAATCCGCCCCCCATTTACAGGCTTGCCATCCAGCTCAGTGATGGGCATGATTCCACCTGCTGTTGTGCACATGAATATCTCATCACAGCGGTATACCAACTCCACCGGCACAGCCTCGAGATGAACTTGGAGACCGCACGCTCGTGCAACATCAATGACACTTGTCCTGGTGACACCATGCAGCACACCGCGATCAGGCGTATAAATGGCACCGTCCTTGATTAGAACGATATTGTATCCGGACCCCTCGGTGAGATGGCCATCTCCATCCGTCAGGAACGGGTACATGGAGCCTCGATCGGCGGCCTCGAGCATACCTCGGGTCAGGTCACCCCATTGTAGGTTCTTTACAGTAGGATCAATAGCTCCTGGGGGCACCCGACGAACAGTTCGAGTAACAACAGCACTTCCACCGACCCGTTGAACCTCTGGTTCCATTACCCATACATAGGGTTGTACAAACATGTACAGGTTGTTCACCAAGTCCTCCGGCTTGGCACCGCGAACACTCTGCAATCCCCGCGTCACAATCAAAGCCACATATGCATCTCGAATACCACCTTGAGCGACCATCCTAACCAGGGATTGTTTCACTTCATCGCGGGAAATGGGCAACTTGAGACGCGACTTCGCGCAGGCCAATTCGAGTCGGGAAAGGTGGTCATCTAGGCGAAAGAACCGGCCATCCCAGACGGAGATGACATCGTAGGTTAAATCACTGCGTAAAAAGCCTTGATCAATTAGGGGGATCCGGGCCTCCCTGAGGGGGACGAGTTGCCCTTCAACCCAGGCGATTCCCTTGGCGTAGGGGTTTTTACTGGCTTCTAGTGTCGCGCGGCGAGTGGCATATTCAGTAAGAACTTGGTTCATGGATGCCATGATGCAGTAGACTAAGGTGTAAGGACCGATACTAGAATGAGAGGTCGTAATTTTTAATAGTGATGATGACCGAGAAGTGAGGGATACCCCAAGGGGGGCCCGGGCCGCAAGGCAGCTTGGGAGGATGGGGTGGACTATTAACGTGTCTTCAAGGCAGGCTACCACGTTGAGTCCGATCGGAGGAGTGTGCCTATCAGAGGGTGCATGATGCTGTCGGTTGGCCACCGATAAGGAGCAAAGCGAGCACCCTTGCCTACTACCAGGCACTCTACCAAGGCTACGGAAAGTACAAAATTATCGAGCGGGGTATGTTGTCCCAGATGCTCGGAACTGTTGGATTACTGACACACACTACTCCTGGACTTCACATGCATACGCATATTGCTTGACACTATAATGATGTGGACTAGGGTCCTTGCGGCTGGTTGGATGGGTAGCACCACTACCAACGAGCAGGGTCGAACAGAAATATATTCATCATTCGACACGGCTTGTACTCACCGGGCCGAGGTAGACAGTCAAGTTCAGCTTTTTTGGGAGGCTCTCCGATGTCCATTCAGGCGGTTGGTTATAATGTTGATCTACGTCGGATACCCTTGCATAAATGTTCATAACCACGAGGGAGCTGGGCCTTCTCCCACCATCATGCTCTGCGAGGGGACATTGAATTCAGTAGGCACAATTGAGAGCCTTAGAGGACTCTAGCCATGTCTGCCAACGGATAGATTGATTTTACAGCTGTCAGTGAACTGAAGCCTTTGCCTGTCAATATAGTCCTCATCTTGGCCGGCCGGATAGGCTTCCGTAGGCGGGGCCGGCCGCGCGCTCCACTGGCGTCCCCGCTGCTCCTGTCACTTTCTTCCCCCTTGATATCTAGACCTGTATATACAGTAGTCAACGATCATCCATCGTACGCGTCGGTAATGATAATGATTCTTTCTTTTGTACCTCCTCTACTTTCTGCTCGGCTTCTAGCAAGATGACACAGCAATGGGCCCGAACGTTGGTACGTGCTCGCGCCACGCGTCGATCATCGCCTTCCTCTCTTTCAATGAAATATTTAAGATGGCCGCATGAACCATTGAGTCTTCACATATCGGCCACTGGAGTATTTCAGATAAATCACGCAGTGTACTCCACATCAGCTTGTGACGCCTTCCCAATTTCCCCCGCTCATAATCATTACAAGTTTAATGGTGTGCGCATGGGTTTCGATCCCTATAATTACACTAGCGGACACTGGCTTCGTGACGACAAGGAAGAGCGAGCCTCTCGTTACATCAAGTTTGACTTTGATGCCCTCTGTCGCAAGATCCTTGATCTGTCGCCCAAGGCAAGTTCCATCGCAGACTGTCAGAAGATTGAAGGAGGCTTCAATAGAGTCTTTGTCTTTGTGCTAAATGATGATACACGAGTGGTGGCGAAACTCCCGTTCGCGCTGGCTGGTCCATCACGGCTAACCACCGGCTCTGAGATCGCTACTATTAAATACTGTAAGCCCTTGCTATCATAATTTTGCTTCACTAGCTAAACATGCACTCTCCTTCAGTGCAAGCCAATACTACAGTTCCTATACCCAGAATTCTTGACTGGAGTGACGATGCCACGAGCATCAATAATACCCTTGGCAGCGAATACATCATCATGGAGCATGCAAATGGTGTTCAATTGCATAAGAAATGGCATGAAATGTCTGATAAGCAGCGTGTCAAATGCATAGACGCAATTTACCGGAACCTTAAGGAAGTGGTTGACCTACAGTTTCCGTGCTTTGGGAGTCTGTATTCTATACACAGTCCCGTATGCCCTGACAAAAGGCATCCGCTTGATGGAGACTTCTGTATCGGGCCACATTGCGAGACCAGATACTGGAACTCTACAGCTTCACAAGATCTTAACCCAAACCGGGGGCCCTGTAAGTTACTCAAGCCAAAGTCTATGTCATGACTTATGACTAACTAGGGGTAGGGACCAATCTTCAGCAGTACTGTGATGGCCTTGTTGATGCTGGTCTGTCGAGGCTTCCCACTGTTGATCTGGGAAGGAGAATGCGGCCGATGTATCACGGCTCAGTCGAAACACATAAAATCCTTCTAGCTCATACACGAACTCTACTGAGATGTATGTCTCAGGATTCTCGGATAAGAGAGTGTGCAACACCGGTGTTGTTCCACCCGGACCTCCACAAGAGGAACATATTTGCTTCAGAGGATGATCCTTCTGTGATCGCTGGTATAATTGACTGGCAAGCTGCTAGCATCGAGCCAGCATTTTGGTATGCGGATGAGATTCCTGACTTTGCAACGGAGAACGAGGTCTGCACCGGAGCATTTGATGTCTGCAGCCAATTTCTCATACCCACACTCTCAAAACCGAGATTGGTGGACCAAAACCTATTTCGGCCATTTCGCTACAGTTACAGGACATGGAAGGATGGCGCTGTAGCACTACACCACGACTTAATTGACACATCTCGAAATTGGGAAAGTCTAGGGTTTGCAGGACGATGTCCTTACGCATTACCCCCACCGCCTGAACACGCAGATCATCAGAAGAAGTATAGACTTTTCGAGGCAGCGCATAACCTGCGTTATGATCTGGCAGGCTTGCTCAACACAGCCACTGATGGCTGGGTGCCAACGAGTGACTGGGAGGCGGCGCAGACAGCGCATCATGAGATGTTTGAGGGAATGCTGCAGGCTGTATTGACTAATCCAGACATTGATGATCCTGATGAGCCTGTGAAGGACGAAGAGACACTTAGATCCATATGGCCTTTTGATATCTAAGATCCCTCTTCAGTCGGTTTGTCTGAATAAAGGAGTCATCCCACAATACCCATCACATATCACACTATTCAGCGCCTATCTTACGGGGCTACCTACTGCATAGGGCGCTGAAATGATAATTCACAGTTTCCAAAGATGGTTTAGATTCCGCAATTGTCAAAATGAGAACATTAACATTCACCGGCGGACAGATCAGATCAACATCTTCTTTTGACAAAAGGTGGTGAGTGAGGTATGACCCCGACAATGGGGCGCCACTTCTCGCCTCCCGGGGGGAAGCAGCCCAAGTGGTCAAGGCACAGGCTTCCAGAACAGCGCTGACGAAATACACTGTGGAGGACGGGCAAGTCGCGTATGAGGATATGGATCTACTATTGAATCAAGATCCACCTTATAGTGGGCTAGTTTAATATCCGCAAGTGATCGACCTCCCGCGTGTTCCCCCGGTTTGTCCCTGTCAGCAAACTTCGATAGTCGATCGGCTAACTTCTCCGTCAGATGCTCGACCACGCGTAGACCTCGTATCCATGAGCTAATAACGCCCTTGCTTCAGGAACCCCCTGATGCCGGTGAGGCGATCCTCTGCCGTTCATACCCTTAATCGTGCTTCATTCAGCGATCCTTCAGTCTTTCTCCGCATCCGCACTCTCCCCTGCATATGTTCCCACTTGCGCCATCCAGGCCATGGGGAGCAAATCGGAGGCCTGAGCGGCCTTGTTGGCCCCATTGTCTTCGCATCCACGTCCAGATCGTCTTCTTCTTGGACCCTGAGGGTGGCGACCCTGGGCGACTTTGAATAAATAACCCACTAACCCCTCTCCCCCCTCACCACGACATGCCCATCTTGTCAACCATGTGTTCCCCTCACCCATGCTCCTCAAACGCGACACCCCTTCAGGGCGCCTTCTTCCCGACATATACCGAGACTCCCACCAAGTCCACGTCTTCACGGCCTTTGCCGCCATCGCCTGCTATAATGCCATTGAACTCGTCATTCTCTGTCTCTCGACCTTCAAACGCCGAGGAAGCCTTTACTTCTGGTCCCTTCTCGTTGCCTCCCTAAGCATCGTCCCGCAGTGCGTCGGGTATATTCTCCTCTTCTCCCGACCCCAAATATCCCCCTACGGTTCCGCCACTCTTATCATGGTCGGCTGGTGCGGCATGATAACCGGCCACTCACTCGTGCTCTGGTCCCGTCTCCATCTGGTTCTCCAGGACCCCACAACCCTTCGCTATCTTCTCCGTCTAATCATCCTGGACGACATCCTCCTCCAAATCCCCATAACCGTTCTCTTATACGGCACCGTTTCCACGCAGTGGGAACTCTTCAATCACGGGTACAATATCATGGAGCGGATCCAGCTCGTCGGCTTCTGTCTCCAAGAAGGTCTCCTGTCGGGTCTGTATGTATGGGAGGCAGCGAAACTGCTACGACTTCGACCTGAAGACCGACATCGTCGTATTCTGGCGCAGCTGATCGGGATCAATATCCTGGTCTTGATCCTTGATGTTGCCGTCGTCGGCATTCAGTATGCGGGCTACTATGCCTTGCAGGTCATGTTCAAGCCCGTCGCTTATAGCATTAAGCTGAAGCTGGAGTACGCTATCCTGGGTCGACTGGTGAATGTTGTCAAGAAGGTCAACACCCAGGAGTCACTGAGTACGCAGGGCTTTGATATGCTGCCTTCGTCTTCGGAGGGATTGAGACCGAGGCTGGAGCCCCATGTAGATGGCCCTGGTGGCTTTCTGCACCCTCAGAAGGTGTATACTTCGTCTCGTGGCTCATAAAAGCCTTTGTATATAATGATTATAGAATTTCACGGCCGTATCATCTCGGATGTAGTGCTTTGTCTCCTTTTCAATTTCTTATAGATGATGTACCCTCGTGGTGCTTGGTATGCCCTCTTCATCACTATTATAAACACACCTTTTTGATAAATCACAATTTCATTCCATCGAATACTAACTTCCACAGATCTTCAAACCGTCACTGCATCTCGAACTCGCAACCGACACTGTGCTAAAAACACCACTAGCAGTGTACACAAACGCCCAACTCTATCTCAACCAATCCATGCACCATAACTCCAGCACCATCATCCCAGATACCAAGGCATCAACAGCATAAATCAGAACGTCCTGACACTCTTCAGATCACACCAACTCCCACGGATTAATACTATCATCCCTGATTCTGTCCCGATCCTCCAACTGCCTCACCCTCCTCCTCAAGGTCCCCAAATGCATCTCCATCTCTGTAACAGCCTGTCTCAAGAACGGCAAGTCATCGATCGTCTCTGGTCCCAGCGGGAAGGGAAGAATACTCCCATCAAGGCGAGAAGTACCGGGTGAGGAGGTGAGCAGATCGTTTCTTTCTGATTTGATTCGCCGGTCTGAATCACGCTTTAAATGACTGGTATAGCTCATATCGCTTCTGCTAGGAGTCGGTGTCGCAATCCTCGGTCTCAGATTGTACGGTCTCTGCCGAGTAAATCTGTTCCCTCGTCTCCGACTACCACCACGACCGCGACCGCGACCAGCAGCGGCAGCAACAGGCACAGCAGTCAAATACCTCCTGGAACCAGACGGCGGCGGAGTCATAGGCCCAGCTCCAGCTCCGCCTTCACTCTCCATCTCATCCTTCACCCGACTCGGCGTCTCAGGTTCCTCAAGCTGAGTATCTAGCACAGCACACACAGACACATAATAATCAGCTCCCACACCTCCCGAGAAAAAACATGAATAAGTACTTACTAAGACTACACCCCCTCCTACTAAACCGACACGCCGCACAAGCGCCATGCACACCCATTCCCTCCCTCGTATCGAACCCCACCACGCACGTCTTCCACACGCTCTTACCCACCCGGCAATGAACGCACGGCTCCAACGGCTCGCATCCCCGAGTCTGCGCGAACGCCGCAGTCAATGATACGACGTCCTTGAGCGGGCGACGGAGGGGCTCGCCGGTTTCGTCGTCAATGCGCCAGTCTAAGTGTCTGAGGACGGGCAGTTGATGGTACTCGAGCATTGAAGAGCTGGGGCGTGCGCCGAGGAGGGGGAGGTCGTCGTAGGTGATACCAGGGAGGCCTGGGTTTGGTTAGTTGATTGGTTTGGGTAGGAATTGGGGAAGGGGGGTTTTTCGTACGCTCTGAGGGGATTTCAACCCGGAAGTCGGGGATTGGACTAGGGCTGTGGTGGGTTGGTGGTGAGGTTGAGAGATGAGGTTGAGGTTGGGGATAGTTAAAGATGCGGAACATGATTGGTGCTGGTTGTTGTGGTTCTTGCATTTGGGATTGTTTTTGTGTTTCTTTAAGAAAGGAGATAGAGATTGATGGAAGGGGAAGTTGAGTTGGTAGAGAAGAGGGAGGGTCTCGATGATGAAAGATATAGAAGAGGGATGACTATGGTAAGGAGTGTGTTACTTGCTAGCAGCATCGGGGCTGATTGTAGGGCAATGTATGTTGGTAGTAAGTGGGACCGTAGTGAATGATATGTGGTTCTATATGCTGAGATGATGTATCAGTGGTGCCGGGTAAATTCAGATCTACAGATCTGAAGCTATCAAGTATATAGTATAAGACGAAAGCCATTTCTTCGACATCACATATGACGAGATATTCGATGAGTTGAATCAAAGCACGGAAAAGCAATTACTCAACACTAAACATCGAGTTTCTTTGAGCTTTGGGTTCAATGGAATCCCACAAATAATTGAGCACGGGGCCCAGGAATTCCAATGAATCCAGCAATAGTGGAGTGGTCAAGGCCTCAGACGGGAAATTGGGATTCACATGCACAGTTGCTCCTGCCACAGACGACAATGGCCTTACGTCTCAGCTTGAGCTCCCAGTGGCTCTATGTCGAGTTTACACTATGATTTGGTATGAGTCTTTTACCCTTCACTTACATCTTACCCTTTCCTGAGACGGATGGACGGAGACTCATTTGGAGACTCAGTAGCTCTCACCTAAAAGGGTAGCCGGCCTCAGGAGATCGTGAGGAATGATATCGGAGAGTATAGACGTTTTTCTGTCTTTCCTTGAACTCGTCTATCCCCGATGAGACTGGCAGGCCCAGATATTTCCGCGGTCTTCTCCCTCGCATTTTTTTCGTTGGCATTTACTTATGAGACTAGGTACACTGGCGGACACAAGGTTATTGTCCACGGGATCGTAATGATTCGCTTAGAAGAGTAATAGAATGATATCTATGAAACTAGACTCATTTTTGCCATTACTAAAAGCTACCACTAAGGGCCCAGTTCTGGACTACTGTACTTTGTTAGGGAATCCTTCATAAACCCTGACCAATATTATCCAGCGACTCAATTGAGGCTGTTCCCAACTGGGATCAAGCACCGAAATATCTTCCATCCTTCCCATCTACTTTCCCAAGCAGCAATTCCCTCAATGCCTCATCAGCACCAACCAACTGTTCCATCTCCTTCGCGAATCCCTCCTTCGCTTCAACCGCCCCTTCATCCTCAGCAACCTCCTCATCTGGGTTCTGCAAAGCCATTCTCAGCAAATAGACCACGCCCTTTAGCTGCATCTTCAGTTTAGTCAAATCTTCCTTTTTGCCCTCTTTCCCTCGCTCTGCGACCTCTTCATCCACCACATTGACCCAGCATGCCGCCGCGGCACCCAGAATCTCTCCTCTCCATCGCCAAATCCTCGGGTGTGCATTCAGAATCACAGCTCTGGTAACAGCCACTCCCGCCAATAGAAGAGGTGGATAAGCTGTCCCGAAGGGATTAGACAGTGTACTGTAGATGAGCGGAATTATTTCCTGTA
Organism: Aspergillus welwitschiae; assembly: GCF_003344945.1. Classification (NCBI taxonomy): domain Eukaryota; kingdom Fungi; phylum Ascomycota; class Eurotiomycetes; order Eurotiales; family Aspergillaceae; genus Aspergillus; species Aspergillus welwitschiae. The sequence goes on along the minus strand of NW_020798707.1, from coordinate 196,724 downwards.
GGTATTTTGTTGTGTGAACCGCGAGATCGAAGAGAATGTCGTGTATTTTGTTCAACAAAAGACTAGATAATCTCGGATGCGGGAACGAGGATAGTGTAGATTGCGTCCCACTGGAGGGAGTCATGGTGCTAATGTGGTGGAAGGAGGAGATGAGGTTCTCGCGAAGGACTTTCGTTAGCTCGGCGGTGTAGGTTTGTTTATCCTTTGGTAAGTAGCTAGTTTTGAGAAGTAAGAAGAGAGTTGGATAAGCTGTGCCTAGGAGACGGATGGAATCGGGCTCGGGGGTTATGGTGGGTAGGGAGAGGAGGCAGGGTTTGATGGCGTCGATGAAGACAGAGGAGAGGTTGGTGCGTTTAAGTATATCTGATTTGGCTTGCTGAATGGGGTGTAAAAGGTGGGTGAGAAGTGTGCAGCCGTCGGCTTTGTGGGGGTTGGTCTCATCGTCAATTAAGGCGAGAATTGGTGGGACGAGGAGAGGGAAGTGGGATTCTAGACGGCTGATGTCGTTTGCCTGGAACCTGTTAAATGAGGAATAGGGTACTTTGAGAGATAATTTACCTGATATTGTGTTACGATCCAGGAAAAGACGGTCGTCGCGTAGACGTCTGACGATCGCCATGGTTTCGACTCGGGGTCAAGAATGCTGGTATCAAATCTAGGAAGTGGGATGGGGTGCATGTCCTTGCGACCTGCTGCTGTGATAGCAGGATTTCTGGTTCTTGTGAAAAGAGGTCGGATTTTGTCCTTGAGGATGGTTTCAAGGACAACCCAGAACGATGCATCTGGTGTCGAGGGTGATGTTGTGCGAAACCTCTCAAGAATTGCAGTTGACGCTGTGCGTGACTCGTTTGTCGTCCATGGGTCGGCTTCGGAGGTGAAGCTTGCCAGTGTGAGAACGATGTTTGGCACATTTGCTGCTTTATGCATCGGAAACAGAGAGCCCAAGGCTGCAATCACGGATATTGATAGTGATGATCTCAGCTTATCTTCATGCATAAGAGCTTTCCTCTGTTCTACAAGCGGGTCAACATATTTGAATTCGTGAGGGGAATGAGGTGTCAGCTCACCACTGGGCTCTTCAATCGATTCCGCATACACTGCAGATGGAAGGGCATGCCGACTCGCCCAGGCATAGATGTGGTTTGCTGCCGCGGTATCGGACTCGGATAATTCCTCAGAATTTCGAAGTCTCAGGAACTCCCGAGCAAGAAACAGGTTTTCAGATGCCTGGAGTGATCAGTTAGTTTCCTTCTCTCGGTGTATTAGAAAAGCAGCGTATCTTACAGCTGCATTGTCTGTGTCCTCGTGGGCTGAGACGGTGTCCCATAAACGCTCCAATTCTCCAGGGACGACGAGCTTGTCCAGCATCGAGTCTGGGATGCGCGCATCACCGCGGCGTAGGCACTCACGCGCCGCCGTTCGTAGGTCTTCCACTGACATGCCCAATTACCCCACTATCTACTTAAGAATGATGTTCGCGGGGCGGAGAACAAAATGTCCATAGAAAGTTAGATTGGGGCAGTTTAGTCGGAGATCCATCGCCGTCGGCAAATTTACCGAGCGGTAAGAGACGGGAACCGAACAATGGCCCTACAGTGTCCCAATCAGGCATCTAGAGATTGTTGGACCAGTTACAGTAGGTAAAAAGGAAATCATCATCCAAGAAGCAGCCATGTTAATTTCTATTACTATGTAGCGATGCCTAGCTCTTCTTTTCTACGGGATAGCTCTTCCAGCACCCTTTCCTTGTCGGTAACCTCCGGGTGCAACAGCTGCCATTTGATCGACATATCCAAAGCTTTCGACATCCAGGGACCTGTCTTGCAACCAAGAGCCTTCACAATCTCTCCCCCGTTGGCGAGGGGCTTCAGCTCAAATGCATCCTGTAGATCTTGCTCTTTGATGTAGGAGAGGAACCGGTCGTACGATTGCAGCACTGCCATCATATAAGCATTAGTTTATTATAAGGACAACGGGCATGGGAAAGTCCTTACCGCTAGTAAACTCGCCGCCACGCATAATTTCTTGGAGAATGGAAAGGAGTATGCAGAGCCTCCAATCCTTCTTCCACGAGCGAATGTGCAGTCCGACCTGCTGCCGCGCCTCTGCTGCAGTTCCATCCATGCGTCCCTCGAGGACAGAGTCCTTGACATCGGTGATGGCCTGCCAGTTGTGTGCCGCATCACCGATGACGGCGATTGTTTTGTTATCAGCTCGCAGGCTGTCTCGGGCTACTTCTGCGGTCCGTGCCGGGAGAGGTTTCGCCTTGGGTCCCCTCGCAACGCGTGACGGGATACTTGACCACGGAGCAAATGCTGCAATCATCCATGCGTAGTATGATTCGAGTTTGTCGCGTATGAGGAATTGGCGAACATTCACAGTAGCTGCGTTGGTTTCGTCTTTCAGGATTTTCTCCAGCGCATTGTATGCGAGTGCCCATGATGAGGTATCTGCTTGCGCATCATCCTGATGATTGGCAAAGATAGTCGGGTACAGCCCAAGACTATCAATGAATTGCAGTGCACCGCGGGGATCAGGACCTAGAAGCTGTAAGCAACAATCAATCCTCACTTGGACGCTACACACCTTGAAGCATCTTCTCTATCTCCTTACCCACCCGTTCTCTGCTGATCTTCAGCTTGAGAGCCTCCCCAATAAGTTCATTTCGCATTGCCTCCTGGGTCTCCCTTTCAATATTGTAACCCAATCGGCTGGCAAACCGAATCAAGCGTAGCACACGCAGTGGATCGTCCTGAAAGGTTTGATATGGTTCCATCGGGGTACGGATAATCTCCTTCTTCATATCCTCCAGCCCTCGTCCAGTGAAATCCTCGACTATAGATTCGTTTAAGTTATAGAAAAGCGCATTGATCGTCGCATCGCGACGCATCGCGTCTTCCTGGGCTGTTCCAAATTCCATCTGTGGATTTCTGCTATCTTCCGAGTAAGTCTCCTTCCGTAGATTCACCAAATCAATATCCAAGCCGAATATTCTTGTTGTGACTGTCTCCAGGTGTTTGGACTTCTCTGGGTTCGCCTCGATTTTATGTAGGCTAGCAATCGCATGCTTCAATTCTCCATTGGGCTGCTCTTGTCTGTACTTCTCCAAGTTTTCTGGTCTATCCATATACTCCTTGAGGAGCAAACCAAACTGATACCCCGTCATATTGTTAATACCGACGTCAACATCATTACTGCCCACCCCTAACAGCTTGTCCCGCACCCATCCTCCGGTAAATCGCAGAACCGTGGGCTCCGCATCGCGGCGTCCTTCTGCAACATTCTTTTCATGTATGTATTTCGCAACATCGAGTAAGAGCGATTTTAATGTCGATTCGAGAGGGGTAAGTCTAATGATGGGAAGGGTGTCCGCGGATTGAGCCATGGTGTCTCCTGCAGCGCCCTGATGCGGGGCAGCTTCAGGTATGCGTCGCCTTTTGTTCGTTCGCTGAGGGGAGAGGCTGGAGGATCTCCGACGGCTCATGGAAGAGCGGTGCGGTACAGATGTAGACCTGAGGGTATGAATACAAGCACGGGGTATCAACGGGGGAATTCTGCGAATGAAAAGAGAATCAGTCGCGGCGGAACCATCAGTTGGCGGAGAGAGAGGGACGGTCAGGCGGAGTAGGCGGCGCTTGAGAGGCAGGAAGAAGAGGGATGTTCTGAGCATGGGTAGCAGCCATCCCAGGATGAGTCAAATGGGCTGATGAGTGAATGTACTCTAATGACTCATGAAGGGTCAGCCTTGTGTCACAGTTAGAAGCAGAGCGCATCGCAGGGAGAGTGGAGGGGATCAACAGCAGCGCCTGAACAATTAATTGCCCGGCAGATCAAGTGGAGGATCATCACCGCCTTCCGGGCTGTCAACAACTCAATCCATTAACAATGAAGCTGGTCGCAGCTCTCCGTTCGATGGCAGCCCACTGGTAAGCCAGTCTGCTTTCCTGATATACTTTTGAATCTATATATTCCGAAAAGCAGTGGTCAAAAGAGTGCATCACCATCTTCCTGCCCCCCCGACATTAGCTGCCGCGAGGGACGCATTAGCCCAACGGAGCTGTTCGCCCGACTTGCGCTCTGGGATTCGCCCGCGGTGACTTGGCTTCAACGCATCCCTACAACATTGCCGGTCTCCTCCCGTCATTCCGTTTCTCCTGACAATCCGCTTCGAACCTCACCACATCACCCCTATCTCTATCACTCTCCTGTGGGATTACTCCCCACCCGTTCCATGGGCTCTAGGGTCATTTCTATTCTTGTTAACAGCGCATCCCACGCCACTCGGAGTCCATGACATCGCCCGGAGATGCGGCTCCGGTCAAGCCTCCGCCGTCATTCTCGCCCGGCGTACCACGTGTCGCATCCAAGTCGAGATATCCAAATCAGCGCCGCGACTCGTCACCGGCCCTCGATGCAGACCTGGTAGACTCGAGGATCCGATCCCCGACCCCGCCCCTGACGGCCACGACGGCAGAACTTCCGATTAGGTCCGCATCACCTCGTGCGCCTTCTTTCCGATCGTCGACTCCACAATTAGCTCGATCATCCCTGGGATCGCCGGTAGAAGGTCGTTTCGATGGCGCAGAGGAAATTCGATCTTTAATCATACGCTCGTTCTCCCCCGTGGTTGGGGTATACGCATCAGCGGACACCGATGAGTTGGTGCGACAGAAAGGTTTCGCTGGTGGGTTCTGGGAGTTGATTCGCCCTTTCGGCGAGAATGTACCAGGCAAGTTGGTCATTAGGGACAGCGTGGGGTCGAGTCGTGGCTGGGAAGACTACGGGGTTCGCTTCGTGAACTTGGCCAGCAACATCTCGCCTTCGAACTCAGGGCGAAGCCCCTCCCTGGCACAGGTGGAAGAAGTCTTGGAGAAGCAATTGGGCTCGACAGATGATCCGCTGGGCGGATCAATGCGGCCCATAAATTTCTTGAGTTTTCCTACAACATCCCCTTTATACAAAGTATATCTTCGACACCTTCTGTCGATATCTTCGGCAACGCCGCATGAAACCTTTCGACATCCAGTGGCCAGCGTCATTGCTATTAGCTCACGCAATACTGCCCCGCTTGAAACTCTCAGACAACTGTATGCAGATACGAGCAATGGGCCTCGGAGGTTGCCAGACTGGTGTCACCCTGAATACCTCCGGTACTACGTGCTCGTGCATGACGAGGATCGGGATGATATTGCCGAATCAACCAAGCTTTACGACCAAATGAAGCGTCATTTCGGGTTGCATTGTCATTTGTTGAGGCTGCGCAGCAATCAGTGCGTGGTCACCGATGATGATAGTGTCCGAGTTCCTGAATGCGAGTGGCTTTCGCCTCCAGAGCGACTTTCGGGTGGAGCTGGTACGACTAGACCCCTGCATTTACATTCCCGCAAGCACTAACGAACAACAGAGCCTTTGGTTGACCTCGATACTAATGGTCTTTACCTTTTCGACTCCGATATTATGGCAATCAAAGCCTTTATTCGAGAGCTAGTTGCGCAGTCCGTAATACCATTCATGGAAAACCGAGTCGCTGTCTGGAATGACCAGGTGGCCTCCCGTAGGCGTGGTATCAGTGGTCGATTCATGTCAATGTCACGGAGATGGGCCGGATTCGGAACTGGCTCTCGTTCCAGCCTTACATCGGGAGGGGCCAGCGGAAACTACGATGTCGCCCACGGTTATTATAGGCCCGACACGCCTGAAGCTCTGCTGCGCAAAATGGCTGATTTCGCGTTCATGCTCCGCGACTGGAAGTTGTCAGCATCTACGTACGAGCTTCTTCGGTCGGACTATGCGAACGACAAGGCTTGGAAATATCATGCGGGTGCCTACGAGATGTGTGCCGTCAGCATGCTTCTTAACCCTGCCGCAATGGGGACCAAGGTCAAGCTCGACGGAATCGATCAGATGTTCGACACGGCATGTTATTCGTATCTTACAAGGTGCTCGGACGCACCTAATGCACTTCGTTGCCTAACGTTAGCTATGGAATTGTTGAAGTCTCGCGGGGGTTCGGCAGTGGAAAGCGCCGCTCGATGGGCCATGCGGGCCATGGACCTTGGGCTAGTGGGATCTATCGGTCAGGGCCTATTCAGTGAGCGTGTGTCGGCATGCTATGCGGCGAGGTCACCGGTGAGCGGAATGAAATGGGGCTCTCGACGTAGGAAAGCTGGAATGTGGAGTGTATTTGCCGCCGATACGTGGCTTCGTCTGGGAAAGCCATCACTAGCATCGGCAGCTCTCGAGGAGGCGGAGCGGCTATATGCAGATGTACTGGATAGCGATGGAGGATTTCCGATGCCCGAGATGCAGACGTTCGTTGACAACCTGCGACACGCTGTCAAGGTCGAGTACCTTGAAGCCCGGGGGCTAGATACGAGGGATGAGGCAGCCACTGCCGAAGCACTGGGCACGGAAGAAATCAGCGAGAAGCTGGACCGACGCATGAATCGCAAGTCTTTGATCTCGAATCCGTTGGACTCGGGCGGTCTTGGTCCGGCGCAAGGCACGAGAGATGATGACAATGCAGCCAATGACGACTTCGAACGAGCTTAGGGACGCAATTATGGTGCGACGGGCGCATAGGTTCATACAATATAATAGACATGTGTCAATTAATGTTTCTCTACGTGTTTACGCTTAAGTTGGATTCATCACTTAACTGTAGTCCTAACATATCCGTAGTACGGTGATGGTAGACTCTTACCGCCTCACAGACCGCTCAAAGCGGCAGAACCTAAGGAACCTCGCTGTGAAAATCTCGGATTTAAGCGGCTTTTGGAACATACAGTTCCTAAAAGCTACAGCCGGAAAACTGTACGTTTAGGCGGTGGCAGAAAATGATCGCTGAGCCCGGAGAAGACCAACTCACGTGATACACTTCTTATCGATAAGGTGGCCTCCCCGACAACCAGCGCTAAGGACGAAGTGGCCCATTTATTGACATCAGATAGTCATCCCGATACTACCTCAGTAGCACCACGCACGCACGGGGGCTATCCAGCCTACACCGACGAGGTGTACACTTCCTGTATTGCGAATACTGACTATAGATCACATTATAGAAATATCTACATCCCTTTTCTTACTGTCTCACTCTACGTACTCATCTACCACTCACCACAACAACCACAATGACGACCCTCCTTCAATATATCCTCTCGCAGGACTCCTTCAGAAAGTCCGTCCAGCCTCAGTTCTGTCCCCACTCTTGAATTGTTCTTACTAACATACCTTCACACAATAGAAACCGCCTCCCCTCCCTCTACTCCGACTTCCCCATCCACCGCAAGACCAACCCCGAGGGATACACCACCAACATCGCAGCCTGGGAACATGCCCTAACCTCCGCCGCAAAGCACGGCTACATCGCTCCACATGGGTCTGCCTCGAAGGGCAAAGCGAACCACTTGATTCTCAGAGCTGATGAATCCTTGCTACGTGATCTGGAGATCCCGGAGTGTGGACGGCCTGTTGCGCTGGGAGCAGTTTTCGTACGTCACAATGATAGGGATACATGAGAAAATGCGGCGTTCACATTGACTAATTGTGGCTCTGATGTGATACAGGATGAAGCGACAAGGAATCGAACCATGGTGCCGCTGCACCTTTATCGAACTAACCCGGCGAGCTTGCGTAAGCCGCAGTGGGGGATTGATACGTCTGTGTTGAGCCCATGGGCTGTGATGAGCTGGGGGATGAAGCAGCTGAAGGGAGTTGTGATTGGATCTGAGGAGGCGACGCCGAGATTACAGCCTCAGGAATTGGTTTTGGTAGAGAATCTGAAGGTAGGTAGATTGGTTTGGGTTTCCATTGATGGTTGGTGTGGGTAAGGCTAATGAGGTATGTATATAGGAGGCTGCAGACCGCGTAGTTAAGCACGCTACGGGGAATAGTCCGTCGAAGACTGACTTGGTCTACTCGAAGGAGAGCTTCGTGAGTGAATTCGCTGGTGTTCTGGATGAAAGGAGTCTCCTGTCGGACGCGGATATGGATGTGCTTTTACTGTATATGTCGCGTGATAGCGGTGCTATTGCGTATGATGGGAAGGCATGTATTATCTCATTCATATTTTGGGCTTTTTATCTATCCCATGCAAGGCGCTAACTATGCTGCAGACTATCAAATTCAGAACCAGTGACGCTCCAAAAGATATCACAGAGCAAGATACCGCCGTCGCCTCTATCAAAACGCTCATGGCGACTATGACCAAGCAGGTGGAGAATTTGGAGAACAAAATCACTGAACTGAATTCAACTGCCAAAATGGCGCTGCAAAACAAGAACCGCGTTTCGGCGCTCTCGGCTGTGCGCTCTAAGAAGCTTGCGGAGCATAATCTGAAACAGAGACTGGATACTCTGATGCAGCTTGAGGAGGTATATTCCAAAATCGGGCAGGCTACGGATCAAGTGCAATTCGTGAAGGTCATGGAGGCAAGCACAGGAGCCCTTCGAGGCTTGCATACTCAGATCGGCGGTGCGGAGAGGGTCGAAGATGTGGTGCAAGAGCTGCGTGATGAGATGTCCAAGGTGGACGAGGTCGGAAACATCATGAACGAGGCTGGTCCACAGATTGATGAGACTGAGATCGACGACGAATTGCAGGAATTGGAGAACAAGGAGCGGGAGGAAATGGATGAGAAGGAGGCAGAAGAGACTCGCAAGAAGCTTGCCGAACTTGACAGTCTCCAGCAGGGCGCTCAGGAAGCCGCTCGCAGAGCAGCAGCAGAGCGAGCCGTGGAATCGGAATTGGAGGACCGCCTGTCTCGGATGTCGGTCGAGGAGGGTCCCAATACCACTGCTTAGCGCAAGACCATGAACAATCCTCCATGGCCTGGGAACCTGCGCAATCCGCATATTCTAGGCACATACACCAAGTGCAATTAATTTTGCGCATTGGTCATCTGGCTATCAACTGAGCCCTGCAGTGTCTGCGCTTGCACCTCAGGGACAATAACGGTTTTGTCATCTACAGTCAACTTCTCCGGAGGATGGGCATCTTCCGTCGCATGCATGGCTTCGGTATGCTCAACAACAGGCACGCTCGAAGGCTGATACGTTGTCTGACTGGCAAGCTGGTCGGTTGCCTGATTTGTGCCTACAGATTCTTGTGGTATCGTGGTGCGCATCTGCGCTTCGCTCTTCTTTCGCGCATTGGCAATGAGCCGCTTGAAGTCATCGTCATGACTCGTTGACCACGCCGCCGCATCAAAGTCTTTGCGCATGACAGTATCTGTGACGTCCCCTGATAGTTGCGCTTGGCCGCCTTGCGTGCGTTCCCAAATATCCAGTTCTCGCAGCAATTCCCTTTTGGACTTCGGCGTTTTGGAGTCGCAGTTGGCATTCCATAAGTTCATCCACTCTGTGTGACGTCGTTGCAGAAGGGGCCTCGGGCCCGTGTTCGGTATACCCAAATCTTTTAACTTCTTTCGGAGCACATTATCTTTCAATAGAGAATAGTTTATAATGGGCAGTCGTTCCGGTGTTTTATTCTGGGCGTCTTTTGCTCTCTGCGACGGTTGTGGCATGGGTTGTAACGATCTATAATCCCGAGTTAGATGCACACATGTAGACACGCTCCAAAAGACATATCTTACCCAAAATTCATTTGTTTGGGCGGCGCGGGCTCTCCAGTGCATGTATCCAAGTGTCGAAATACCGCTTCATTCTTCATCCTCCGGTTGCAAATTGGGCACGCGACCAGTCCGTCGTCTTCAGTGGCGATTAGCATGCGGCGCAACTTTGCCGGTGATCATACACACCTGGAACATATTCATCATCATTACTATCCTCAATCACCTCAATCGCAACAGGATCTTCCTGAGAGCCAATTCCCCGAGTTTGCGATCGAGTCCTCACGCCCTCCGCAGCAGGCCCATCTACAGCCTCGACCTTTCGCTTCTTCGGTGCTGGTTCCTCCGACTCTCCCTCCTCAGTATCACTCCCCCGCGCAGCAGCCTTCCTCGCCAGATCTAAAACACTGGGTCTAGCATTCTGGAACGCCTCAACCAGTTCCTGAACAGCCCAGTTGCGCCGCAACTTCAATTCCTGATCCGAGCTGCGGCACGCGGGGCATTTGCCTTCTGTGCTTAAACACCGCCGAATGCAAAGTGAGCAGAATGTATGACTGCATGAAGTAATCACCGGGTTATCGAAGAAGTCCTTGCAGACCTGGCAGCGGAGGGCGGATTCGAGAGGCGCGACGAGTGACAGTGGCGTTGTAAGCCAATCGGTCGAGTCGGGGAGGTCGAAGGTCTGGTCCATAGGGTGGGTGTGTGAAAGCTGCGGCGACTATCGAGGTATCATCGGATATACTGACAGGTCTAGCAAGCAAAGGCGGGGTGAAAGGAGTTTCTAAGGCTGTAATGGACTTTTAAGTCGCAGTTGGCGATCACCATAAGTGGTTATTGTGATGGATCGGAGAATGGCTGCGGTGCCAAGACCCGCTGACTGATACGCGTAAAGTGCTTCCAGAACGCGTCGTCCATATTCTACTCCGCATCGCATGTTACTTTGAACAACGCCGTTTTTCGCACACGATCAAGAGACTGTTGTCATCATGGCCGTTGCTGATTACAAGAGGTACCTTGCTGAGAATGTCCTCAATGAGCGACGCACGGTGAGTGACGTCTATTGTGCTGCAAGCTAGATATCCACTCACAGCTTCGGCGCATACTACAGGTCACCTACCGGTCCTTAGGTCGAGCCCTTCGGGTTCATAGTACCCTGGCCAAGCAGTATGTCTATATGCGAACTACATGTGTTTTTACACAGGAAACACTCTTATTGATATTTGAAAGGATGCTCTTCGATTTCCACCGTAACGAAAACAGCAAGAAGCCAAACAGCGTCAATGCGACTTATATTATTACGGGAGTTCAGAAAGCGCCCGAGACTCCTTCCACAACAAATGGCGCTCAGGACAGCTTTGATGGAATTCCCCAGAGCAGTCCCTACATTAGCAGTTCGATGCCGAATCAGGACGTCGCTACGGATGAGATCGCCATGTCCTCGGTTGTGCTTGTGCGAGAGGAAGACTTGGAGGGTACATGAAATTGCTTCCACGATGTTGCACAAAGGATGGAGCCTGCTAACACAGCCTGTAGATGCCAAGACAACCTTCCAATCAGTCTCATCGATATATGTCTACAGCCTTCAGCCAGCGGTACTCCAGGATCTCAATGTCTTGACAGATGTCGCGAGTGAAATGATTGCCAAGCATGCTCAGGAGGATCCTCTAGAATACGGCAAATCTTGGGGCATGATCCAGGGCAACAATGTCCGGGTAAGACGTGCCCTTGTGCTTACATACACCTCTGATTCTAATGCAATTTGTGCTGCAGAGAAGAACCGGGGGCCGCCCTCCCGTTCCAGCCCCCGCTCAGGCTCCAGCTCCTCCCAAGACGACCGTCCCAGCTAAGCGTCCTATCAAGAATGAAGAGACGCCACATCCAAAGAAAGAAACTGAAGCCGAGGCTGCGAAGCCAGAGCCGACGACTAAACGCGAGGAAACACCGGCGTCTACTAAACCGACTGAGAAGACAGCTCCTCCGAAGCAAAAGGGCAGTATATTTAGCTCCTTTGCAAAGGCCAAGCCGAAGCAGAAGATGGAGGATTCAGCAACGCCGGCCACTTCTGCTGCCGAATCGGTCAGTTTGACTTTACCCTAATTGACTTGGTATTGAGTGACTGACGATCAACCAGGCCGAACCCAGTGGTGCTGAAGATGGTGAGTGTTTACCGTCTATCTTGGCCTTTAACACGACACTAATGAGTAGCAGTGGTTCTAGACGATGCATCAGACGGGGATGAGGAACCTGAGGAGCTGTTCCGAGACTCAGGGAAGTCCGCGTCCGCCGGTACACGTGAGTCGCGGAAAGAGCGTGAAGAAAGACTCAGAAAGATGATGGAAGATGATGGTGTGTTACCTCCCTGTTATCGGTAACTTTGCTGACTGGTACCAGACGAAGACGAAGACGAAGAAATGCCTGACGCTGCACCCTCACCAGAAGAGTCTAAGCCTATCGACGAGCCGCCGCCGCCGAAACAAGCTGAGCTCAAGGAAGAAGTCACGGTTAAGGGCGGTCGTCGCAGGGGCAGGCGCCAAGTCATGAAGAAGAAGACAGTCAAGGACGATGAGGGCTATCTGGGTAAGATCATCCGGTGCTACCTGAATATCAACAGCAGCTGACTGGTTTGTGCTTAGTGACCGTTGAGGAGCCAAGCTGGGAGTCATTCTCAGAAGACGAGCCAGCACCGCCTCCTAAGAAGAAGCCCGCTGTGAGCGCGCCCAAGGGCAAACCAGCAGCGAAACCGGGACAAGGCAGCATTATGTCCTTCTTCTCAAAGAAGTGAACAACTGTCGTGGTTCTTGAATAGTCGCTCGTTTTTGAAACCGCGTCATGACCGATTGTCTCTGCCTCTGATTCTCAGACACCATATCCTGGGCTTGGCCACTATATACGCTGGCAGACTAGTGCACCTCAGCACTCCCAAGAAGACATTGGCATATGCAGTGCAATGAACTGACAAAACCTCAGGCACTTTCAGCGTCAAACCGGACCAATTTCTCACGCCTGGTCACATCATCATAACCATCGGCACCAAATAACGAACTGCTTGTCACGAGTCGTCAATATCTGGTCTGCTGTTTCCCCTTCCTACAATCCTTATACGGTTCCTGCATACAGCGCTGCATGTATAGTACATAGCTTCATCATTTCTGTTCGACATGCAGAGCATTTTCAATTTTCAATCCACGTAATAGGCTCAGTTCAGGTACAACGGCGTCATTCAAAATCAGATAGAGCTTTGACTACAGATATCTGCCAAGCATTTTCAGCGTTCTTAAAATGTACCACCTTCGAGTATTGATGGTCATGAGTATGACTGGCTCTGATAGCCGTGGATAACAGCCATGGGTGAATCCATCATTTTCAGGCTCTACTATGCCAGCGAGACAAGTCCCAGTTCTGGGCTAAAGTCAATGCTTCGAAGCCTAGTATGATAACGTTCATGTTTTCTCCAGGCGAATACCGCCCTGGGATATGATCGACAGGCTAATGCCGACATCTAATATGAAAGTGTTTCAGGCGACTAGGACCAAGAAGACCTGAACCATCTGCTGATTAGGACACCTGAGAGTCGGCTAAATAGTCGAGCGAAGAACTAGACTTGACGAGGCTCGTAGCTGTATAATTCAGATAGCAGTGAATGCGAGTGATGGATGCAATGAGCCGATACACTGCAATAACGTATCAGCGCTGTGAAGGGTTCAGTGACATTCTGCAGGGAGAGGGTGACTAGTATGATGGGTGGAAATACTGCAGGGAATCCGGGGGATCGTCGTTGAAAATCGGCTGTTTGCGATCTTCCCCGCATTCCCCTGCCTTCCCCTGTCATCCCCCAACCAGCCGACTTCAAAACATGCCGTTGTTCCCCCTAATCCCCTTCAAATGGTCAATGGCACTCTCGATCATCCTTCTGACCTCATAATATTAATTCACCATAAGCGAGAGTCGCTATCCAGCCGTCAAGATGCGCTCGTTGTCGCTGGCCATCACCCTCGCGGCCGGCTTGGGTGCAAGGGGAGCTGCAGGTCGCGATGAGCCTTCCATTCTGCGTCGGGCTTGTCCAGACTACACCTCTTATGCTTCTACTGGACAGTAAGGGATCACGCTTTTGATATAAGCTCTGTATCAGCCTGCTCATATTTTCCTTCACTTCCAGTGCCCCATACAGCGGTGGTCCTCTAAATCTGCCCTACCAAAGACCCGCAGCAGAATGTCGGACCTTTGTCTCAAATGCAGTAGAACAGGTCATCGATGATGTGACCTCGCGCATGGTAGACAAGGACATGGCTCAGCTGTTTCGCAATGCCTTCCCCAACACACTGGACACAACCATCCGCTGGCACGTCAATAGCACATCTACTACTTCCTCCTCTAGGAAGATGAAGCGAGATAGTTCACAATGGCAAGGAGCCCAGACCTTTGTCGTGACCGGAGACATCAACGCAGAGTGGCTACGCGACTCGACAAACCAATTGACTGGCTATCAGACACTTGCAAAGAAGGACCCAGCTCTTTACAACCTTATTCTCGGGGCCATTCACACGCAGGCCGAGTTCGTCATCCAATCGCCCTACTGTAACGCATTTCAGCCCCCTCCGCCTAGTGGTATCCAAGCAACAAACAACGGCCAGCAAGACACCGTGCACCCAGCATATGAGCCCTCCGTTGTCTACGAATGCAAGTACGAGCTCGACTCCTTAGCCAACTTCCTCGCCCTGGGCAACGAATTCTACGAAAACACCGGCTCCACCGAATTCCTTACCAGTCGGTGGTACCTCGCCCTGGACACAGTCCTGAACACCACCGACGCCCAGTCCCAGCCAACATTCGATAGCAACCACCTGTATGTCCAAAATCAGTACACCTTCCAGCGCCAGACAACCCTCGGCACGGAAACTCTCAACCTCGCCGGGATCGGGAACCCGCTCAATGGAGGCACCGGACTCATCCGCAGCGCATTCCGTCCTAGCGATGACGCCACTATCCTGGGCTTCTTTATCCCCGCAAACGCCATGATGTCCGTGCAACTGAAGAAGACCGCGGACCTGATCCGCGCTGCTGGCGGCGACTCAGCCCTCGCATCCAATCTTCAAACCCGCGGAGAGAACCTCGAGCAAGCAGTCCGCCAACACGGCATCTTCAACCACGAGAAGTACGGCGAGGTCTACGCCTTTGAAGTAGACGGGTACGGCTCGCGCATCTTCATGGACGACGCGAACATTCCATCCCTCCTAGCCCTGCCCTACCTAGGCTTCGTCGATAAGTCCGATCAAGTCTACCAAAACACCCGCAAGATGATCCTCGACCCTAATGGAAACCCATACTACCTCACTGGGTCGGACTTTCACGGCATCGGTGGACCTCACAGTAAGCAATGCCCCCGAACCCCCAGAACTCTGAGAACCAAGATTAGTAACTAACACGGACTCATCACCAGTTGGTCTCGAAAACGCCTGGCCAATGTCCCTCCTCGTGCAGGCACTGACAACCGACAACGTAACGGAGATCACCGAGTCTTTGAATCTAGTCCGCAACTCCAGTCTCCTGGGCTTAGTCCACGAGTCCATCGATGTCAACAACATCAAATCATACACGAGACCGTGGTTCGCGTGGGCGAACTCGGTCTTCTCTCAGACTATATTAAAGGTCGCGGCTGAACAACCTGAAGTTCTATTCGGAGATGGAGCAGAGCCATATGTCATTTCTTAGATAATGGTCACTACCTTGCCTTGATCATCGGCATAGCGTGTGTATAGTGCAGTGTGCTATAATATACCCGGCCTGTTTATTCTTGGGCTCTTCGAAATACCAACAGCAATATCAATATTGAAGTGAACATGAATGACTTGACTTTAACTTTCCTTTCACACAATGCATAGTACTAAGTATATATGATACGCTCCATACAAATCATGCAAGCCATTCACACAATATAATCCTGTAAAATATCTACACCAACACCCTCCTCAACCCCTCCGTCCCACCAAGTACCCTCCTCCCCGTAACCGGACACCTCCCCTTCCCACTCTCCCACTTCCCCCGTCTACTCCTCGACTTCTTCATCTCCTCCTCATCATCATCTTGTTTCCCTTCCTCACCTCCCTCCAAATCATCATCAGCCCACGCAGCGCCCGCGCCCTCCCCATTCATGAAATCCAACTGCCGCTGATGCTCCCCATTCAGCCAGTGGAAGATACAAACGTAGCAAAAAACATACCCCGTCTGACACGCTGTAGGGTTCGTAAGCGCATTCAAACAGATCGGGCATGCGGACGCGACATCCGAATCCGGTGGGGGAAGTGGCACTGTGAAAATGGGTAGGTACGAGGTAGCTGATATGGGCGGTTGGATGCGTGTGCGCGCGGGAGGGGCTGATTTTAATGCTGATTTGAGGGTTGGGGATGATGGCTGTTGCTGTTGTTGCTTCTCTGTAGCTGCGGCCGCGGCGGCTGCCTTTCGCTTCTCCGAGGGAGACGTCATTCCCGCTGCGACAGGGGCAGGAAGGTCCAGGACCTCGGTTGCTTTGCGGGCGAGCTGGCGCGAGAAGTCACTTGCGTGCCACCATTCGAGGAACTTGAGGGCGAAGATGGAGGCTGGGAGGAAGTAGCGGAGAGAGGTGAGAAGTTGGGGGTAGAAGTTTTGCGGGCTGAGGAGGCCCAGGAGGCCGGAGCCGGGGCGTGTGCGGGCGCCTGCGCCGCCGGGGCCTGGGGGAGGGGGCTTGGGGTCGAGGATGGAGGCGATGGCGCGGTGGTCGGCGGAGCTGAGACGGCGAATGCGGGTGCCGATGAGCCAGAGGAAGGGGGAGGAGTATTTTGTGTTGTCGAAGAGGTAGGCGAGGTTGAAGGCGAGGATGGAGAAGTAGTATGCGGCGTTGACGGAGGGGTAGATGTTGCGGAGGAACCACTTATAGTAGTGGAGGAGACGTTGGCGAATTGTTGGATTATGAGGGAGGTCGTCGCCTGGGTTGTATCGAGGGCCACCGCTCATAATTAGGGATGCTTGTGGTGCGGCGTGGATGTCGTAGCCTTCGTCGAGCTTGCGCTTTAGGTAGGGAATTCCGACTAGGACGAGGAGGTTCTTCCAGACGTCTGAGGTGCGGAGCTTGAGGGCTTCGCGGACGGGGCCTGGAGCGCCCAGCTGGGCACGAGGGATCTCGCCATTCTTCGTGAGGAGGACTCGTTCGCGTTTGAGGGAGTAGAAGTTCTCTGTGAAGGAGCCGCCGAAGGTGCGCAGGTAGTAGCGTTCGACGACGAGGGAGAGCAGCGCGTAGATCTCGTCGTAGGAGTTGAGAATTCGGAGGAGATATCGTGGATGGCGATGGGTCGCGACGGCAAGGATGTATCGGATTGAGGGAGGCAAAAGGTCGGAGAGCTGTTGTTCGGCGAGCAGCTCTGCGATGAGATGCGGGTTAGTCGAGTGTTCGTTGACATAGCTTGGGGTGTGCGCCAAAGGCACGTACCGAACAGCGATGGCTTCAGCTCATCGAATTCTTGCTGCAGACTAGGCAGGTATTCCATGATGGGGACAGGACGCCAGTCATTGGCCCCAAATGGAAGAAGCAGTTGGGATGGGCGGACTGGGTGGAGGATGGAGAGAATGCGGAGGTGCAGCAGCAGCAGCGGTGGATGCCAATCCGATGGCGGCGAGATGAGCCGAGGCTCATCGGTATCCGAGCCAAGCCGGATCCACCGTCACATTCATATTCACCTACTTTTACTTTACCGCACATCAAAAGGGAATTGGGATTGTGTTATTTACTAGTACAGTGCCTACTATTTACAATGATTCAACCCTGGATCATCTCAGCATCTTCATCTGGCATGCGTTCCAGAATCGGACCAAATTGCTCGTCGAACCCTCCGCAGCCTTCTGCACAATATCGGGATCGGCAAGCATAAGGCAACGTTTGATATCTACCAGGAGCTCCCCCTCAAGGGGTATCGGGTTATCCTCTCTCCTCATCATCGGGATCCATGTTGATACGCAGTCTCGGGCACGGAGTTCATCTCCCAGATCGGCATGCAACCGGAACAACATCTTGTAGTCAGCAGCGGTGCGCTGACTTCCATTAAGAGGACCCTTGCGCCACAACTTCCAAAAGTCATCGTAGTCGCCGTGCTGAAAGAGCGATAACATAAGGCTGCGGGCTTGCTCGGGTTCAAAGGGTAGGTCAAGGGTATCAATTAGGCGAGTCACCCGATAAAGGGAACTTTTGTTTCCAGTCTGTGCATCATTTGCTCCGTCTGGTACGGTGGTGGAGGGGGAAATGGCAACTGCTCGATAAATCATGTCGAACACTCTCATATTGACAACATTGGTGCCCCGCAGAGAAAGATGTTCCAACACAAGAAGGGCTAATTCCTGGTCCGCTTCCGGGACTTGCCCTGCAACGTCCTCAGAGCTAGTCCCTGCTCGTCGGGGAGATAACAAGGCTGAAACAACCGAAAATGCTAGATCATCAGATACTAAGTAACCAGCGCATGTACATTCCGTGAACGCTGTATATAGACCCCGCTTTGTATACCCCGGGTGCTGTCTGGAAATCGCGTTGCAGAATAGGACAAGGCGGGCTATCGCTTTCTCTTCCGCTGAACTGACTGATAGCACATCATGGAATAGGCGCAGAAATAATGTCGAATCATGGTCTTCCGGTCCTTCTCCTAGCTCGATCCTGGCCTGAACGTCGGATAAATTTGAGAGGTGGTCAAAGAGTGCATCCATTGAGCGGAGTTTCTTTTCATTGTCGCTATGGTCATGGTCTCGAAGTAAAGACGATGACTGGGAATCCAGTGCTTCTTCCGTATCTTCCGCATGGATTGCTGCACGGTCGAACTTTTGGCTGATGGGACGATGATCGGTGTGAAGTAGCCTCTTCTGTCCGAACAAAGGGCTAGTGGGAAACCTGGAGGCATGTCCGAACTCACGGTCAGATGGTGATACGTTTATCGAATTGGAAGCACGAACCTCTTCGGAAGGTGCGCCTGGATTAACCTGGGAAAGTCTTTGTTTCTCTCGTTCGGATCGGTCCAGCGCCTTCTGCCAAAGGCTTTCAAGATCGACTTCGGCTCTCTTTTCCTCTGTGAAGATCTGCACGACAACCCTCGTGCCTGTGGCAGTGTGGCCAAACCCTTCAAAACTGTAGTTCTCATCCTTCTTGACGGGGGTTTCCTCCACTACACCGGCATTGACGCAGATCCAGCCCGTCGTGATTCCATCATCCTTTTCGTCAAACATAGTACCAGACCTACTGGCGAGTCTAGCACGCCGGGCTTTTCTCCGGAGCTTAATTTTCAACTCATTTCGACCAAGGAGTCCATCAGCGTAGGGAGACAGCTTGTAGGTACTTCTCAGCCAGCGGCAGAGACGGTCTGCGGACACATTCAAGTGCTTGACACTACGAGCAGTTCCAATTATCATAATCACGTTGGCACCAAGAGCCGGCGGAGTCTCCAGTCCGCGCAAATCAATCAGCTTCAACGCATCGAGACCAATGTCCTTGAACACGTAGTCAAGGAGTGCAGGAAGGATGGCTGGAGGGTTCGTTGGCAGTTCTGGGATCTGGTCTCGCGAGAATGTCTGCTCTGACTCGGGGAGAGGTGCTTCTTCTTGTAGATACCATGGAATATGAGGTGTGCTCTCCGGCGTGGAGTTTCCTGTCGGTTCATCTTTTGGTTCAAGTGCCGGCGGTACTGCGGAGGACGAGGATGAAGGCTGCTCAGACTGGAGGCAAGATACTGAAGCAAAAGATCGGTTTACTGGGTGGATTGCCGACCGGTATACCGCGGCACGGGAGACGGAAGGAGGCGCGCGAAGGGCTGTCCTGGATGACCAGGCAGCTCTCAACAATGCCCTGTTCATGATGGTCAATATTGCAGCAGTAATGGTACCAAACGAGAGCTCGACAGCTTTCTTCGCAGTGGCGACAAGCAGCGCAACTGGGGAAGCTGCTGAAAGACAAACAAGACAAACAATGACTAAGAACGGTGTCAGCAAGCAAACAGAGCAAACAAAAAGTTCTCGCGGCGGGGCAAATATTGATCCTCATGACAAATCTAAATTTCGCTTCATCCTTCAGCGAGCAGGAGTCGCCGGCTCTTCTAACATCCCTTTCATTACCTTTTTGTTTATTTGGTGTCAGGCCTCATCCCTGCTTCCAACATGTCGATGGACCTGGATGCGCCGGTGCCTTTCGAGGCCATCCCGCAAGATCAGATCGCTGCGACGTGAGTTACCCCGCAAATTAAAAGAAAAATTTCTCTATAAACATACACGAGGGGCAATATGGATCGAGGACTTCAGCTAACAATTTTGCTTAATAGTATCCTGTGTTGCAACTGTGGCGCGCCCATCGATGGAACAACATCCGCAGGCGCCCTTTGCCAGGACTGTGTGAAATTGACGGTTGATATCTCCCAGGGCATCCAGAGAGAGGCAGTTCTCCACTGCTGCAAGGACTGCGAGCGGTGGCTTCAACCTCCCACCAGCTGGGTTAGTGCTGCGCTCGAATCGAAGGAACTCCTCGCACACTGCTTGCGCAAGCTCCGCGGCTTGTCCAAGGTTCGCATTATCGATGCCAGCTTCATCTGGACCGAACCCCACTCGAAGCGTATTAAGGTCAAGATCACCATCCAGCAGGAGGCATTCCAGGGCACCATTGTGCAGCAGACTTTCGAGGTTGAATACGTTGTCGCCTCGCTACAATGCCCTGACTGCAAGAAGTCGTTCACTGTCAACACTTGGAACTCCAGCATTCAGTTGCGCCAGAAGGTTCCTCACAAGCGAACCTTTTTGTACCTTGAGCAAATCATCCTCAAGCACAACGCTCACCGTGATACAATCAACATCAAGGAGGCCAAGGACGGTTTGGATTTCTACTTTGCGCAGAGGAATCATGCGGAGAAGATGGTCGAGTTCCTCTCCTCCGTCGTCCCCACCAAGGTCAAGAAGTCGCAGGAGCTGATCTCCATGGATATCCACACCTCTACGAAGTCATACAAGTTCACCTTCTCGATCGAATTGATTCCTATCTGCAAGGATGATTTGGTTGCGCTGCCCATCAAACTCGCCAGATCGCTGGGCAACATCTCGCCCCTGGCCCTCTGCTACCGCGTCGGTACCTCTGTCAACCTTCTCGACCCTAACACGCTCCAGACCGCCGATGTCCCGACCAACACCTACTGGAGATCACCCTTCAGGAGTCTTGCCGATGTGACGGAGCTGACCGAGTTCATCATCATGGACATTGAGCTGGTTGGACGGTCGAACGGACGGTTCTATCTGGCCGAGGCAACCGTTGCCCGTGCCTCGGATCTTGGCTCGAACGATCAAACCTACTTCACCCGCACTCACCTGGGTGGAGTACTCCACGTCGGTGACTCCGTCCTCGGTTACCACCTGACTGGTACTAATTTCAACGACCCCAACTTCGAGGCGATCGAGGCTAGTGGCCAGTACAGCTCCGCGATTCCCGACGTTGTGCTCGTGAAGAAGTTCTACGCCCGCAAGAAGAAGAACAAGAACCGCAACTGGCGTCTCAAGCGCATGGCTCTTGAGTACGAGGAAGAGGCGGCCCAGCAAGCTGCTGGCAACCTCAATCGTAAGCAGGAAGCCGAGCGCAACCGCCTTGAAGAGGACTTTGAGATGTTCTTGCGCGATGTTGAAGAGGATCAGGAACTGCGTGGCACTCTTGATCTGTACAAGGCACGGAACCGTGCCCCCGTGGAGCACGGTGGTATGGATATGGATGAGGATAGCGAAGATGATGAGGTGCCCAAGATCAACATGGATGAGCTGCTTGATGACTTTGACGAGTTGAACATGGACGATGACCATTAAGTTCCACGGGACTTTTTTTAATCACGACTGCACATAGGGGTTTCTGGCGTTTTCATGGCTATTCTGATATCGTTATGGTTAACAATATCCGGTCTGATACACAAAAAGTTGGGTATATAGATGAAGTGAATGATTAGACATTGATTAGGAGTGAAGTCTGAGTTGTAATCCCTCATTCCGAAGTATACCTTCACATCCGACATGATCATTGTGAAAATCGTATCTGGCAGTAACTGCAGAGATTGAATAATCATGATTCGGCTGCCCTATTTAAATTCAGTTTCTGCAGGCCTCGTCTTCTTCCTTTCACACAACTCGATCATACCTAGATGCACACTCGAGTGATTCCCCCTAAGATATAAAGTAGGCTTTCGTCCCACGAGTCAGTTCATTACTACCACAATGCCCTAGTCGCTTCTGGTCACACGTTAAGGTTCAGAGATGGCATGATGCGGTATTCCTAGATGGAAGAAACACCGAAAGATCAGAAAATCTAGTTCTTCTCAATCCGCTGGCACATAGATCACATTCAGGGCACTACTTTTCTCAGAGTCCTGTGGCATGGATGAAGATAAAACCAAGCTGTACAATTTTTGGGCTTAAAAAGACCAAGCAATTTTATATGGTTCTATCTTTATGAATCTATACTATATAAGCATCCAGGATACTGGCAGAAAACGCCATCAAAGACGTACTAAAGTCTTCTCTTAATGCACCGCCAATGAATTGGAAACTACACCAGAAAGGCATGCCGTCTTTCTAGCCCATTGCCTAATGAATGCCAGTACTCCGCTAGAGCGGTGTGGGTGTCAAAGCAGCAACAAGTTATGTTCTTCATAGCGGCTCATCTCACCAGTTTCCTACTCAGCACTATACTAACAGATCAGAGGTGATGACAATTGTGTGCTAGGTAGTGCATACACTATCTTGGAGCTAACAAAGTGGAACACTGCCCTCCTGGACAACAATACCAGATGTGTCCAAATAATAACAAAATCGTCTTGCGGACCTCGTCCATAGTCGTCTTCGTGACACACTAGGGGCTACCGATTATTAGACAGTATACTTCCACCATTATGTCAAGCGGGCTTTATGATTCGGTCTTTTTTTTTTAATCAGAGCTACTTGAGAACGTACTCTACCTTCTCAGTTATAAGTTAAGTTCGTCACGGTCTAGCGGGTGGTATAACATGCATCGAGCCATGCCCATTATCTGCGCATTATAGGATGCCTCATGAGCAGCCAAGTTTCAGTCCTGTGCCGAAAGTTGTTCCAAAACATCTGCAAAAAGTCAAGGTTTCTTCTTATCGATGCAGATTCTGGTAGCGTGGTGGGTCAACCTAAAGGAAAGGTTCGCCCATTCAATGAACATTCATGACCAGAACGACATGGCCCATCCCAGACAATTGTCCAGTAGTAACCTTTACCACAACAAATCATGGCCAAAGTCGCTGACTATACTCACCTGTCTATAATGAATGGCAATTCAACGTTCTACGACAGGCCTGTCCATCCGATCTCATGGAAGTACGCTGGCGTTGGTGGCCATCGAGGCCGAGATTTTTTCGAGGCTACACCTGGGATTGTTCAAGAGCTTTCCTCATGTACAACGACGAATCGAGGTTATCTTCTATAATACGAGTTCGACAATATCACATTTATCCACATAGAAGCTATCAATGACATCTTGTTGGATTGGCCACATGGCTATAGTTTCATTGTTATCTCAATATAGCGCTTCACCTGCACAATTATACCTACTCCTTGCAGAAACCGTCCAGGGATCCTTCCTATGCACTGACTTGTGTTATCGAATATCGTCATTCTACCCCATCAACTCAACCATTGCACATAAACAGAAGCATGAGAAACACGATATGTGTGCTATTTATGACATACAATTTATCGTCTTCCTAATTGCACTCCTCTGCGAGAAGTTCGCTCAGGCTTCTCCTCCTCTATTTGAAAAGAAAACTCGTTCTTCTCATAATCCTGCCTGAAACTTAATGCGTATCAGACAATGGCTAACACAACAATCGCCCGAAAAGTCCGTTCTATTGTATCTCCATCACACGACTATAGGCATTGTGGAAATCAACATCTCTTCAAGATGGTGGTGGGAACCTCTAGAGTGGTCACACGTACTACTCCTGTATCAAGACTTAATGGGATACCTTATGTTGTTGCTAGTATACAGAAATTTTTACTGAATACCGCTTCGAGGCGTGCTCAGAACTTAGCGGTTATCAGTTCTTCGATGGAAGCCAGATGTCCTCGACTTCACCACTCAATCACAATAATGATGAACACGGTCAAAAGTCCTTCATCAAAAAATGATGGCTCCATAATTTACTGCAAGTTTTCCATCTCTGTCCAACATGCTAATTATATGGAAGTGCGGGATTTAGTCGATGGTGCAGCCCATGGTCAGGTGTCGCGTGATATACTCCCTGCATTATGCGCTGGACTCTACCGCACGCGCGTCTATGTCTCTTTTGGGTTTCAGAAATCTGGACATTCGAAATCATAGAATGAGAATATGCGAACAGATTGCTCATAATAGGCTGTCAATAACATGGGGAGCGGTGTCTGACTGCGCGAGAATTTTGGACATGTCTATGACACAATCTGCTAAGGCTTTACAGCGACTTTTTTATTACCCCAGCCCAGGTGATGTTGGGCATAGAAGAATCTGTACAGACTATACCAAGTCGATGAAGACTATGGGATGGCAGCTATTGCATATCAAGGGCCGAGCATGGGATGTTCGAACCAGGTTATAAAGGGAAGTATACCATTGCGTAGACAACATACCAGACTTTGATGGCCAACACAGTCTGTCGGTAGTATCACAATGGTATAGAAGATACTCTCCAGCAAGTAGTATAAATCGACCGACAAGATTCTGGAGAGATTCCCATATAATACAAGGGGTTGCTTTGGACTGCGTTCGTCACCTCAGTTAAAGACACCACTGACAGATCTTGAACAAACGTCCCGCTACCGCCGGTTGGTTTTCCTTGAGGACATAGGTCATGGCAAGAGTCTCTATTGTCGGGGTGTCGTATCGTTGGTCGCAACTTCGGTCGATATCAAGCTCGACGAAGACTCTCCTAAACTTTGCGGACACTACTGTTTTCGGGATGGTAAGCTAGGGTTATAGGCGGAGTATCTTTACACTCTGACAGGGTCTGAAGGAGCAATTTCGGTTCGAAGTACGAAGATAGTAGGGCCGCGTGTGAAGACCTCTTCCTTCTCTACGAACTGCCAGAAGCAGATCTCCGCATCCGTACCAAAGCCCTAGTACTAGCATACACCACCACAACCATAGACCAATGAACAACACAATAGGGATATCTATTAACCAAGTAAGAAAACCTAGACTACATAAATGAGAATAGTAGATCAAAAAATCTTCCCCAACACCCTCTTCGTATCGTCCCCAAGTCTCCCCGGATCCTCCGCACTCTTATCCCTCCCCAACTTAACCTCATTCTGCTTAAACACCATGCGCACCTCCTTCGCACTATCCTTCTTCTTCTTCCCCTTCTCCTCATTCTTTTTCTGAATCCCCTCAATAACCTTGCCCTTCTCATACCCCTCCAAAAACACCTTATCCTCCTTCCTGGCCCTCGAATCCTCCACCCTCTTCCTCGCCTCCCTCTCCGACCTCTCCCTCTGCACCTGCTCCATCAGATCCGCCCACCTGAACCCCTTCAAATACTTCATATTCCACACATCATCATGGTACCACCCGCCCTTCTTCCCCCCGATGATCGTAGCATTCAGTGTCTCCGCGCAGATCTTCGCCGTCTTCTTCGATGCAAACTCAACCCATCCGTCCGAGTACGTCTTCCGCTTGTTGGATCGGCGGCGGGGCGCGCTGGCGGGGCGCACTTCAGGCGATAGAAAGACCCGCGTGATGGGCCCAAATGATCGGGTTTCGAGAAGGTTCTTGAGCGCAAATGGTTTCAGGTATGGAGGCAGAGAGGAGAAATAAATCACCCCCGTTTTGTTTTTCTTGGGGGCCTTCTTGGCTTTATCGAGGGGTTTCTTGCTTGTTGATTTCTTGGCTTCGATTTCTGTTGTGGCGTCGAGGTAGTGGTCTTCGTCGTTGTCGTAGTCGTTCTCCTCTTCCTCATCCTCTTCATCGTCCGATCCAGCCTGTTTCTTGCTCTTGGATTTGCTCCTTCCCTTCATAACCACCCTCTCATCCTCGCTGTCCCCCAACCCAACCCCGTTGTCCGACTCATCCTCCTCTGAGTCGTCGTTCAATCCGTGTAGATCATTTGTCGACTGCGGTTGGGGTACTGGCTGCATGCGCCGGCGCTTCACGGCCCGGCCTTTGCTCTTTTCTTGCTCCGCCGCTTCGGAGTCGTAGCCGCGGTCGTTGGCGGACTCGTCGTCGCTTTCGGCGATGCCGAGGAAGTCGTTGCGCTTGCGGGTGGTCATTATGCTAGAGGATTCGTATCTTGTCTGATGTGTATGTCATAGGAGAAGAGAAAGAAGTCGGTCGAATTGGGAGTTGATGGAGAGAACTTCATCGAACGGGAACTTTTTTTGGGTGGTCTGTGCGCCGCGGTGGGTGGCCAATCGGAGGGGTGGATTTTCGGACTTCATTCATCTACTACTGACTTACTTCCATGTAAATTTGTAGGTAAATAGTATCTAGAATTTTCGGTCTACGGGCAACAGTATCTGTCATGAAGGTAGCATTGTTAGACCATTTCAAGTATGTATACTCGACAAGTGACTCCTGGCTGGATGGTTTAACGGCTCTGTATGATTTGCATACGATCGCGATAAGATGTTCAAATCGCTCCAGCTATCAATTGATCACAACTCTCAGCTCTCACTGAGATAGTGAGCAGCGCTAGCCATTCTAAAGTGTATATGTATATACAATATTCCGTCATCCGTTCCCATGAGAGCCAAGCCCAGACCAAGCTCTCGTGCATGCGATAATTTGGGTATGAACAAATGCAGGTGTAGGTATCGAATCCAACGACGCCAACTCGGTATATATCTAGACAAAAAATGAAGACAAATGATGAAAATTCACAGTGGTTTAGCTTGGTTCCTAAATGCCAAGTCTTCCCTTCAACCGATCATATACGAAAAACCCGGTGGCTGTCATCGGGATCACCTTGAGGTATCCGATCGTCAGCCCAACCCAGAACCCCCGGAAGCCCCGTTCGAGGAATATCGTACGGGCAGTCTCGACAATGCCGAGTCGGTGGCCATCTCCGACAACGCCACCGACTTGCATGCGTCGTCGCATCACTTCGAACGGATACGAAGAAGTCTGCGACACAACACCCGCGATCGCTCCGGAGAAAAGCTCCGCAGCAGCTGTCAGTTGCTGCCGGTGATGTTTCTTCGGGTGTCCAGTTTCTTCATGTTCAGGTATCGTGGTGTAGGGAGAAAGCATCGGCGATTTCAGCCAGTCGCCGACGGTATCGTGAGTCAGGAAGGATATTCCGGCGTAGGGAAGCATTCCCATGAGAGTCGGGCCGAATCCACGGTAGAAGTTGGCCAGTCCAGAACGCGGAACAACTTTGTTCACCGTCGATGAGACACTCTCTGCAGTGGCGGTCACTGGGGCTTCCGATATTGATGCCCCCGTCGACGACGGCATAGTGATCCGCTCGTTGTAAATCTGTCGAATGATATCGCGGAATGAAGAGCGAGACGTGCGTTTCGTCTCAAATGCTAAGCGTACTCGAATAAGCTCTAACGGATACGTAAAGAAAACAGACGTCATGCCGGCCATGCTTCCAGAGACAAGTCGGCGCAGAGGAGTTTCTTTATCGCGCGACGGAATTACCACCGCTCGAATTTGCTCGTAGGCGAGAAACTTGATAGCGGCATAGGGGAAAATGCGGAGTAATGTCGCAGAGTGGCCCTTGAAGAGACCCCTAGGGCCCTCGTGGCGCCTGATATCGCGAACAGCCGATATTAAGCCAAACCAGCTACCGGAGTATTTAGCGAATTGTGGATTGGACGCTTGAAACAGAATCTTAACGCGATCGAGAGGAGCAACAACGGTTTTGGCCTAGGTGACACAAGTTAGTCTACCACGTCCGGTTCGCATTCCGATCCTCTGCGTTCCTGCAGAAGCAAAACTCACCGCACATCCCGCCAAACCCCCCGCCACTCCACTTCGTAGTAAGTAGTCCACGCTCCGCTTGTTGACTTCTTGCGTTGCGCCATGGCTCTTTTGCGATGGACGCGGGGTGGAGGCATCATCGACGGCAGTCGTCTGCGCCGTACCCACGGCTAAGCGATCAGTTGTATCGCCTGGTGTCGAGCCTCGGGCCGGTCTCGACTGTGCGACTTGCTCCATCTGAGGAGAGGGTGACTGCGAATTTCTTGAGGATGGTGATGCAGGACGGAACTGTGAGGGGTCGGATCCGGTAGCAGAAGAGTCAGGCTGAGCATGGTCCGAGATGACAGCCGACATGAGCACAAGTCTGGCACGAGACCCGGTGCTTCTTCGGGGAGAGGAGACTGCAGCAAGGTCTGTCGCGGACTAGCGGAGGATCGGGGCCATGGAGATAGGATGCCGCGAGATAAACAGTCAGAAAGATCTCTCTTACGCTGGAGATAGGGTTCGACAAGGAGAATAGCAATGATCAAAAGAGAAAAGCCTAGTAACCGGCAGCGCCCCAGACACCAGGCGTAGGATGATAAAGCATCGTCATGGTGGCACTCCACCAGGCGGCCTGAAGAGCGGAAACTCAGAATCGCCGGGGATGACGTTACGGGCTGACGTGCCGATACCAGCCGGTGCTACTGCTCAGTCAGCTGAATACCGTCACATAACACCTCGGCTTCCGAGTGGCGGGCGGTCGTAATTTTCCGGATTTGGACGGCCAACCGCAGCCGCGGCGTTACTCATCTGGAGATAAAGATAGATAGATAGATAGCTACACTACTCCGTGCTAGAGACTCGGATCAACTGAACCTCTCCCCGGGCAAATACTGTACAATACCCGCGAGGCGAAGGCGGGCAGGTCTCTTTATTTTAGAAGCTTATATATATACTTGGTGATGCCCTGTGAATCTCGTCCTCCGCAGCCCAGTAACACTCCCCTTTCCCATCTATCACGAACTCAAGTATAACATAGAATGGAAATATATGCGGGAAATCAAAAGCATCATGGTCGCGTCGCTCATGCAATTCTATAGAAGTACTAACCTTTTTTGGGTTGCTGACGACTCCCGAGTATCCTCAGCAATGCATGCAGTTCCACCCCCCAAAACACCTGTATGTCCAAAAATCAAAACGAAAGAGAACTCTCAATGAGCTACTTTAGAAGTTGTATCGGGTGCCCTGTCGTGTGAGCGGTTTGCCTTGACGGTTGGTCGCCTTGATTTCTTTGGGCTCATCCGTCATCCTCTTGGCCCGCTTCGTCGGCCGTGAAGCATCCACATGAAGATGACCATTCTCCGACAATGCCGTGGTATTGCGCCAGCGCATGCAACGATGCTTGTTGTCATCCACATACGTCTTGTTCCGCGTCATCACGCGTTTGGCCGGAACATCCTCCGGCTCCTCCTCGTCGGACGTCGGCTCCAAGTACTCTTTGCGGTGTTTCATGTACTTCACGATATTATCACGCTGCAGCAGCAGTTCCTTGCGGAGTTTGGACTCGCGGTGGCCCCGTGAATCAAGCCAGTCGAGAAGTGAGTCGATCGCTTCTGGGTCCTCATAGTAGCCCCATTCGGTGGCATTGGTGAGTCTGGTGTGACCTTCCTCGGTCTTCTTGCGCTCTGCGGGAGTGGTCTGGAAATCCTTCTGGTATTGCTTCCTCAGATCATCTGAGACGTCGATAAATCCCACACGCTCCATCTCATCGGGTCCTTGAACCCATAGGCGACCGTTGGCATACTGCGCTTCTGCCGTTGAGCTGTTGGGCATCCCACCGTATGGCATGGCGTTCCGCTCGAACCACCAGTAGCGGTTGCAAAACCGATCCTTACCAAGACATCTGGTCCGCGGGCAGTCGGCTTCCCTTAGATCATTATCGACAACATTGATCTTATCTTCAAGCTTCTGGATGTTGGCCTTTTGGTCATCAATTTTCTTGAGCACTCGTTGGAACTGCTTGGAACCCTTCGGCTGCTTGGCGAGTTGTTCTTTTCTTTCGCGTTCTTCCTCCTGCTTGCGCTTGCGCTCCAGCGCCCGGTCTATGCCTCCACGGAGCGTCCGCTGAGGAACTTCTTCCTCATCCGAATCCACAGCTTCCGAGTCGCCGTCCATGCCGGTCATTTTGGAATCTTCCAGGGCCTCCAATTCAGGTGCTGGACTGGGTGACTTCTCGGGCTCGGGTTGAAGAGCTTTGCGCTCCTGGTGTAACCGGCGGAGTTCTTCAAGACTACGATCATAATAAAGTTAGCCACTCTATCAACAAAGCTTTCATGCAAACGGGAATCAGTTCAACAAGGTATACATACGCTGCCTTGCGCGCCTTCTGGTACTCGATCTTCTCCTTGCGGAACTCGGTCATCTGATTGCTGCACTCCTCCAGATAGTTGCGGATGGCCTTTGTCTCCAGACTGAGCATGCAGATAATCTGGAGAGCCTGGACACGTAGGTTCACATCCAGTGTAGAGTACTGAGCTTGTGCAGTCTCCTGGGTGGGCTCCGCGTCCAATGGAGCTAGGTGCTTCAAAATCTCATTGCACACCTTCTCCATCCGTGGACGGGCTGACAATTGGTGCAGGAGCCCGATCATCACCAATTCCCAACCCCCGTTGCGGAAATCACGCTTTCGCAGGCGATCAATCCAACCGTACTCTCCAAACATCTCTGCAGCGCGATGGACCTTGACCTCGACGGAGCTCGAACGATCCCGATCCGCCTGGGCTTTGAGATTCTCTGCTTCAGCCTTTGCGAGGCTGCTCCGAGTAGTCATTCTTGTGACCACTGGTTCAGGTTCAGGTGTCGGTTCTTCCTCTTCTTCCTCGTCCTCCTCAGACTCGTCGTCTTCCTCGTCTGGAAGTTCCGGTAGAGATATCTGGACAGCACCATTCTCATCCTTCTCCGCATTGACCAACTTCTTCAGGACGGCGCAGTGCATCTCCACGAATAGCTCACAGTCCACGTCCTCGGATGAAAAGCGCATAGCCTGAACGAAGTCATCGAAAGTGAACGAATCGAGCTGGAAAACTTCGCAATAGACGTTGAGAGTGTTCCACGTTTCGAGGAGACGCCCGACTGATTCCAAATCGATATCATCGTGCAGAAGATCGGCATCCTCGGGATCATCCGTTTCGTCCACGGTTAAGAACTTCAATTCTGGGCGTTGCTTCTTCTTTTCGCGATCGGGCGCAATATCTAGATCCTCGATGGGGTACTTGATCGGGGGAGGGGATGGCTCCTTGGGAGGCTCAGCCTTCACGACAACCGCAGGGGCAGGCTGTGGCTTCTTTTCCGTCTCCTGGGTCTTGGTGGATCGGGCTGCTCCGTTTGTAGGCTTGTTGGCGACAACGAAAGTGGGATTGCCGTTGAGTGAGCGTTGGTATTCGAGGAACTGTGCTTCTTTGTTTCGAGCCATGTCCTGTTGTGACTTGCCTTTCTGGCCCTTGACCGCGGGCTTCAACTCGGGTAATTGCTGTGATGCGAAAAAGCCAAAGAAGCCCTCCTGGTCCGCTTTCTTCATCGCCTTCTTCTCCGCAACCTTCGCCCCGTACTGCAGGTGCTTTGGTACTTCAGTCGGAATCCTAAACTCCTCCGCAATAGAAGGTTTCACCAGCCACGGTGCACCATTCCACGATTCTCGAGTCACGTTGTTCTTGATGAACGCACGCAGCATTTGCTTGGTAAAAGTCTTCCGGTCGCGAGTGATGTGCTCCTGGTCCAATAGCGCCTCTTCATTTGGACGATCCGTAACTTTGACAAGATAGGTGGAATAGGCGGGCCTTTTGAGGGTTCCATCGGGGTTGAGCTGGTCCGGAAAATTCACTTTATCTCGGATTGTGCCGTGGAGACGAGTATTATCATCCAGTAAGATCAGGACAGGTTCTCCGGGGTAAAAATCCTGCTTAAATTCCTGTTACGGGTTAGCGAATTAAGAACAGGCAAACCGATTCCTAACCACGTAGTTACCTCGTAAATTTCATCCACTAACATGCGCATGTTAGCTTTCACAAGATGTCTAAGGTATCGACCAAGTATGAACCTACCAAGATTATCGACCCGCGATACTGTGGAAAACTGGATTCGGCGCAAAATAGGCTCTTTAAGAGCATCAGGGAATGCGCTGTTAACTTCGCGCGATTCCTCCATCTAGCAGGGCGTTAGCGTCTGGAAACATAAATGCGCGAACAAATTTTTCGCGTACTTCGCTTCGAAGAGCCTCGAAAAATGTCAGGCCCGAGTGGCCTGTTATCTCGCAGATAAACCTCCGCTGCTTATAAAAATCCATTCTCTGCAGATACGGCTCATAGTTGACGAAAACTTCGTTGGTCTCTGGGATAACCCAGACCTGCAATCTCAAGTTAGCAGGTACGTCGATCGAAGACTTGAGGGGTATGCATGCCTCGGAGCTGTCATCTTCAATGACCGGTCGAGGAAGGTACTGGACCGGTTTCCGCTTGAACAATACCTAAACAGTCAAGTCAGTCTCGTTGCAAATTCCTTCCTGTCAGACGTTCTGTCTCGTATCCAGCGCATTGTGAAATATCTTCGCGACATACCATGGTCGTTCAAGGAAGAATAGTTATAGTACGATCGTTCATAGATTGCTCGGGGTGGTGGAAAGCATGGATGTGACTAGAAAGCGCAAACAATAGTTAGTTATATGAATGGCAGAGACAAAGGACAAAGAATTCAGAGGATAAAGAGCAATGCGCGGTGCAAAAAGAATCCGAAGCACGTGGGAGACTCATTGTGCTCGAAGACGTGGGTTCAATGCGAAATGCCTGCGCGCGGAGAGATCCTTAGGATCCATAAAAGGCAATCCGATGGCGCATCTGCAGGCCTGGGCAGTCGCCAACGGGCATGCGAGGCTTTGATGGGAGAGCAGATCGAGAATTTACTCACACGACGCGTGTTCAGTCGCGCTTCACACCAGTTTCGCGGACCGGAGGCGACCAAGACACGAGACGAGGGAAGCGTGGAGCCGCGAGCTCAGTCGAAAGTGGAGTCGAGATCTAGATGCGGGTATAATATCCCAGGGAGACGGGGCTGCGTGCGGGGAAGATGCGCGAGGCGTGAGGGACGGCAGCAGGGAAGAAGAAGATCTGAGAGAGAGGGCGAAGAGAAGAAAGAGAAGAAGAAGAGGAGAAGGCAGAAAGGAGAGAAGCGGTCGCCGCAAAAGAGCGACGGCAGAACCGGGCCCCATGAGGATCATTGCGGCAAGTGGTGGGAGGGCCGCCGAGGCACCGGGCACGGTGATTGGCCGAGAGGAGGAGAACAGAACGGACAAGACGTCGGGCGGACGCTCGGTAGGGATTCGCTGCCGCTATACCGCTTCGGGCTGCTTCTCCTTCCCTTAACCCTCTCCCACTCCCCGTCTTTGCCCCCCAGTGTGTTTGTCCTGCTTGCTCGTCCCCCTCTCCCCTCCATTACCCCCATGTTTTTGCACTCATTCGACTCGTCATTTCCCGGAGATTATTATGAAATAGATTTGGTATTGCCTGATTCGATTCTGCTCAATATACTTGGCTCTATCTGAACACGGCCTGACCCGTCTGCGGGGACGATCTCGCTGACCTTGCGACTCGAGGTCAACAACACAGTATTTTTGCAGCCACATCCAAATTTACATACTGCTCCAACCTACTACAATTCTATACTCTCTTTTCTGGTACTATATTACTACTATTATACTCATGTCAAGCTGTCTGTGCTATTTGTGTCATAGTTCGACTT
Organism: Aspergillus welwitschiae; assembly: GCF_003344945.1. NCBI lineage: Eukaryota > Fungi > Ascomycota > Eurotiomycetes > Eurotiales > Aspergillaceae > Aspergillus > Aspergillus welwitschiae. The sequence continues at coordinate 163,440 of NW_020798707.1, read as the reverse complement.
GACAGTTCTCGTGTAGTTTCACCCAGATACTTGACTTAGTATCCGTTTCATACTCGGAACTTGCCCATTCTCACACCCTTCTCATTCTAACTCATTAGGAGCAAATATACACTTACACTTCCTTTATTTTTTCTGCATTTTCCCCACTACCTTGGCTGATATCTACGCTGCTACCGGATTATAGCTATTGTATCACTTTGCGTGCTTGATCAGCTTATCATAGACACCCAGTACCAGCTTGCCAGCTGACAATCGATACCCAGCTTAACTGCCAAGGCCACCATCTCTATACTTAATACGACAGTCAACAAGGTTTAATAGCATCAAAAATACATAGACTTGGTCTTATTGAGATCCCGAACAGCCTGGGCTTCTGGTTTGTATACTCAACAATTAGCAGAATCACCACCTAGTCAACGCTTTTGAATACAGCATATACTGATACAGTCATGTTTGAATCATGTGAGATTAGTACTTTATCGCGTAAGATTGTTGCACTTCTCTAGGTCAAATGTTGAAAGACTACCATCATAATATAGCCATCTCATCTACAAACTACCATGAATATTACTGACTGCCTAGATCTCATTCTCTACTCTTTACTCTTTACTCTTGGACTCATTCACGGAACTAGTTAGAGCTAGAGTTATCAGGGATTTCCAATACTATTTTCGCGATTATATCACGGCATTGGCCAAGTATAGAGTGTATCAGCACCACCCGCACTACGAGCAATCCACAACAACAAAGGCGGTACTATCCTTGATCTTTGATACTCAGAAGCGTGCTTAGTGCCAAAGAATTTCCTAAATATATTACTACTCTCTTTCATTGTATTCGGAAATCGTCGTTCATTCAATGCCAATTGCCCAAGAACCCGAAAGTAGAGTTACGCAATCTCTGCTCCATAGATAAGAACATCTTTCAAACGCTCATTATATTCTAGGAACAAAGCGTACACGCGACACATAATCCTAAAAACACTCAAACAAGCCCATAGTAACTGAAACATCTCCCGAAGTACTTTGTTAAGTTTGTACACTCACCCGCATACTAGTAATCCCCATCTGACCTATCACCCACCCTAATATATACTAAGTACTACTCCCCAAGCAAACCATATTCCCCACAACAACGCAAGGCATCCATCACCTCCACTCATGAATAAAACACGTCAGATACTCATTATTCCCCAAATAGCACCAATACCTATCCACACACATTGTGCAAGGAACAAAGCATGAAGGGTACAAGAAGAAAGCACGGAATCCAATCTCTTGTCTCATCTGCAGTGTGACAATCCATGGGAACGATCCCGATGCGCGCTAAACTGCATTGGGACTGATGGCTGTTGATAAACTTTGCAAAACTGGCTGATCAAGTGGGTCCGAGTTCGGGCGATGGGTTGCACGTGGATGAGGCAAACTGAGCAAACTGAGCAAACTTGCGCGACCGCGTCTGATGAAGAAGTTCGGTCAGTTGGAGGCGGTGTGGCACTAGTAGTGGATTACATCATGGCTCTTTGATCAACAACAATTTGTGAATATTATTGATTATGGTATGGAACTTTTGGCAATTATTGATATCTATATCTATACAATCTGCTCTCTCATGCTGTAAAGTAAACTACCATAAATCCAATCCAACTACCCACCACCCCGACTGCAGAGTAACTGCTCATGAACATCAGGGGCAGGAATTGCAACCGCTCCAGTCCGAAAATGAGCTGGTGAAGGAGGGAGCAGTAGATGATCAGCGGAATGGCAATAGTCAGGTACAGTAAAGAGAACCGATCGGCGACGAAGATCCGGCGCCGCTCGGAGACAGGTGCCACCTGATCAAATACGTAGAGGAACAGCACGAGCCACAGGACTGTGTAGACCGTTTTGATCGGGAATTCGGCGGCGGTAAAGAGTAAGGGAAACAAAGAGACGTGTCCGGCTACAGCCAGGGGGCGGAACGCGCTAAAGTACCGCCGGTCTTTGAGCGCGATGAGACTGAACGGGATGATGATCAGAAGTACCGCTTTCTCATGGACATGCCAGCCGAACAGGAACGATGCATATCCGCACAGGGTGATGGCACCAACGAAAGTCTCCCATTCAGGGTTGCGCCAGAGCTTAATCAACGGGAGCTAGTAACCATTAGAATCGCCGGCCGGAATCAATATAAACTAAGCACTTACCAACTGAAACAAGAAGGTCAAGATGAAAGTGTGCTCCTTGGTGACCTCAGGCAGTACGGCGAATGACGTGTCTCCCACAAGACCACGAGTGACGCTAACCAGGGCGTCCTGGTTAACCGGAAGGCCCAATCGCGGAGCAACTGCATTATTTAGTGCCTCTGAATGAATGCATAGGATTAGGTTCATAGGACTTACGTTGGATCAATATGCGATCAGTAAAGGAGTACAACGCCCACACATTAGGTGCCCAGTACGCATGGCACAACCCTCGAGAAAAGGGGAAGAGCCTGTCCTTCAATTGAAGCAGTTGACCCCAGGAGGCGAACGGCCCGAAAGCCAAGGCAAAGACGCCAACCACGCACACGCCGAGCTTGATGATGTTAAAGAACCGAGGGCGGAAAATTGACTTCGGATCCAGACAGTAGACCCTCAGCAAGTAGACGAAGTATGCCAAGGCAAGGTATAGATAGATGTGCTTCAGACATAGCAAAACCGCGAAGCTGATCCCACTGTAGAGAAGAGTCGACTGCTTCCGTGCCAAAACGATTGAAAGAATCAAGATGCCGTAAAGGAACCCGTTGTACTGAAAATGAATGTGGTCGATGATAAGCAGACCGGGCGACAGGAAGATGGACAGGCTGGCGATGTGCGCAAGGTGTTTGTTTTGTTGCGATACCGACTTGACAAATCTAAGCGTTCCCGAATCAGCTAGTCGAACGAGGCACAAGATGGTATAGAAGAATTACCTGCTCAAAGCGAAGAGCAGAACCAGCTCCGTGACGATCACCGTGGCCCTCTGGAAGTAGATTGTCTGCCATGAATCATGATTGAGGTTGTTGACAATCAACATCGCCGGATCCGCATAACGTGCCGCCTGGGAGAGTACCCATTCGAATGCCGCGAAGAAGGGAGGGTAGTCGAGAGTCCATTCCGACGTTTTCTGACCGGATTTGCGCAAATTAGTATTATGCACGCTTGAAACGGTATGCATTGGCGAATACGTACCTCGTAGTACCATTCCTTGACCGGCAACGAGTGTGTAATTGCGAGCCAGTTTCGATGGACCTCAAAATCGGTGGATTTGCTGCACGTTCCAGCCACAATTCAGCTGTGAGTTCTGCAACCTCGCGGTGCTGTTCTAGACCATTTGCGGGCAAACGTACTATGCGGGGAACAAAAGGATTTTGAATGCTGTCGCAACGATGGCGCACTGCGCCAAAGAAGGGTATAAATCGGTCATTGGTAGTCTTGCGCTTGACGCGCCGCCCGGAGAAGGAAAGGGAAAGGAGCGTGGGGCATGGAAAGGCGAGAGAAAGTGCCAGTCCTGGGGAGGGAAGCTGGATGGAGGCAGAGGGATAACCACAATAGGCCCATGGAACCCATCCGGGGCGGGGTTCACGTGACACCAACAGGGACGGGGAGCTGAAAGGCCAATCTGTCCCCTGCATTTCGCGGCGGTTCTCTGTTACGATTTCCTGCGGCAATGGACTTGGCTTCGGACGTAGGAGTCCGTCACTCGGTCGTTCTCTCTAGTCTGGAAATTCGTCATCTGGTCGATTTCTCCCCCGCAACTACCTCTATCGCCAGGGAAATTCGCCTCTGCGTGATCGCCATTGTGGTTGGGTGGACCACCTCGCGCGTTGTCTCCGCCTTGTTGAACCGGAGATCGTCGTCGGACCAGTAACAAGATACACCAAGCTTACTCGGAGCTTCACCTTGCTTCTTCTTTCTGGCTCTCCCACTTTCAATCCCTCTGTCTTTCTTACGTATTGACAGCTTCTGCCGTGCTTTGGATCTATACTTAGCCTTTTCCCTCACCGTTGTTTCAAAGATTAGTACCTGCATAACTTGTTTGCGTGACGAGCCTCCGATTGCATAGACATGATGAAGATCCCTGTTTCTCTCCTTTCTTTGGTTGCTGCTGCCACAGCTCAATCGGTGATTGAAAGCTCCAGCTTCGGCTTCGGCCAGACGTATGTATCACCGTCTTACCCGGTCTGACACAAGTCAATCTCTGATTTACTAATGCCTCCCAGGTTATCAGCAGATGGCGGTGCCATTTCTGGGTGGCAGACTGGAGGGGAATCGCATACCCCCGACATCGTATGCTGACCACTCCCATGATGAAGCTCCAAGCCATGGCGTACTGACTGCTACGTAGCTCTCTAACAAGATCATCCTGACACCCCCTTACCCAGGCAATACAAGGGGATTTGCTTGGTCACAGACTCCGTAAGTCCTGCTGGTTCCTATCCTTGACGGATTTATATTGACCCAATTTTGTAGTGTATCGCAGTCGGAATGGACAGCAGAGTTCCAATTTCGAGCGACTGGTCCCGAACGGGGTGGAGGTAACCTCCAGCTCTGGTATGCCAAGGACGGTAAAGATAGAATCGGCACTTCCAGCATCTATACTGTCAACCAATTCGACGGTTTTGCTCTGGTCATTGACAGCCACGGCGGAAGGGTAAGTCCGAAGCTACTGTCTGATGGCAAAAGCTAATTATTTACCAGGGTGGAAGTGTGCGCGGGTTCCTCAACGATGGCACAACAGACTATAAGAGCCACAGAAGCGTTGATAGCTTGGCCTTTGGACACTGCGACTACCCTTACCGCAATCTTGGACGGCCCTCTACCGTCCGCCTAAAGCACACCAAGTCCGTCTTCGAGGTTACTGTCGATGACAAGCTGTGCTTCTCCACTGACAAGGTGCGTCCATCCACGCCACATCCCCATCAACAATCTAACGTAAACAGGTCGCTCTCCCTACTGGCAACGTCTTCGGTCTGACTGCTGCAACCCCCGAGAACCCCGACTCCTTCGAAGTCTTCAAGTTCGTTCTCCAATCCGCCGAGTCTGGAACCGGCAGCGCTGTGCCCGTTCAGCAGCAGAACACCAACCAGCAGCCTATTGCCGCCCAACAACAGGCCGTTCCCCAACAGCAGCAGCAGGCACCCCCAGTCAACACCGGCTTTGAGCAGCAGTTCGCCGACCTGAGTAACCGCGTCCAGGTCGTCAACCAAGCCACCGACAACATCATCCGCGAACTCGGAAGCCAAGACACCAAGGCCGCCAACCGCCAGGTCGAGCTCCTCCAGAAACTCGCCAGCAAGGAACAGATCGCCAGCCTCGACGCCAGACTCCAAAGAATGGAGCAGATGCTGCAGACCATTCAACGTGACCTGGAAGGCAAAGACTACCACAGCCGCTTCAACCAACTTCAGGAAACCTTGCGCTCGTCTCACCTTAGCTTGACCGAGAATCTCTTGGGAGGTAAGTACTCCCCTTATGGTTTTCCAAACCACCCGAATCGAAGCTAACTCACTCACTTATCTAGTTATCACCTCCTCCGCCCCGCGCATGGGATTCTTCATCTGCATGATCATCGCCTTCCAGGGTCTTCTTGCCGTGGCTTACATCATCTACAAGCGTCGCCGTGCGAACATGCCTAAGAAGTTCCTCTAAACTTCTTTCATCCTCTTTCCCCACCTGTATCCATATCAACGACTTGAACTGCTGCCAGTCAGTCTGCGGTAATGAACGATATCACGAGAAACCCGGCAGCGCCGTTGTACGGCGTTCCTTCTCTTCGTTATCCGAATAAACCATCATGTGTAACTATTCGTTTATTTTATACTAGCTAACGTTATGTTGTCGTGCGTTCCTTGATTCTGTACTTGTACATTTACAATTACACTTGTTTAGCATTGCGCTTATTTTCATTCCAGCGCGGTGGGAGCGCAATATACATATCTGATCTGGCCACGGATCAATAGATATTCGGTCCATTTGCATGCAATGTGCCTCTCTGTTGGGTCGTAAACGAAGAGCAATGTGTAAATGTAGTATCCTGATATAAGTTTCCGTCTTAATCCTGTCTGCCTCGTTCGAATCAGCACCGCACCCCCCCCCCCCCCCCAACCCAATATGCATACAACAAATTTGACAACCTGCTCTATATCGAGAACGGATTTTGTGCCGAACAGACCTACCTCAGAGTACCACTGACCACCGGAAGAAGGGAAGGAAGGAACCTGCTCTACGCCGATTTATCTGCGAGGAAACACCGTGGTGTGGGTTATCCGGATACTACGGAACCAGCTACTACCGCACTTCTACCGAGAAGGAGGGAGTGGATGGAACGGCGATAAGTGTAGAATGAATGGATTTTAAAATTGAATATTTGTTTGTTGGTAGACCGAGACGCACCACTATCCTAGGGGTAGGTCCCTTTTGGTCTGGTTGGTGTGGTGCGTCTCGGTCTACCAACATTGTCTAAAAAAGAAAACTTGAAAGTAAAAATATTGGCCCATCTCCCCCGGATGGGCCGGCCGGGGGAGATGGGACTTGAAAAAGAAAAGAAAAACATTGAAATGGAAAATCACATAGATCCAATGAATAATGAAAATGCCTTGCAGCTATTGCTGCGGCTTTTATGCAACATTCAATCAATATGCCCTGAAATGCCATGCTCTGTATGCGCCGAATGTTCAATAAGCCGAAATGGGACCATGGTTTTTGCACAGAAAAAAAGAAACCATCTAATATGGAAACTGTAGTAGGACACCGACGCCTAATTCCCCAATACCACTGGTGATCCCTGCCAACCAATGCGATGCGCCGCGCCAACCGAAACACAACAGTTAAACTAGTATAATAACCAAGGTCGTAGCATGGCGTAATAATATTGAAGGCTGAAATGTTAGAATCTTTGTAAAGCATGCGCCGACTTGGTCTGGCGCAATGACACTGACAAGGCGAATTATCGCGAATATGTGACAACCGATAGTGTCTCAGTGCGGAGACACCGTTTGTGTTTTTCATCTATGCACAGAGAACCATCCTATTAGCCTGATGTTTCTTTTCTTTCCTTTTCTTTGTCATTTTGTTGATTTGCCGTTTTGATTTGGTTTTTTTTTTTTTTTTCCTTTTTGAACTCTTTTTTTTTTTTTCCTTTTTCTATTTGTTTGTTGAGAACAGTAGGGCTATTCCCGACAGAATGTCGCCGTGACTGGTAACGTAATAGGCTCCGATTCAATGATGGGTTTTGACTGTGACGATGCTTGAAATTATTTGATTAATGGAACGGCGATGGACTAAGTGCTGGCTGGCTGGGGCGGCTCGGGCTGCGCATTCAGCACCGCAATGCGTTGTTCAATAAGATTCTGTAGAGCACGAAGAGAGGCGATCTCCGTGTTGGCCGAGGGAAGATCGGGCGGAGCGTTTGCCTTGAGCTGATCTATAAGCAAACCGATTTTTCCATCTTCAGGCCCTTGCCTAGTAGGTCCGTTGCCCTGTGCGAGTGAGATGAGGTTTGCGGCCGCTTCCCGTTCAGCGATAGTGCGTGAGTTCAAGATCGCAGCAGTTGTGTCCTCTTCCAGAAAAACAGGCTTCTGGGACGAGTAGAATGCATGGGCCTTGGCCAGCAGCTTGTCGAACTCTGCGGTGGCATAGTCGAAATATCTGTCCGCAGTTTCCTTCATCATCTTGTACTCCTCATTTTCCCTTCTCCACAAGTCAGACAAGTCAGACATATAACCAACTATAACGCCTAGGAATCAACTCACCTCTTAACTCGATGAATGAAGTCCAATTTTAGACCGCGCTCTGACACACGGTACACGATACCTTCCTCCTCCTGTTCCTCCATTCTCTCGACCTCTTCCTCATCTGGAAGGACTTCAACGTCGATCATGCGGGGTCGCTTCGGACGACGAATGCGCTTTAACATATCGTATCCCTCCTCATCTTTGACCCAGTATTTTAAATCATGCCAGACGTGGTTGGGACACATCCAACTGTGGTGCCTACGATCACTGCCGCCTTTCTGGATGGGAGGTAGGGGCAGAGGCGGGTCACAACAATCCATGTGGAAAGCACAAGGACAATAGTCGCACTGAATTATGGGCTGACGGCCGTTACTCGTGCGACCGCAAGCTGCGCAGAGAATCACATTGCCTTTGGCATCCTGTGTTCGTAGTAGGTAAGGGTCATCATAACGGCCATGGCGGTTCCCTCGGCGGGGGTAGAGCTTGGGAAGTGGTACAACCTCATCATATTTGTCCTCATCTCCCGTAGCCACACCGGTGAAGTAATCGCGAACACCAAGGGGTAGGAGGAAGTCTTTCTGTGGAGCGTTGTCTAGAGCACCCAGTAAGGACGTCATAGGCTTTGACAACGAGCATTTCGGGCAAAACCAATCTCCCTCCGGGGGGTTTGCCGGGTCCAAGGGCGGGTTAAGGCAGGAGAAATGGAAAGAATTCGGGCAGCCATCGCAACACAGCAGCTGGCCGCTTCCGTTACAATTGTGACAAAAGTCGTTGTTTTCCTGGCGTTCGTTGTCGCTTCTGCCAGCATGTTAGCGTTCAGAGGAACAAGTGGTAGATAGACAAGGGGGACTTACGTCAGGGTAGGTGTCAGGCGTCGATTGTCACCGGCATCACTACTAGCTGGACTCTCAGAGCGCTGTCTGCTACTCATGCCAGCTCCCAGTGATGCTGGTTGAGATCGACTGGCTGCAGCGGGGACAGGAGATGGCACATTAGACTGCTGTGGGTCAGAAGTCAATGAGGAACGCATGTGACTTTCCAATGCGACAATGGTCGGAAGAGGCTTCTGCAGGCGAGTACGTTTGATTCGTGCCCCTTCCTCGGGGTTCGATTCATCTTCCAGTGCATGCTTCTGTGGGAGAGCCGTAGCAGCACTAGACGGGGCGGCTGACTCCTTCTCCTTTGCCGAAGGTGCACCCCTTTTAGCCGGTTTACCCCTGGCGCGAGCACGGGAAGTTGCCGCTCCAGGAGCCATGCCCGGGGCAAAAGTCTCAGCATCAAGGGAAACCGCTGAAGAGAGAGATGAAATGCTGCTGGCCGACCGGGGGCGAGCCAAGACCGGTGCCGTGGCAAACTCCTCGTCGGCTTCCGCCTGAACCTCCTTCCATGCAGCGCGCATAACACTCTGGAAAGCCGAACGTTCCCGCGGGCCGGGATTTTCCTGGCAAATGCCGTCAAGAATAGAAAGCGCAAAAGGATCTTTGTTGCACGTCTCCCACAATCTGATGAGGCCGCGTGAAACAGGGCGATTGTTGGTCTCAAGCGCCAGTCGAAGAGCCTTTTCGACCGCAATCTTAATCCGATCAACGTCTACTTCTGTCGATGTAGGAACAGGCAGTGAAGTGAAAGCAGACATGTCCGGTGAGACCTTAGACTTCGTAGGTAGAGGTTCGTCCATCGGCTCCTCAGCGGGCGTTAAGGGGGTCTGAGGCTTGTTGTCAGCTCCCTCGCCGTTCGGTGTGGCCTGTGACTCCTTTTTCGCAGAGATATTCTGAACACTGGGTTTGATGGGTGCCAGTCCAGCCTTGCGCAAGTCGGCAGTTGATGGCATGGTTCCCAGTGGGCGCATACTGGACAATACGGGGTTCGCGTGATGAGACACATTACACCATGGCGTGTCTGCGAAGCTCGGTTCTGGTTCTCTCAATGGTGGTTCAACCCATCCGCTACTGCTTTCAAAGATGTTTGAATCGCTCAGAGTATCCGACACGTCATTCTTAGATTGTTCCAAACGCGACTGGGTACGAGAGGGCGGATCCTGGAGAGGATCGGTGGCCACACGACTGTTCCAGCCAGTGCGGCGTTGCTTGCGAGGCCTTGTAGAATCGGTGAGCGAGGAAGCAGTGCTTGCGGTAGTTGGCGCGCCAAGTGGAGTGGAGGGGCGAGAGTTATTCGACCAGGCGTGCGACGACGAACGGAGATTCGGAGCCATTGTTGTAGACAGGGCTCGCAGGTTGCAGCGGCTACAAAGCCAGGGTTAGCCTGCGGAAACAAAAAGCTGAGACACATTAATTGAAATAACAATTACTTACTTGTAGGTAGATTCCAAGCAAACACCGAGCGTGCCCAGCGTGGCTGGTTGGAATCGAGGCCAGCCCGCGCGCTGTCTGCGGGTTGATGGAAGGAAGAAAGGTTGCGGAGTTGGAGTGCCGGAAGTTTTCGAGTCCCAATCAGGCCTCCCTCTAGGGGGTTCGCCGCGGACCTCTGTCAACCACGAAATTACCAGACACCCTCGATCTGGATTCCATGTACATTAGATTTTTGAAACCGGATTTCGTGTTGTATAGAATACAAGACTGATTGTCTTCATTTCCTGGAGTGGGGTGCTTACTAGAGTGACCCTAGGAGACGCGTCAAGGGGCCGTGAGATAGAAGTGTAATAAGAGCCAACACAACTCTCTAAATCCTGCTTAAGTGCCTTATATGACAGAAGCTGCAATAGGATAGATGATGTGTAGAAAAGGCAATGTAAAACGCTAAGTTACTTCAGAAAGATTTCAGGTCCTGTGATTGGGTCAGCCGTTCAACATCCTGAAGCTTTCCAAGTCCAAGTCTGATGCCCAACGCACACGGACAATATGACAGCGTCCTGATGATGGAATGGGGTTCGTCCAGTGCTTAGGACACATACAAAAGCAGAAGGCATAGAAAGATAAAAGCACGAGCACCGCCTGGTCCGTAGAAACAAGCGAAGCGTAGGGAAAGGGGATTGCACGCGTAGAACACAGCTCCAGTATTGAAAACAAACTTACCAAGTACGACAGATGTTATCGAAACTCTTGAATCAGTATCTTCTGCTGTAGCCGATACAAAGGTGACGTACTCGGAGGGAGGAGACACGATGTATGTGCCGATGTAGATGCAAAGAAGAGGATTGCTGGATTCAACGACAAAGAACAATTTGATGAAGCGTTCGAACCCACAAGCAACGCGAATCTTCTCTAAAAGGCAGACAAACGAAGAAGGTGATGGGTAAGCGGAAGAAGATGGAGGTTAATGATCAGGGAGGACGAAGTAGAAAGTTTGAAGAGAAACAAGGAAGCAGAAGGGCAGGGTCCGGAAACTCAGAAGAAAGGTCAAGTTCGCAAACGAGGATTCTGCAATGTGTTATACACAACGCGTGTGCTTTCTATGCAGAAGGCTCGTGGCTGACTTCTCTTGAAAGATTCCGATATCAGATTGATGAGGAGGAGGGGTTGACGATGCGGAAGAGCAAGGAAATGTGATTCTTGAACGTGTTGTTCAGATAGTATCTTGAGATACAGGTTGTAGAAGAATGTTCAAGAATGAGAAGGGAAGAGAAATCGGAAGAGGGGAAGCGAGTAGTTAAGAAGGCTGTTGTGGCTGGGGTGTTTGGGGAAAGTGAAGCAAAGTGAGTGAATGATACTCCGATGTCACTGAGAGCGAATTTGCAGCCGCGGGGAAAGAAGGGCACGACGCTGCTGCAAGTACTCCAGAGGAGTAGACAGCAGATGTTTCTCCTGTAATCAGGATAACAAGCCGTCCAGAGATGATGGAAGTCGGCAGAAGAGCTTTGGGTAGGAAGTGGAAAGGGGAAAGGCACAGGGAAGGGAGAAGATGGAAGAGGAAGGATTGGGGAAGTCAGAGACGGAGGTCAGTTGGCCCACTCGACCAACCTCCATGCCCTCTCAACACCAGACAACCCAACACACCCCTAGCCAGCTCTCAGTGAATGAGCTGGGACGGGCTGAACACAATATGTTCACCTATAGCCATATTCTAGGATAGACAGCCGGTCCTCCTTCACTCCGTGCATCCCGGCCCAAGCCATCATACTGGCTGGATTCACTGCCGGTACATGGCCATATGCTGAACCCTACTGTTGAACAATACGAATAGTCTATTACTTACAAGGTAAACTTCCATAGCCAGGCTTCAAGATACTAACAAAGGGAACTACCGAAGGTGCTTTTTCTCTCAAGCCTTTGTCGAGGGTGGGGTGGCGGCAACGGCTGGGCAAGCAACCTGCCTCTCCAACGTGGCAGTCACCCGAGAGATACCACACCCGATTAAAGCATCGGAACAGATGATCTGATGTTTGATGGACCGGAGAGCTCATCGGGGGCGAAATGTCCTCTTCTCCTAGAGTCCATGGGGAAGGGGGCAGGTTACGCTGACCTCATCGTTAGAGACAAATGAAGTCCGAGCGGATCATCGGGAATAATATGATTGCCTGCAAATCACGGAGAATAGAAAGAGAACATTCCAGGAACACCTGCCTCCATGTATGAATGTGGCAAAGGTAGAAGCGTGATAGGCGAAATAGGAGGTAAAGCTTTGGACCGGCGGACACAGGTTGGATAGATCTAGTAGTGTTGATGGAAAGCAAGGAAGATGTTCTGCCTCATTTTTTTTTGCGTCTGTTTATTCGAGCATTTACATATCGCGTCTTCTGAACTTCTGAACTAGTTATGTGACAACAAGTTTTATAATAGGGTATTATGAAAGACCTAGGTCTCCCACATGGCTCATCTTTCGCACGGATTTCCCCCATCCCTCATCATCTGCAGAACTCCCTGGTTGCAGCTCCAAAAAGGATCGTTGTAATGGCGTGCATCGCCAATGCTTCGGTATGACGAAGAATGTTTCCTGCAAAGAAATCATAGGCTTTCATTTGAGCCAAACCAACACGCCCACGGATACGGCAGATGTGACGCCCAAGTCAGACGATGATTTACTCGTCAGCCTTCTTGGCAGCGGTCTTCTTCTTGTTGTTCTTGTTCTTCTTGGAGCCGGTGGACTTGGCCAACGGACGCTCAAGGATCTTAAGGATCTCCTCGTCCTCGATCTTCTTGTCCGTCTGGAACTTGGAGAGATCGGGAGTGGTGGGAGCAGCAAGACGGGTGATGCCGTTCTTGGTGATAGCTAAAGCCTTGTTAGAAGACACATCCTCTGCGATAGTCGTAAACTAATGGAGATGGCAAAACATACCAAGAGTGGTCAAGACGCGGGAGACCGGAGCATTGTCGGCATCTCCGGCGGGCTCGTACTGTCTCAGGACACCACCACGGACACACTCGACAACACCAACCTTGGCAGACTTCTCATCATCCAGCTGGCGCAAACTGAAGGGGAACTGGCCAAACTTCTTGACGACCTCGGAGAGAGTCTGTCTGGAGCTAGGGCGCTTGAGGCCGTAGGTGGTGGTGGTACGGCGGTGGAGAGTGGCACGGTGAGGGAGGGTCTTAACCTTTCCGGATCCGAGAGACAGACCAAGTTCAACACCCCAGACTTCACCGACCTCGGGGACACCCTCGCCCTTGACACCAGCGCCGGGAGAGAGGATAATCTTCTTCTCGCCCTCAATCTCGTTGCGGTCAAACAGCCAGCTGGTGGTGTTCTCGACAACGTTGCAGTCGTAGGCCTTGGCAACCTTCTCGATCAACTGAGTAATCTGAGCCTGGGTAGGAGGCTTCTGGGCAGCAGCCTTCTGCTTCTCCTCATCAGTTCCGCTGGCGAGGAGGCCGGGGGGGACCATAAGTCTCAGGAGAAGCTCGTTGGCGTAGTGAGTGGCGTGGATAAGGTCAGCCTCGCGGCCGGTCACCACATCGGCGGACGAGTTGCTGTCGGCGACAATAACCATGTCGCAAACGATGGTACCGAAGCCATCGATCTGGGCACCAAGCTGGATCTTGGCGACCTCACCGGCCTTCAGGGTGGTCTCGGCCTCCTGAGCGTCGGACACCAGGGGAGTGTAGGGAGTCACATAGGAGCTGGGAGAGACAGTGGTGGGGTGAGCGATACCTTTCCCCGGCGCATCACGTTAACTCGCTGATCTGACAATGATTGCTCCGGGCTAACAGAGGCAACATACCCTTCTGGATCTTCTTGCCCTTGTAGACCTTGGCAATCTCTTCCTCGAGGAGCTGGTCACCCTTCTGGCAAAGCTCGACGATCTTGCTGCCCTCAACACACCATCCTAGTATAACGAGATTAGAATTTCGTAGCCCTAGACCAGGCGCAGACGCCCGGATGGAGGAATCACACACCTGCAACGGCTTCGAGAACCTTCTGGGAGATCTGAGCGGCGGTCTTGTACTTGGTCAAGGTGTCGGGGTTGTTGAGGGTGTAGTCTAGAAATGGACCAAGGCCAGGTCAGTTAGGGTGGAGAGCGAACAGGCATGCTTAAGCCGTAGATTGTACGATCATGATAGAAAGAAGATATTGACAGGCATTTCGGGAACTGGATAACAGGAGACGAAGAGAGGTTGCGATTGTCCCGTAAGGCTCATCCGCTGCTCAAAGTCGTCGCCAAACCTAAGCCGAACCATGACGACGAAAGCAAGCGGGAACCCACAAACGCCGGAGCTTTTTTCAAATTGGAGGGACCAAGAGGGGTAGCTGGACATGGCATGAGCACTTACCAACCTCGGGGGCCTGAGTCTCAGCCATTGTGTATCGATAGGGGGATCCTCGCGCTGCTGCGAGGAAGAATTACAGATGAAGGTATCTGGGGGAGCAGTAGTTCTAGCACAACAGTAGAGAAAAGAGGAAAATGGACTCTGCTGGAGAGCTGGAGAACCTTAGTAGCAGGATGGAGTCGTGTGCACCGCACCGTATTTACCATCATTACGCCTTGAGCGGGGGCTTCGGCCTGGTTTTTCGCTGCGTTGGCGGTGGGGTTCTCTTCCTTTTCCGAGTAGGGCTTGGTATCTTGCTGTTCTGCTATTACCCTCCGCTTTTGTGCAGCTGACCGCCTACCATTTTCTACCCTTTAGTAACAAAGCCTAGTGGTTTGTTCGTTGCCTGCTTGACTGGCCGGTCCTTGCAGTTGACGCCCAACCCGCTTTTTAGCATCCTTTTCGCGTTGCTTCGTATACTCTTCTGTCTTTTGGCAATTGATTGGAGTGACAAACGCTCTATTCCATTAAGGCCCCTTCCATTCTTTTCGAGCTCCAAAAGATTTAAAAACCACGTTACCGCGTGATAGGCGTACAACTTCTCTTGATCGTTCCCACAATAATGCTCATGTCATACCAAGTAAACGCAAGTTCCTAATTGTGCAGTATGACATCACACCTCAGGTCTCAGTCGCCACAAGTTGTTCTCATCATTACTGCTTGCAAGCCGATCGCTTGCTAGATCTTCAACCTAGACTGTACTCCCTCCACTGTAGTACACAGTAGGACAAACTTCATCCTTGGCAGAGTAGATGGCACGAACCGGACTGCGGAGGTTTTGACGGGTCAAAGGTTCAGGCCACTGTTAAACCCCATTATAGCCCTTGATGCCACAGCACGTGAGACCTGCAAGGTCAAAAGAGGGGGTCTGGAAATGCCATCAGGAATAGAGATTGAGCCTAGGCTGGCCTGGCTAGTTGAGGGTGCTAAACGATCGCTGTGTAAACCCAGCGAAGCCGAGATCACGCCCGAACAGCGCGACTTCAAAACCCAACAAGGGTGTTTCTTCCTTTGCGTACTTATTCTTCAAATGATATTTAATGCAAGGTTTCCCCCTCCGACAAGGGAAAGGTTGCTGCGTGGCTGACCGTCTATGCTCCACGTCAACCCAGAGGGAATCGTTGGCTGGCACATGGCTTGACTGAGCAGAAAGTACGCGGGCCACGGCTTATGCATGCTGTCTAGGAATTTCTTAACTTTGAGCAGCTAACAGAACTAGCTCCGACCATTGTTTCGAAAATAAAAGAAAAGGTTGCTTAGACCGTGTATATGCTCCAGAGATGCGAAGGAATCGGGTTCTTGCTGAAGGAGAGCCTCGCCATGTGATAATTGCTGATCTACCTACAATCTTAACTAAATAGTTAGTTAATTAGTTTTCTCTCATGGCCCCGGGCAATCCCACCACTTTATCCCGCCAAGCCATCCCACTCGATGACTACTATGTTCTGCTTAGATGAGACCACGGTATATCAATAATACGCACACATTATAGAACAATGGAAGCCTTGCAGGGCAATGGGCACACCCAGCCATCTGTGCAGCAATAAGTAAGAGAAGGTGGAGGGTTTAGTCTGTCACTGCCTCATGGCCCACTAACGTGCATCCACCACCATGCTTCATGGCTACTATTGATCAATGGCTTCCTACCAGCCTACCCGGAGCCTGCAGGATTTGGCCCCCCGCCCATGTGTGACCACCACATGGGTGTCCTGCAGATTATCGGGGCTTACCTTCTCTCTGACGGGCCCCTTTATACCGCCCCAGCGTTGAGTTTGCTGAAAAGTTTGGGGGCGAAGGCCTAATCAACAATGCGTTCTGACATGGAGCGAAGTTACGGGTCTTATATACGCCCCTCTCCTCGTCAGACGAGCGCATGTCAATGGAAGGGCATCGCTATATCGGCCTCCCGATGTGTCACCTTTCCCTTTGCACGGGTGGGTATTATTATTGCCCGCAGCAGGCATAATGGGCTCAATTACAGAGGCAATAGGAAAGCGCACAGAGCTGTCTCATGATGGAAGGGATGTAGCCATCACATTGGCCGTGTGCCTTTTCCTGGCAACGCTTACCACGGGACTCCGCTTTTGGTTGTCCAGAAGGCGGAGGCCGTTGTTTTCCATGCCAGAATCCATGACGCTCGCGTCCTTGGTAAGTGCTGTTGACACACCTCTCAGCAATAATCTAAGAGGCCCCTTGGTGGTTCTTCTAGCATCTGACGAACATGATGCAGCTCTTATTCTACTCCTACGCCGTGGCGACCTACTTGAGTATGTCTATGCTACTAGACCATCCTAGTATACGACTTGTTGGATCTTAACTGATGTCGCATTCGTCTACTAGTTCTGACAATCGGGCACGGTGGCTACCCAACGTCTCAGACACAGAGCTGGCGGCTTACTTTCACCCTCAAGGTGCGTATGCGCCCAATAGGTTGCCAGCACTTCAATGCTAATGGCTGCATACAGTGTGTCTACTATCTCCGGTTGGCTTACGGCACAGGACTGGGCTTGGTGAAATGCAGTATCTTGATGGCCCTGTTCAGATCCCTTGCTGCTTCATCCAAGGCCGCTCGATATGCTATCCTGGTCATCATGGCACTCTGCATATCCTGGAGCCTGATGGCCACCCTCTTAAGCCTCTTGAACTGTCGCCCATTGAGCTACAACTGGAACCTGCAACGTCCAGAAGACCACTGCATCAATCGAAATGCTGCCTTTATGGCAGTGAGCATCATTGACGTTGTGACAAACGCCGCTATTCTGGTTTTGCCGCTCCCTAGGGTTATAAGAACAAAGATTACCCGACCGGAGAAGCTAGTCATGGCCAGTCTTCTGGTTTTGGGACTATTGTAAGTGGTCTGGGGTCTATCTCTGGTAAACAAAGCAGATATTAACATGCTTCTAAACAGTGTTGTTGCCATTACCGCGGTCCGTACGGTCACCATCGCCAAAACGGACTTTTCTGCCATTTATGACAATGGCAAGATGATCATCATCTGGACAACGGTGGAGTGGACAGTGGCGCTCATGATAGCCAATTCTCCTGTCTTGTGGCCTTTGCTTGACTGGCTCGCTCCTTTCCATTCTATGGAGAATGGTCCGTACGAACGATCGGCATATAACCCTTCGTGTCACTTGCTAAAGCGTCTGCGACCAACAAATTTGCTGGAATGCACTCAAACATTGACATCAAAGACGGCCGTCGCGGAGACAGGCTCAGTACACTCATCTCGATCTATTATCCGAGGGTTCGGGGCCAACTGGACAGAGGCAATCGGGCAAGCACAACAACCAGATCCTTTTCTATCGTTGGAGCCGGGCGAAGTGCGAGTGCAGACTGAGTGGTCAGTTGAACGGTCGTCAGTGGGTAGATTGGATCGATTAAGGCCGGGAAGAAGATCGTAGCCGAAATGATAATAAAAAGTTGTAGCACTATCACTTACTGAGACGAATTTTCTTAGTCTCACCTCCCATACGATATTCTGTACTGCCAAACGTGTTTCCGCTTGGGCTGAAACAAGAGTGACATTCCTTTCATCACACACGTTCCGTACCTCAACCAATCATTCACCAACAGGCTAAAATCTGACTTACATGCAACTTCCCGTGCTGAGACTGGGGGGGTCTTATTTCCTTTCGCAGCCTTGCCATGCACTGCCTCGTGTTCTGCCTTCCTTGGGCACGTTTTGGCCCTACAACGTACAGGGTAAATACGGGGGATATTTGGTAGGGGTGCACTCGGGCGTGCTCATCTCCTCACCGATTATTCAACTGGATCGGAATGGAGCTGGGGGCCTTAATTGACGTCACTAAAGGCCTTTTGAGGATCTAATAAGCTGGAGTCATTTCTGATTCTATTAACGCCTATCTCGCTCGCTGCTTTTAACAGATTGACTGAGGGCAGGCTGACGAGCGGGGTAATCATAATACAGCCCCGATCTCTCCAGACACTCTGCGATCGACTTCTATACTCGTCGGAACCCCAGGTATAGTATCCTTTTTATACCCCACCATGCTAAGACCCCCTAAGCTAAATCACCCCTTGTGGATACCAATATGGCTGCAGGTGAGCAATTTGACTACATTATTGTCGGTGGTGGTACAGCCGGCTGTGTCCTAGCCTCACGGCTGAAGCAATACAACTCCTCTTTGTCGGTCTTGCTTGTCGAAGCGGGGCCCGATGCCAGCAATCACCCCCTCGTACCAGACGGAAGTAAAGCCACTCAGTTACTTGGATCAGAGCTTGATTGGACATACGAGACAGTGCCGCAGAAGCATCTTCATGACCGCGTACTCTCAAACCATGCAGGAAAAGCTCTAGGTGGTAGTACCACAATTAACAGCGGTGAGCCTTAGTATTCATTCATCGAGGGTCTGAACTTCAAGGAGGTGATGATGGACTTGGGGTGATATCGTACAGAGCTAATGGACCCTACACGGCGCGATTAGGCGGATGGATGCGAGGTGCAAAAGAAGATTATGACCTCTGGGCCAGCTTGGTCGGTGACTCTCGATGGAGCTACCACGGTCTCCTTCCTTACTTCCGGAAGCTTGAGCATCACTTCGATCCCTTTGCCGACCCCGAAGTTCACGGGTTTGAAGGTCCTATCAAAACCGAGTCCGTGTCCTCTACAGGCCGCAGATACCCTCTTCGTCAATTGGTGCAAGAGGTTTGGAATTCCGTCGGTGTAACATTTAACTCCAACATCAATTCCGGCAGTCCTTACGGGCTGGTTGAGGTTGTCGAGAATCGCGACCACGGGATGAGACAAATGTCGAGCTCCGTTTATCCGCTAGACGTGGAGGTCATGACTGAAACCCTGGTCAAGCGAGTGCTGGTGGAGGAACGCGATGACCAAAAGGTTGCAATAGGTGTAGTGTTGGAGGATAAGAACGAAAGCCAGATTATTGCACGTCAAGAGGTGATCATATCTGCAGGTGCATATCGTACCCCTCAGCTCATGATGCTTTCGGGGATTGGTCCAGCGGAGGAATTGCGAGCCTATGGGATCGATGTTGTTCTCGATCTTCCGGATGTAGGCCGTCACTTTGCGGACCATGTAGCAGTCTCTCAATGGTGGCAGTTGAAGCACCCGGAGAAGGGGCTAACAATCGGATCACCCACCTTCACCGACCCAGCTTTCTTCCGAGGAAATCCCATTGACTTTGTGGCCTTGGATTCAGTGCCCCTCGATGGCCTTCGTCAAGCGTTGGTCAAGGACGACCCCAATTCTAACCCGGATGAGCATCCACTCATTGCCTCCCAGCGTGTGCATGTAGAAACATTCACAGTATATGCGGCAGGAAACGCTCAGAACCCTACAATTGCAACAGATGGCACACATATCACGACCGGCGTATCCTGTATGCTTCCTACCTCTCGGGGCAGTATCAAGCTGGCAGATCGAGACGTCCGAAGCGCGCCTCGTATCGATCCTAATTACTGTGCTACCGAGGCTGATCGATATGTCCTGCGTGAGGGGCTTCGGAAATTGCGAAAAGCCTTACGCGACACTTCAGCGGGTCAAGAAATGATTGAATCAGAAACTGTCGAAGAAAACTATGAACCTTTAGGTCCTGAAACCGATGATGAAGCTCTTGATGATCTCATCCGCCGTCGAGCTGCGTAAGACCATCTTTGCTATGCTATACTACTAATTATTATGCGAGAGAGTATATTGCTGATGAGCATAGGACACTGTATCATCCTACTGGCGGTGCATGCATGGGCAAAGTGGTTGATGGTGATCTACGCGTCAAAGGGATCGATGGGTTGCGAGTTGTCGACGCGAGCGTAATCCCGACTCCATTAAGCACACACATACAGGCATGTGTGTACGCGTTGGCTGAACAGGCGGCGGATATTATTTCTGGTGTTTGTAGTGTTTAGTGCTTGCTATTGACACATAGCAGACACATGGGAATGGTGGACCAGTTGTAACTTCATATAATTCATTAAGTATTATTCCATTATCATACAGTATTGATTTCTTTATATATATAATTATTCGTAACTATTCAAAACTGTAGACAACTGCTATAAACTTCTGGACAGGACTACCCATAACAAATGCCGCGGGCATACCATAGTAGTACTACTGCAATCACAATATATATAGTACACTAGTAGTCTAGAAGTCCGTACCAGAAATGCAAGCCATGAATCCCAGTAACTTGAATCCATCTTCCCAAGGGAACAAGTAGATGATTTATATAGACAACAATAATTTACCTCGGACTGGACCATCAGCAGTGTCTGATATGTCGGCAGACCCGGCCTCTCCCGCTCAAGGAAAGTCATGGCGGAAATGACCATATAGCAAACAGCATGCCCTTTAGCTCTGGATAGGAAGCCGCAGCGAAGAATGCCCTGATAAATGGAATTCCCCTGAAGCTATTTTCTGTTTGAACGACGAACGCACAACAGTAACTCTTTTAATAAGCCTTGTGTTCCCCAAATAGTCGCACTTACTGGTTTCAAATAATGTTACATGAGATCCTCTATGCATGTCTGGTCCAATCACAAGATCACTCATCGGAGGCGACCTCACCCCCTCACCTTTTTAATACTTAATCCAACTCCGTTGCAATTCTTTGACTAGTCCCATCGCTAGTGAGTAATCCATTTACTGACTATTACACTTGCCTCTTGTTTTTCTTGCCCTTTAATCCGCCATGAGGGTTGCGACAGAGCTCCCCCTTCGCATCCTTACACACAACATCCGATATGCTACCTCTTCACCTTTCAAAGGTGAGCGCCCCTGGGCGGACAGAGTACAGCTTCTCTTGAACGAGCTGCAGTACAACACACGCCATGCGGAAGGCTTCATTTGTCTACAGGAAGTTTTACACAACCAGCTGGGTGACATTCTCACTGGACTCAATGCTTCCAAGCAGAACAAAGCGTGGGACTATATCGGCGTGGGACGAGATGACGGCTGCAAAGCAGGCGAATATTCGCCTATCCTCTACCAGCCTTCGATCTGGCAACTTCGACACTGCGAGACTGTCTGGTTATCTGAGACGCCCGATACCCCGTCCAAAAGCTGGGATGCCGCATCGATCCGCATCGTGACCATCGGTGTCTTCACCCACCGCGCCAGTCGCAAGACGATCTTGGCGATGAATACCCACCTGGACGATCAAGGGTCTCGGTCCCGACTTGAAGCAGCCCATATTATTCTGCGCAAGTTGCAGGAGTATCGAACAGGAAAAGCCTTTGGCCCGATAATCTCGGGGATGTTCCTAACTGGCGACTTTAATAGCCAGGAGGACCAGGAGGCTTATACCGTCCTGACGGCGCCGGAGTCACCTCTGGCAGACGCAGCGAAGTTGGTAAACCCCCAGGAGCATTACGGAAACCAGAAAACCTGGACGGGATTTGGACATGAAGGGCAGGATCCGACGCGCATTGACTACGTACTGCTCGAGTCAACGGCAGACAAGGTTCTTAGCCATGGTCATCAGCCATGGTCAGTGGAGGGCTATGCAGTATTGGCGAACCGATTCGACGATGGGGTCTTTAACTCGGACCATCGAGCGGTGGTCATCGATGTGATGTTATACGACTAGTCACTAGTGTCAAGGCCCCATCAGCTGGCTTTTTGTTCCCCAGAATCTCCGAATGCTTCCAATACTTCCTGTAGGGATAGAAAGATCGCGCATACATAGAGATGGACTTCAGGGAGGATCAGCCAGAAGTGGGAAGGAACGAATTGATACGCATCCGTACCGATCCGAAGACCCGGTCAATCCACCGTCAAGACGGCTCGGGGACGCCAAGGACCGGCAATGACGCCCTAGCGTCCCTCATTTTACCTGGAAGGGAATGGCTCGGTGTCACCTGACGTCCCGATGCGGGATAGCGAGCGGACACGCGCTGCTTACCATACGAGACAGCGGACGGTATTACCGCAGGCATACAGTATCCAGCGTAAGGAAGGTTACGATCAGACCAGAAGGCAGAGCAGCAGGAGAATGGACCTGGAATGGCTTCATGAGAGTTCCTAAAGGCCCTGCGAACCGGTTGCTGATCGCAGGAGATTCTCCTGGTGCTGCTGGCACCAGCCCAGCTGCCCCCTTCCCTTAGCCATTCTGCCCTCACACACGGAACCCGAGCAGACCAGACTTGTAACGGACCGGGCAGCGCAGAAGAGCGCCTGTTACTACTCTCAGTCGACCTTTTCTCGCGCCCGTTTCCCCTTCTTTCTCCTCTTCCTTCTCCTTTCCCTCCCGCCGCAAAGAAAAAGCCCGCCAAAAAAGCCACTACTAGGAAGTCGGGGGGAAAACCACCCAAACCACCCCACGTTCTTGTGCAATCCAACGATTGGATCGCGTCTAGCATCTTATCTGGAGATCGAATCAGGGGAGCTCGGGACCAAAAATTAAAAAGAATCTGGAGCTGGAGCTGGAAGTGATCGAATACCGGCCAGATCCCCCGGAGCAAACGTCAGCTGATTAGCCCGTTTCTCGTCCGTTTCCTCACTTGTGAAGGCAAAAGAAAGACCCAGACCGGCACGCAGACCCATCCACACCTGCCTGAGTCTTGCCCTGGTACCAGCCATCCCGAGTCGCTCTGCTCGGATTACGGATATTATTGTCCCTTTCCTTCTTGGTTAGTATCATTTTTTCGTTGTTTTATCGCGGTTTCTTTATTCTTGCTCGGTCGCGTCCCCAATTCGTCCTGCATTCCCTTCCTTCCCTGCTGCCGGTTGGTTGGTATGTCCTTTTTTGCTTCCTCCCTCCCCAGCTCGTCAGTCATCCATTGCCCTCTTCGCTGTTGATGCTCCGCGCGGCCGTGCGGCTCTTGTTATCGGAGCGATTTCGAAGTCAGGACTTGGTTGATGCGACTCACCTGGGAGTAGCTTTGCGACATGCTCGTCCGTTGCGCACCTCCGACGACGTATCGCGCCTCCGCCCGGTGCGCCGTCGCGTCGCCACTACCATTGACTTTTCTGCACATGGGACTCTCTCATACAGCTAGCTGACCTGGATGCCTCCGATCCTACAGTCCTTTTCTCAAGGATGCTGCCGTGATTGATTGTCGTCCGTTTTCAGTTGTCCATCCTCGCCGCTCAAATAGTGCCTCCTCACCTTTCCACCTATTCGTGCAAGTGACGTCTGTTTTGCCTCGCCCGACACGTCAAGGACGACCGCGGAACACACCAATTCTATTATCCCCAGCATGCCCTCGCCCGACCTCTCTCAGCCTGGACAGCTCCCAATTGACGCTCCGGCAGACCAAGGACAGATTGGCTCAGGGATGTCTAACATAAGCGGGGATTATGGCGCCGTCGCGTCCGAGACTTCCTCGGGACAAGGTTCGGGCGGATCTGATGCGATTGCCGAGGGAAAGCAGAATGCGAAGGCTGTTCTCGCCGCATCAGGGGTGTCTCTAGGCTCTACCGAATTCGCTCATGACGCGTCGAATGGCAATCCGTCGCCATCGTCTCAGGCGAACAGTGCCAATGGATCCGCTTCGAGCAAGAAACGATCCCGGGATGGCTCTGTTATAAACTCCTCCCAATCGACAGAAAGCCTTCCCGTACGTGTACGTGAGACACCTGCCGACAAGATTCTTCTTGAAGACTATGTCAACCGGGAATTCCACCATTCTGCTTTGACAGCATGGCAAAATCCCAGCCAGGAGCTTTTGCATCAGAAACGCGCTGAGCGCGATTATTTCTTGGCCGTACGGCGCGAGAACCACATGAACCCAGCAGCTCTGTATGGTGTTGGCTACGAAGGCTTCGGCAATCAGCGTACCGACTTGCGGAATCAACATCCCCAGTTATTATATCCCGCAAATCGACGTCGTCCCGGGAACCGGCGGACGAGGGAACTCCGAATCTCCCGCAAGGATTTAAAGACGCAGAATGAACAGATTGAAGATTTAGTGCCAATCCGCTTGGATATTGACTGGGAAAAGATCAAAATCCGCGATACTTTCACGTGGAATCTTCATGATCGCGTGGTATCGCCTGACTTGTTCGCAGAGAAGCTCGTGGAGGATCTACAGATCCCTCCCGAGTCGTGTGCACCGCTGATACGGATGATCTCTTCAAGTATCCAAGAGCAACTTTGCGATTATTATCCTCAAATCTTCATGGAAGAAGAGCCGCTGGATCCTCACCTCCCCTACAGCGCCTACAAGAATGATGAGATGCGCATTCTAGTGAAATTGAACATCACGATTGGCCAACATACTCTGATTGACCAGTTTGAATGGGATATAAATGATCCTCACAACTCTCCCGAGGAGTTTGCTGAGCGTATGACCGACGACTTGTCTCTTTCCGGCGAATTTACGACTGCGATTGCTCACTCGATTCGCGAACAATCACAACTTTTCACCAAATCCCTCTATATCCTCTCCCACCCCTTCGATGGCCGTCCGATCGATGATCCTGACCTGAAGACCGCATTCCTCCCTACCCCTCTAACCTCTTCCTTCCGACCTTTCCAGGCGGCAAAGGAGTTCACTCCCTACCTGTACGAATTGAACGAAACGGAGCTCGAGCGGACTGAGGTGTCGATATCGCGAGATCAACGCCGACAGAAGCGGTCTGTTAACCGTCGTGGTGGTCCCGCACTGCCTGACCTCAAGGATCGTCAACGCACTATCCGGACCATGCTCGTCTCGACAGTCATACCCAACTGCGCAGCGTCCCTGGAGGATAGCAATGTCTACAAGCGGTCGGGCTCGAGCCGTTCCAGGCGCGCCGCCGTCGGCTTGCGGGATACCGGAGAGGAGTCAGAGGAGTCTGACAGCGACGAATCGTCAATCACCGGCTCACCTGCTATCGGGCCTCACCTAGCTCAAGGAACGGCGCGTACACGGGGCATGAGAGGAGCTGCCAGCGCGGCACATGCGGCACTTCGAGCAAGTCTGGGCCAGTCTGCCACGCCCGAGCCACATAACGAGGCAAGAGCTGCGAGTCGCAGGCGCGAGATTCGCGAGGAGAGCGTTGTTGAAGAGCCGGATAAGCTGCTTGTCAAGCTCAAGATCTCCAAGGAGAAGTTCCGGCAATTCCTCGCGCATGGCTTGCAGTCAATACAAGGCCTTGCGACCCCGGCAGCGCAACCAGCCTCGCAGCAGAGCACACCCCAAGTTCAGACTCCTACCCCGAACCCCATGGCTCCGCCCGCCGCTCCCCAACCTGAAGCCCGTGTACCCAGCGTTCCTCCTCCCGGACAACGACCAGTTCCCGCTCAACAGATCGGAGCCGTAGATGCTCCTCATCCCCCTCAGCCAGGAGTCCCCGGGGTGAGTAACTAACGACCTATTACTTCCATCTCGTCACCTCCATACGGGCCGCAATGTCTGGCTACCGAAGAAGTGCCGCAGACAGCCACATACTAACATGATTTTATTTAGCCCCCGCCTCCAAGTTGGCTTGCAGCGGGACTCGCACGCTTAAAACTCTCCTATCCCAACGACTCTTTCGAGGGGGTCATGCGCTACACCGCTGTTGACACGGAAACCATGCTGCCGGTAGCGAACTCCAACAGTCAACCCGGCCACAAGCTGAAGTATCAGTATCTCCCTCGCATTCGCTGCCACGACTGTCCGGGTAAGCTGTACACTCCAGGACCCGGCACAACAGTCGACAATTTCGAAGTACATCTCCGGAACCGCCAACACAAAGAACGGGTGGAAGAACGAGTTGCGAAAACAGCAGCCGTAGCCGCAGCTGGGGGCAACGCAGCATAGTAATTAATGATTGAATGATGGAGCAGGGGTTTTCTACTTTTCACTCATTAACCCGCATCGATGTACACTTTACACTCTTCTTTTTTCTTCTCTCCTTTTCAAATTCCTCATAGTTCTCGCCTTTGGCATCATCCTCTTGACTGTCTGATTCAAATCATTGATGTGTGTGTATGTACATGACTGAGCGATTGTTCTTGGTTTTCATCCATCCGTTCTATCCCTTTTCCATCTTGGATGTCTTCTACCGTCAGAAATGCCTTGGAAGATGGATACTCACCCTTATCTCTTTCTCTGCTACTTCCTCTACACCTTGGCATTTCACCATATCTACCTACCTCATGGTCGGCGTAAATAGGGGACCTCTTTGTTCTTGTTGATCTTCTTGGCAGCGTTGAAGAGAATCACCGACTTGGCAATTCTAACACCCTTGAATACATATTCGGTGACTATACCTATCATAGTGAACTCTCCATTATATTCAAACACCCTGTAGGTACTATAACCTAATTTTCAAATACAACAACTACTTGAAAGCACAATGATTGGGAACTTACTGCCTGCCGGCCAGTACCTCAAGTACACTATCCGCTACTAAATTCTAACTGAAACTATTTACAGCACCATCACATTGCAAGATTGCTTCGAAGTCATTACCCCAGCCCCAGCTCCTCCCCAAAACGAAACAGGATAATCGAACTCCATAAATAACCCTTCCATGAGTAATACTTACTTAACCTACCTGTCCTACATTCTAGTACTCATCTACGTGGAGGATATCAAGTAATTCAAAAAGAAGAAAACCAAATCTACGGTTGTCAACTTCATTGAATACCTCTTACATATGATGCTAGTACTTATTGATCCAATCATCCGGGACTCCATTGAAGTATAGTAGTATCAGGTATTCACTTGATACAGACAAAGGAAAGGGAAAGACAAACTGATAGACAGACAGATAGATGAATAGATAGATAGATAGATAGATAGACAACACATACGTACATACATACATACATATCCTAGCCGCTTGCGGGAAGGATGAAGAGAAGGAATGAAGATAATTGCCATTCGATAGAGGAATGATAAGAGATGGGTATACACATTTCGATTCGATTCAGAATCTGTTTAAAATTGCATCGGTGATATTGAGAAGGAATTGATTGCCTAAAGGTGTGATAGGTTGTTGGGGGAAGGAGGGGGCATATTGGAAAGACTCCGTAAGAAGAAGACATGAAGAGAGGATGACAACACTCCAACAAGGAATTGAATGACACAATATAAATCGTTTCAAACTGACGCTGCAAATATCACATGTTCACTTCGCGCTTGGTTTTTGATACATACATGCTAGCTAAACACTCAGGGAGAGGGTATCCAGATCCTCTTATCCTCTTCGAGAGGATCGCCGATTCGGTAGAGTCGAGGTTCGTTTGCCATTGCCACTCGGTTTTGAAGGCGCTTGCTCCGTGGGTTTTTGCGGGGATGTAGGCGGCGGGGATGATAGAGGCGAGTCTTCCCTATCGCTTAGGATCTCGTCCAGGGCGGCTTCTTTGTCTGGAAGGTCGACGCTGTCGTTGTCCTCCTCGCTGTCGGCACCGCCCTCCTCTTCTTCCTCGGCTTGTTCTTCCTCCTCTGCCTGCTCCCACTCGTCCATTTCCATATCATCTTCATCGCTGTCCCTGTCCGCGTAACTAACTCTCCGGGACGCACCTCTGCTACTGCGTCTCCTGGCTGCTGTGCTAGCTTTCTTGGTAGCTCCCTCATCCGAGGACCAACCATCGTCATCCCTCTTCTTCTTCTTGGGCGTCCTGGTGGTTCCCGCGGAGCCGGACGACTTGCGTGGCCGGGCGGGCTTCTTCTCCTTGTCTTTCCGCGCTTTCTTCGTAGCGCTGGCGTCGCCGCCTGCTTCGGCCGATTCGGGCTTTCTCTTCTTTGCTGAACCGTGGGACCCGCTCTTAGTCCTCATGACGGATCGCACAATGCGATCCAGCAAGTCTTCGCCGTCTTCTGGGAAGAAGTTCTTATCTGCAACCTCTTGGGCCTCGCGGTGGCTCCCCATCGGGGCGAAGATCGAGCTTGGCACTCCCATCTTGCCAGGGTAAGTCTGCAGGATGTTGGTGCCGCCAGCTGCGCCTCCAAACTTGCGCTGTTGCGAGTAGATGTCCGCAAAGCGACGAATGGTCGCTTGGGCCAAGTCTGATAGCGTGTGGAGACGGGTGCTCATTTCGTCGGACTTTGTGATACCGTCGCGTGTTTGCTTGACACGCTGTGCGATGTGGAAGATCAGCGACAGGTTGTGTTCGTTGGCCACAGCCTGCAAATAGAAGAGAATGTAGCGGGAGAAGTCGACTAGTTCAGCTACGCGAGTGGACTCTTCCATTTCAGCGGGAGGATAGTCGGGGTGGGAGGCAAGAAGGGATAGTAGACGAGAGAACAGTGACTCCATGACCGTCTGTTGATCGCTTCTCTTGCCATTGGTCTGTTGCGAGAAGAATGCAGCTCGCGAGCGCAGCCAGGTAAGTGTGCTATCCTTCAAGCTGGTGATAGGCTCGAAGGCAAGGAGGAAGGGGACTGTGTACCAGCGGTAGCTCAAGTGCGTTTTCTGTACAAGTTTCTTCTTGAGCTGGTTGATAAATCCACTTCTCACCTCCAGAACTGGGTCCTGGGCAACCAAAGCGATCGAGTTGAAATCCCGCGGGCTGAGCAACTGGTCGCAAAGTCCATGGGACGCACAGAGCTTAAGCAGTGACCTGGCTGCCAAAAGACGTAGCCGTGACTTTTGCGTTGCGGGCGTGTCTTTCTTCTTAGACAACTCCCCGTCGTTCACGACGAGTTTGTTTAGAGTATCATAAACCGGTCCGGCATGGGCACGGAAGTCCTGCTCGTCATCCGAGCCATCCTTCGCACGTAGGCGATTGACAATTATCTTCAGGGCCCATTCCTTGGCGGCTGTTTCATCATCTACTACATCAGACCACGCATACCCGGCGTCTGGCTGGGGTGAGCGGTTAGTCAGGAGAATTTTGTTGACAGCAATCGAGATGATAGCATCGCTCTCGTCATCCGCCTCCCGTGGAGCCAAAAGGTTCAGCTGAGACAAGGCAGCCAATTTGGTGAGGAAGCGATCGGATCCGTAAGCCCAGTCGGAAACGCATTTCTGTATCAGGTCCTTGGCGTACATTTCCTTCTTATCGGCAACAGCCATGAGGATAGAAACGGCATGTTTAGCCGCTCTAGGTGACGGACTGTGTAGTGCGTAGCTCACCAAGGACTGCAAGAATTTCCGTTCCTTAGGAAGCTTCGATGGGAGCTTCTTTGCGAAACCAGAGCATGCCTTGAGGATCTCTTCGGTGCCCGCACCATCCTTCGTGGAGGAGCTGGGCGTCTGCGATTCCAGATCTTTGCACATTTCCTGGACCTGCGCTTCCAGTACCTCGGGATTCCGAGAAGAGATCTCCCGCAACATCTCCTGGGCAGGGTTAGCCAAGCCATTCTCATCCGTCCTCGAAAGACTCATGATGGCTGGGATATGGCTTCTGTTGAAAACCAACGAGCTGGAGCGATACAAGAGAGGCGTGAGAGTATCGAGCAGAGACGTATTGTTGGAGCTTTGCAACCTCCTTGCCAGCTCTTTGATAGCTTTAATCACGGTCCGGTAATCACTAACTGCAGCCATTGAGAACCGGATCAGCTGATAACCACGCCGGTCGTGCACCTTGGCGAATTTCCAGAGGTCTGCAGAAGTCCGCGAGGGGTCAGGGAGAAGTTTGGACAAGGTGTCGATCACTTTGCTCAACTGAGCCTTGATCCGTTCTTGGTCCTTCTCCATCACACCGCCCTAAATCAGAAGGCATCAGCACTTGAATGTTCAGAGGACTGCCTCATAACTTACATTGTACTCCTCGCACGCTTGCAGATAGACCGTCATCGCTGTCCTCATAGAGATTTGACGGGCCTGCATTGCAAAGAACACCTTTTTCGCCTTTTCATCCAGGCTCTTGAGGAGGGTGAGTATGCGACGGGCCCGAATCTTGTCAACATCAACATCCCCTTCGCCTTCCGAGGCCTGCGAGTCCTTCTGCTTCTGAGACTGACTCGAGCTACTCCGCGTCAGCTTGCTCTTAACGGGAGGATAGTTGAGCGGAAGCAGAATCTCGAAGAGGACGCGATCGATCAAGACATGAATGTCAGGATCATTGGTGAAGAAAGCGTCGAAGATCTTGGTGGGTCCATCCTTGAGCAGAGTGGCTGCTGGCTCATTCGCCTGCTCGATTTCACCCACTGCAACGGCCCAGATCCGAGCCAAGGTCTTCGTTGCGTGCTCGCGGACCTGTGGCTTGCGATCTTTGACCCGCTCGGCAAGAATGAAGAGAAGAGAATCGGGAGTAGAAAAGCCTCCACTGGCGCCCAACTTGTTAACGACCTGGGTCAGGCCAAAGTTGCTGATGGCATCGACGGCGGCAACCCGCACCTTCTCGTCCGCATCGCGTAGCATAGAGGCGATATGTTTGATGAGCATCTGCTCTTCGCTTTCGCTCAAGCCAGAGCCACCCGCAGACGTC
The DNA here is from genome assembly GCF_003344945.1 of Aspergillus welwitschiae. Lineage (NCBI taxonomy): Eukaryota > Fungi > Ascomycota > Eurotiomycetes > Eurotiales > Aspergillaceae > Aspergillus > Aspergillus welwitschiae. Next base: position 132,731 of record NW_020798707.1, on the reverse strand, counting down.
AGCAGAATCCGGCCGACAACGGTGACCCAAGCAGCCCTTACTGAGGCAGATTTGTCCAGCCGGCGACTCAGAAAGCTTTCATAGGTGGAGCTGTGTGTCTGCGAGAAGGGTTTCGGAGAGAAGGGCGTGAGAAGAACACTAGGCTGAGGAATTGTCTGCGCGTACTCCTCTAGAGCCACTGGCGGGTAAGCGGCAGGATCCATCGGCGGCGGAGGGGGTGGTCCAGCAACCCCGATACCTGCCGTAAGATCACCGATTGTCTGAGTAGCCAGCAGACGCAGGGACAGCGACTCCGCTGACAATTCCGCTTCGAGTTGCGGAACCACGTTCTGCAATACTTCGGGACATGCTCGCCACAGTTCTCGAATGAGGCGGTGCGCCTTGCTCAATTCCTTGATATCTTCGCCCTCCTCGTCGGAATCGTCCAGGTTGGGCCTGCGATGGCCGCCCTTCGAGGATCCATTCGCACCCTCCGCAGACGCATCGATGATAACGTTGTTGAAATACTGGCTAATGTGGCTTGTCATCCTCTCCGGGCATGCTTGGCAGATAGCCTTGGCCATGTTGTACGCAGGAGGGTAGTCTTTCAGGAGAAGCGTTCCCTGGTTGGCATCCACCGGCGCATCGCCTCTCTTCCCTCTTTTGTTCGGAGCCTCCATGGCACGGGGGTCGATGCGCAGGAACTGCGCCACTATGACATCGACCACGTCGGCGGCAAGAACAGGCGTCTCATCGATAACTGTCACGAGCAGGCGCGTCATGTCAAACTCGACATTCTTGGCGACCTCCTCTCCCGTCGATGTTTTAGAGGACCCAGAGACGATGTCGAAGCAGCTCGTGAATAGGGGGATGATCAACGAATCGGGATGGTCCAGATCTGTCATCAGCACGATACTCTTGACCTCCGCAAGCGAGTTCAAGACGTAGATATGCTGAGCATTGTAGGAGTTGGACGGGTCCCCCAGCGCGGGGACGATGGACGAGACGATGCAGGTAAAAATGTCCTAAATTTCGAGCGATCGTCAGTCGGCACGCTTAACGCGCGCAAGCAATGAAGAGAGATGAATGCAAAGGCCGAGTGCGACCGTTCTCAGGGGTGGGCAATTGGCCGCGCACCTTCAGTTGATTGCCCGTAAAAGGCGCGTCGGGCGCACAGAGACGCAAGACATCGACGATACAGCAAGCCGCCCACGCTCTCACGCCCCGATCCTTGTGCGCCAGGAGATGAGCCGATGCAAGCTCCTGCGAAACCTTTTTCAGCGAGTCCGTGTCGATTTCCTCCTGTTCCAGTCGGCGAAGCTCCTGCGCCAGGGTCTGCAAGCGTTGCAGCAGATCGGCGATGGGAATGGCGGACCGTCCGACGCGCCAGGACAGAGGTTCATTGAATTTGAGACGGCGCAGGCCCGCAGAGGTATCTTCCGGGTCCACGGCCTCCGAGGCGACGGAGGGGCCCTGACGAGTGCGCGCGGGCATCGTGGACAAAGCGCGGGGAAGCCGAGGGAGTTGGAACGAGCTTCAACACACCATGCGCGGTACCGGAGAGGGGGTGGGAGTTGAAGATGGGGGGGAGTAGACGAAGAGATGGAAGAAGAGACTAGGATGGTGAATAATGTGTGTCGAAAAGGGGGGAAGGGAGGGAAGGAAGCTGCACGTGGGAGGAGAAAATGGGGGGGTGGGAGAAGAGAACCGATAGACGGTGGACTTGGAGGAGCAGGAGAGAGTGACAGGCCGAGCAGAGCAAGAGCAGAGCAGAGCAGAGCAAAGCAAAGCTCAGCACAGCAAAGAAGTCCGACCGGCGAGACCAAAAGACCACAAAGGAAATCACCGCCTTTCCACCGCCTCCACTTTCGGGACGCGTCGCGCGACTCCTTTGCTTTTTTACTGTTTCAGGGACTTTTCCACTACTAACACAGTCGGATTGTGCTTATCAGTATTACGGCAGGGGAGTTCCCATCAACAATGTCTTGTCTGGATGTGGTAATGGGGTGAATGTCTTTCATCTCTCAGCCAGTTGGTGACTTGACTTGGTCAAGCTGTAAGTAGTAAGTACTTAGTAGTAGCATCTGCACGCTTCCCAATCGGTCACGGGTCTGGAGGCGAACATTGGCCAATGAAGGGCTGATAGACTAAATAAACCCGCTGGCACTTTCCGGATTTCACCACCAAATAACCCCATTAATAACAATAAAGACACCAGTATTTGCAACCATCACGATCATCATATTATTTTATATTGTATATATATCTGTATGGAGTATACCTGCAGATGCAAATGCAATCACTATCTATATCCCCATGCCAACATTACCTCAATCAATCAATAAACATTAATCATCCCAAGTTTTATATCCGCTGGAACAACGCCATGATGCTGATGCGTGAGAATGCCATGCTGCGAGTCACACTCATAAAAGGAAGAAAAAAAAATAATCCAGGAGAGAAGATGCAAATTTTCTTTTCTTCTTCAAACCAAGTTACAACTTGGGGCTGAACCGGCTCATAGCCCGAAGTTTCTTGCCGTAGAAGAAGAAGAGGACAGGGATGGGAATCATGGCGACAGTGATGAAACCGAGCAGACTGGAGGCCCAATCCACTCCCAGCTTGTTATACATTTGCGTGGCAAAGAGGGGGAAGGCACCTCCCAGGCTACTCCGCACCAAGGTGTTGGCAGCAATGGCTGAGTTGGCAAACATCAAGTACACGTCAATGATGTAGTTGAGACCCTGCATGAAAATCACCAGGATTCCCATGCCAATGGGCACACCAGCCACAACCTGAGCGCCCCAGGAGGTACTGGGATGCGAGGTCCAGCCGAACCAGAACAGGCCCGCGGGCAGCAGGACGGACGCTACCATCATCGGAATGAGACGCTCCTCCGGCACCACACGACCGTGTTTGGCCAGCTTCCGGGCGAATCGCGTCTTCGTCTGCCAGATAATCAACGCCACTCCGCAGAGCACACCCACCAAGATGCCAATGAAGGGCAGCCCTGCGATACCCTCGTTCGTCCACCCGCGCACCGATTCAAACGAGACGGGGTAAGCTTCGAAGAACAGATACAGAATGCCGTACACCAGCGCCAAGTATAGGGTAATCAAAAGCAGGATGGGTTCGAGGAAAAGCATCATGACCGGCCGCAGGAGGTACTTGGTTACGATGTCGTTCATGGTGGGGCGAGTATTGTCCAAAAGGGAGTGCAGAGCCTCGTTCCCGGTCTCCCGGCGAAGACGAGCTGCGCGTTTCTGAAGGATCACTGGCGCATAGGTTTCGGGGACAATGATGAAGGCCAGCAAGCCAAAGGATCCCGATGCGATCAAGGTAATCCAGGCTGTCCAGCGCCAGCCGAGGTACGAGTCAGTGAGGTACCCTCCGACAATAGGACCTGAATCAGAACATGTTAACAAGAGACCTCTACAGTATGGGGAATCATCCCCCAGTGGGCATTCTACTTACCAAGCACGGGTCCAATGAAGGTAGCACTGGCGAAGGCTGCAATAGCAACCGCACGATCGACGGGATCCCAGAAGTCGGCCATAGCACCACCGACTACTGCCAGGGGCGAACAGCCAAAGATACCAATCAAAAATCGACAGACCAAGATGGTCTCCACGTTCTGTGCCACTGCAACAGGTATCTGGAAAATGGCGAAGATGGCGTATCCAGAGAACAGTGGAATCCTACGTCCATACAGCTCCGATAAAGGAGACCAGAACAACGGTCCAACTGCGAATCCAAACACCACCAGACTGGTTGCCAAAATCATGACCTCAGTCGAGACGCCGAATTCCTCGGCAGTCACAATGGTTGCGGTCGAGAAGACACTACTGGCGAACGTGATCCACGTAGTCATAAATGACAACGACATGGTGATCAACCACTTGCGCCAACGGGGCATGTTCTGAGGATTCTCGGGGTCGTTTGGACCATCCCATTCCACCAAATTGGGATCCTTTTCCTTCTCCGCTGCCTTTTCCATCTCTGGTTGAGGTACGCCGGCCTCAACATCATATCCATCTTGCTCCAACTCCTTGTCGATGACGTCTTCGGGGCCCTTTTCTGGGTCGCCGGATGTGCTGGCGGATTCCGATTTGAGGGTCGAGTCGGAGGATCGCAGATGCGCTTCGTGGGTTGTCTCGAGATGCGAAGGTGCAACGGTCAATTCCGGTGCTGTAGCACCGGAAGTATGCTGTACGTCACTCATACTATACGTCTGCGCTCACTCAGGCGCGCAAACAACAATCTTGATGCTATGGGATGGGTCGCGAAGGATGAGAGACCGATCTTCGATGTGGAAAGAAACGTCCTAGATGGAGACAGTTATAGTATACAATACTATCTCCACAGACCAATCGAATCTTCTAGAGGGACTGGGGAACAGGATAAGCAAGAAGATACCTGCCGGGGGACTAGGGCCATGGTGGACATTATAAAGACATCAAAGCCTCTTCGATGGGTGGGCCTCCTCAAGCCAAGATATGAAGAAATGATTAATCAAGACCCGGGCTTAATCATGAAAAAGCCGACGGGGTTAAGTCCAGACGGGATATCTCCAGCGAAGGACCCCACTCGAAGGACCGGAGCATATTGACCATAACATCCCAAGGTCCAAGGATCAGGTTACCCACCTTCCTACAGATTCCCGATAGACCTCAGAATGGGTTCTTGTGTTTAGGTTAGGGCAATGCCATCATGCCCAGACTTAACCTCGAGCCGTTATATCCGAAAAATGACCAGGGTCCTCGTTGTTTACAAGAACCTCATTGGAGGCATACTGGTCTGCAGGCCAGACATAGTGCAAACATCCTAAATAATGCGCTTCCCCGGCTGCATAACAGCCCCTCAGGCGACACTAATGGGTTTGGGGGCCATGGGATGCAAACTCTTCTCTCTATGCGGCCAAGTGGGCACCAGCTCGCGCCTCGGTGGCTCCGAATCCCGAAATGATTCATAAAGAAGGTTAGATATCAACACTGGATCCAGTGCCCACTTCTACCCGATGGCTTGGCGTGCCTATCTCGACATTTCTCGACACTTCGTCCTCAGGACGTGCGCAGGCTTACCGTTGACGAGATCAGTCAGTTTCAATACTGTAGTAGGGTGTGTCAGCAGAAAGGGCACGTGGGAGTTACAGCAATCGGTCTGCCATATCACGCAATCCACTGTTGGAACTTATCTGTACGTCTGCACTTGTGCAGTGATTCGTCATCCGCTTAACTTCAGCCTGTCCACGGGCCACACGCTGAGATTCGAACCAGGAACGGCGGCACATTTTCTGAGACCGAGAGCCGAAACCATACCTGATGCGGTTAATTCTCCTAGCACCAAACACCGGCGACTCAAAACACCATCACCAGAGCTAATCTACTTGAAGATGAACAGGCTGACTTTGTGCTCGTGTGGCTTGAATAGTGTTGCAGGTTTCAGTCAGTGGGACCATAGGAAGGAAAAAAATAGGGGTTCCATAGATTATAGCTGTGGGCTCCATAATTTTTCTTTTCTCTTTCCCTTCTCTTTGCCTTCTCTTCACGTCTAGACCTTCGTCGGATGGAGCCGTGGCTGGATCCTGCAAGAACAAGAGAGACGAGACAAGAGAATGTGACAGCTCTGCAGCAAGTCAAGTCTCTAACACTCACCTACTAACTGCTACGTAGACTCTTTTGGTAGACAGCTCATGCCGAGAATAATCAATACAAGGCAGTTTAGTTTGACAAACGAAACAAAAAGTCTATTCTGTAAGAACTTATCCGCCGGCTTGCACGACAGAACGCGTGACGAGGACCGCATTAGCAGCAGCGCAAACAGCCGCAACTAGTACACCAGTAAACGAAGGGAGCAACAAGAAGTCCAGAAAGAAGAAAATTTTCAACACCCACCAATCAATCAACAAGGTAAGATTTCTCTACTACCATAACGGAACTGATCCGGTCCACCACACACACAAGGAAAACCCGGTATCTAGTTTAAGCAAAGAACCCAGCCTATCTAAGCTACTTGATCAATAATGCCAATGTCCGAATCCACGGAACAAAGAAGAGGGGCTTGCTGAATTGTGGATCTCCAAGCGACAAAACACATATAAGTTATCTGTAGGAAAGTAGTATATAGTTTTCTAGAAAGGCAAAATAAAATAACCAATCAGACACTTTGGCCGAGTGGTTTAAGGCGCAGGCCTGCTACTACATCTCCGTACTAGCTGATTAGCCTGTGGGTTCGCCCGCCTGGGTTCGAGTCCCAGAGGTGTCGCATATCTTTTTTTCTTTTTTATGATCCTATCTACTACTTACTAACTTTCGAGAATAGCTAGCTAGCTACCAGTATGGTAGCAAGCAGTTGCCTTGGTTTGTTGTACATAGTCTATCTGTCTACATTATGTACGCTTATTATGTCTTCGCCGGGTTTCCTTCCCTTCTGCTACTAGTCTGTATGTATGTATGTATGTATATCATGAAACCAGAGCCCGAACTCCCAGTGTCTGTCTGTAGCATGCATGCAATGATACCTAGACAGCTACCACTACTGTATGTGGTTATGTACTATGTACTTCGCTAAGGCAGTCCCAGATCATGCGAACCGATATGTAACCAAGTGGGTAGCTAGGTAGCAGATCTATTTACAGTGTCTTCCCACGAAGTATCTACTCAGAATAGATCGGTAGGTGCTTCGGCAACCCATGAGTCGATCAGTGGTGGTTGGGAACCCGTGCATGCAGGACCTCGAGTGCATGTCCAGCTGCCCGTGGATGCTTAAGCGAGGAACAAAGAGAGAGAGAGAGAGAGAGGATGATGTGATGTGATGTGATCGATCGATAGGTTGTTAGCACAAAGTAGGTCGTTGTCGGGAGCGTCCGATCGGTTGCAATTGGCGGTGACTATCTATAGTACGACTCTGCTTAGTTACTTACTTTCTGGTCGTGTGCATTGTGGGACTAATGTTACAGACTAATTAGATATGCAGCAGGTGGTGGTCTCATGTCTGGGTTGTTAGGATTGATAGTTGGGTTTGGTCTCTCGTTGTCATTGAAGCGGTGAGGAATGAGGATTAACTAGTAGGTCTACATTGTTGTGTCTGTGCTACATCGCAGGGTTCACGCTCATGACGGACGCATGTACTGCCCACGCTGGCCGTCCAGGGTCCTGGTCGGCCAGCAAAATAACATTCGTAGTATATCACTCAGGTATATAATAAATGCAAGACAATGCTACAGTATGCGGTGGACAACATACGCCACCCAGCCGGCCAGTATATTTCCAAATGGGTATCCAACCCTCCCGTGCGAAGTTCCGGCCAAACGGGAGTTGTCACTTGAAAACAAACGCCGGGTTATCTTATCCTCCACAGGAACCAAATTAATCGCTGCAAAACGCCGGGAAATGCAAGACGCTATTCAAGTATCAAGAACTATCATCAACAGAGTCATTGAGGTCATTTCGTTGCTTCAACGCATCAATGGCCTTCTCCACTTCGTCCTTGGCCACAGTAGCCAGCGTGGCTTTGGCCCCGATCCCGAGCGTTTCAACGTCGCCCGCACGCTCGTACAGCTTCCTAGATATATTGCGATTGATTTCTGTGTATTGTTCTTTCGTGATGGTCTTCGAACGATAGTAAGGCTTCAGCGATGACCCGACCAACTTTTGTATGTCAGACTTGACTTTAAGGGACAAGCTGGGACGACTGGGCGAGCTGTCGTCGGAGCGGATAGCTGCTGATCGAGTGGCAGAGCGAGGTATCCGACGATTCGGGCGGCGAGTGGGGACTTGTGATGTGTGATCATCTTGGGCACTGCGAGCGGAACCAGCCGGCGACACATCTGGCGAGAAGGGTGGAGAGGACGGATCTGCTGGTGACCCCAGTTGTAGTGGAGACATGGGCCTGCTTCGGAGGGTTGGAGGCGGTGTGACGGAAGATAGACGCGGGGAAGAATGATTTGATGGGGCAGGTGAGATAGAAGGCGAGGAGGGCCCTGGGGTCGTATGATCGGTGGGTGCAATGGATGATTGACCGGAAGCGCCATGAGAAGTGAACCCGTTCGGGTTGGACGATTCTTCCACCTCCTTGAGAAGGGACTGAAGGAAGCTCGGTTCGCTCGAACTCTCAGCATTGATCCGAGCAGAGGCTTGCGCACTAGCAGCTCTTGACGACTCGCCATTCTGCATAGCCCGAGCTGCCAGGTCTTCGGCCCTCCGTGTCCGGGGCCGCTTCAGCTTGCGTTCAGGTTCGGTAGGCTCGGGAGAGGGCGACAATGTAGGTTCTTTACGTTTCCGGGCCGCGCTTGGGTCATTCTCAATTTCGCGGGCACGCTCGAAAGCATTCCAGGCCCTCATCTCTTCAAGAGACTCCGGCTCCGGGGTGGGCTCACGCGGAACGCGAGGCCGCGAAGGGCGAGGCGCCTCGATATCCAATAGAGCGGCAGTGTCTCGGAACCGATTGCCACCACCCTGTTGTTCGGCAACTTCAAAGCGACGTTGCCAGGCTCGGAAATCACGCTGATGGGCTTCTTCCCGGCGTTGCTCTTGTCGAGCGCGCTCCGCAGCCATGTCATCATCGAACGGAAAGTCCAAGTCGAGGTTGAGGTGATCCCAGACAGATTGCCACACGCGGGCCCAGTGTAGGGAGTTGAGCTGGTTTCTGCTCTGCAGTCTGCGTCGCTGTGCTCTTGTGCGACGACCACGCCTGTCTGGTGCCTGGGAAGACCAGTCGGCAGTCTCAGAAGACCGCCCGAGACGACGTTGCGTCACACACCGTGCGCAGTACCAAGGACCCGTGGGGACAGAATCGAGGCCAACGCAATACGTGTGAGAGGGTACATCGCAGCCATCACAAAGGAGAAGCAGCTCTTCATTATCCGCATCCCCACAGATAGGACAAGGTTGGAAATCGGCGAAATCATCGTCTATATATTCGATTATCATCGAGGGGTCGACTTCTGCTTGCTGGACTCGATCCTGCACGGCATAGGAAGATGTGACGGGGCCTGAAGGAAAACCAGTGATCAGTAAATCGAGACATATATAACAGACATAGAGGGAAGTAGAGACCATCCATGATCAATGTAGGTAGATCAATAGATAGAAAGGGAGAATTATCAAGTACTTACCACCAGGGCGGTCACTTAGTTCGACCATGTTGAAACTCCGACGACATATCGGACAGCTGTTGGCTCGCTCGACCCAGGGCTTCAGACAGTTATTGTGCAGGATATGCCCGCAAGGGAGGAGCTGAGCGATCTGACCCGAATCCTCCGTGCCATCTACGCCATCGAGATTGAGAGAGGTATCCGCCGACTTGCCCTCTGCCCCGAGGTCAAGTCTTGGCGCGGCCTCGGCGGCGACGGCAAGAGGATCGCTGGCGCTTTCGCCAAGGTCTCCTAAGCACACAATACAGGTGTCGGACATTAACAGAAGGTGATGTGCCACAATTGTCTGCAGAGACGCTGAGAGAAGGCATGAAGAGCAACCGGCAGAAGGGACAGGAAGGCAGAGGGAGTGGGAAGGAGAAGGGGAGAGAGAGCAGGTCGAGTGATGTGGGGAGAAAGCAACCGGCCTTTTGAAGGTGGACCTGAAATCCAGCCTAACGCAATGCAGTCTGGCCTCCAACGTGACCGGCTCTGGTCCAGCCAATGATCTTTATTGAATATCGTCGCCTGGCCTTAGTCACCCGCGCTCTCTTCTTTTTTGAATGATGAATGAGAAAAATGCCTTGCCCTTGCAGCACCAGCTGAGTACCTTTGCATCTCTCTCAGCAAGCCTCCTCCTAGTTCCCTCCCTCTGCTTTAGTAGTTGACTGTCTTTCCTTCTCTTCCCCTAAAAAGCTAGTAGAAAAGTCCATGGGTCGGTGTGACCCTGATCACCCCCTCCATAAGTATTTAGTAGTCAGCAGTAGATAGTAGTGCAAACTCCCGAACGACCGTCATTTCTTATCTGCCTAAAATATGACGAGGAACTAGTTAGTTAATTTGATATATTTAGCTGACACAACGGTCCCTTCCCTAGTAGTAGTCCAAGAAAACGAAAATAACAAAAGAAAATGGAACAAATACGTAGTAGACACATTTCTTTTTAAGGTTTGCGACCGTGTTGAGCAACCTGTCCGAACAAGCTACGGATAGAACTCTAAACGAGTGATCAAGCAGAAGAAAGGCCACATTTGGCACATAAGGATAGTATGCATGCATGTCGATATCTGCACGAGGGGGCGTTTTCCTTTACATCCTGGCGGAAATGCGGAGGTTGGCGGTGTCTTCCTACACACTCAACTTAAGATTATCGAGTGGACATCCATCAACCTGAACCCAGCACCCCCTGTTGGGATACTCACATGCTGCCACAAACGAGTCCATCAGATGGTATGATATAATCACAAGTTGTTCCCTTTGTCCCCAAGTGCAGAACAGTGGTAGTACGAAAGAGTCCATCCAATAAATCCCGTGAATCGACTAATTGGTTCGATGGAACGAAATGAAGGGTCTGGAATCACCGATGGTAATTAAATCTATTGGTGGAGAAGAATCTTGTGTTCAAACGACAACAGTTGGCGCTACCAACATCGTACTAGCGGGCTTCGTGGTAAGAGACATTCGCTTATTGAAATTCTCCAGATCTCATTTTCTCATTTTTGAATTTAAACGTAATAGAAAAGGTAATCCCATTATCACATCTAAACCTCCGCGATTTCTCTGAGACGACGGATGGTGGAGCGGGTGGCGGCGGCGGCGGGGGTACTGTAACACAACCCGAGCGATTAGCATCCATGTCACGTCCGCTTCTTGAGGCCCCAGTCCGAATCGATGGAGACTGCACTGGGCCCAGGACGCAGCTTATCGAAAGCAGCAGCAGCAGATTCGGTACTTACGAGACAGTGTAGGCACCACCGGCAACAGTCTTGTTGCAGCCCTTGCACTCCCAGATACCAACAGCCTTGCGCTTGACGGTGTTCTTTCCGCAGAAGGTGCAGATGTAACGGGCGTGCTGGGACACTTCCATCTTCTTCACCTGCTTACGCAGGGAGGCACCGTATCTATTATCAAACTATCGTCAATATCGATTCTTCTGTATGGCGAAATTCAAGGCTGAATCTGTCGTCTTCGATTTTCGGATAATAAAAACGCGATCGACTTCATCCCGATTTCAAACCGTCGTGGTGGAAAAGCGTGGCTGCATACCTGGTACCATATTTACCCGTGATACCGACCTCTGCAATAATAGTTAGTATCGCGATTCATCGTTCATTCATTCAAGAGTTCATCGGTCCTCCAGTAGAGGTTCAAAAGGGGCACATACTCTTGGTGCGCTTCGTCATCTTGTCTCTGTGCGGCTGTTGAGTCGAAGATGGATACAGTGCGGTAAGTCGAAATCGAGACTGAGGCTTTCTACTCGGGCGGGAATGGTTGTGGGCGGGCTCGCTTAGGGCTGGAACTTCGGTCACGTGCACCCCTTCAAATGCAGACGCTCCCTATGATGTACGCAACGAGTCTACTCTCGTGGCAGCATGCTTTCATCATACTTTAGAAAAGATACGTTTGTAGTTATAGAGAAATTTGCGAATCCCGTCACTTTTTCAAAAATTTCGGTCATAGTCAAGTTCTTCACTTCAAGCCGTACTGTGCGCATCTATCTCGAACCAGCAGCCCCCCACGTACGTGTGTACACAAACGGGAGATTATGTAATACAGCACAGCATAACATAACTAATTAACTACGTAGTTTACTAACCACTTTGTAACTAGTCGGCAATAGTTACCTTATGGTAAGCAACAGGGATTGTATAACTTCAATAGGACCCTTGCCTGATTTTGATTACTGAACAGAAGCGAGTAGACCCCTTTCATATGCTAGAGATGGCTACGATCAACTACACAATGTCCCCTCATCCCATTACTGCATTAAAGCATAACCGCATGCCTCGGTCCCTTCATCGGAGGTTTCTTCACATCGGGTTAGCCCAGGACCGCTGTTCAGCAGCGCCGTCATGGTTGGGTGGCATCCAGGAATCCCCCCTAGATTCATCCGTGGCGGTCAAATAATCTTTATAGCGGCTGTTTCCTATCTGTATTTGCTATCCAGTGTCTATTCGTATATCGTTAACCGGTAAAGCCTCGTGAACAAATGGAATCCAACAAGCAATATGATCTGATCGTCCTGGGGCCCACGGGCTATACAGGACGGTTCTGTGCTGACCACATTGTCAAGAACTTTCCCACCAACCTGAAGTGGGCTCTGGCCGGTCGTTCTCTCAGCAAGTTGGAGAATATCGCCAAAGAGCTGAAGAATGTGAACCCGGATCGTGCCGATCCAGGTACTTGATACCGTGAATCTATATGTCTGTTGACCGAACACACCGTTGACTTGCTAGTAGATCTCCTCCCCGTGCAACTCAATCGTGAGGAGTTGCACCCGTTGGTTCAAAAGACGCGAGTTATCATTAACTGCGTGGGTCCCTACTGTCTATACTCTACGCCCGTGATTGAAGCTTGCGCCAGTAATGGAACTCACTATGTCGATGCGTCAGTTTGCCGCCATAAAATCAGTTCACCAATGTATAGCTAACCGATGTAGTACCGGAGAGACACACTGGGTCAAGGAAATCATCAGTGAATACCATGAAACCGCCAAAGCGAACGGTGCTGTTGTATGTACCTTCTCCTCATGACTCCGCAGTACGACAGCATCCTGACAATCAATCAGATCATCCCTTGCGTTGGCATAGAAAGCGCACCTGCAGACCTGCTCGCATGGGCTACAGTGAAGCGAGTCCGCGAAGATCTGTCATGCCACACCAGATCAATCACCGGTGACATCCACGAGATCAAGTGAGATAAAAGAACTTAACCCACGGATCATCCAATACCTAACACCAGCCCTCGCAGGTCCTCCGGAGCAAGCGGTGGCACCCTCTCCACCGTACTCACTTTCTTTGAAAATGTGCCACCTTCCGAAATGCGCAAAATATCCACCCCTTTTGCACTGGCCGCAGCTCCCCCTCCGAAAGACATCCCTCGCGAGCCGTTATGGACGAGGCTACTCGGTATTCGATCCGTGCGTGACTTGGGCATCTTGACCACCTCACCATCAGGTCTAGCAGACATCACCACCGTCCACCGCAGCAGTACCCTGATGCCGGAGTTCTACGGACCCCGGTTCTACTTCAGACAATTCCTCCGCGCCAGGAACGCTTTCACCGGAATTCTATGGCATTATGCGTTCCTTTTCGCCGTTACGGCTTTACTCCTGCCTCCGATTCGCACCCTTGTCAGGAAGTACATCTATACCCCGGGTACTGGTCCTACTCTCGAGGATTCCGTCAACGACTTCGTCGAGTACCGCGCCGTCGCGACTGCGGACCAGGATACGGCAAAGCCTCAACGTGTGCTGGGCAAGTTGAGATACCAGGGTACTATGTACGAGTTTACTGGGTTGAGTCTGGCTGAGGCGGCCATGACTATAATTGAGAATGAGGAGAAGGTGAAGAAGGTGTCTCGTTGCGGTATCGTGACTACTGCTACTTTGGGTCAGGAGTTTATTGATCGCTGGGATAAGGTCGGATGTCATATCGAGACTCAGGTCGTTGATAATTAATTGATTTGCTTGTGGCCTTATCCGATTGACAAACTCGCAATATTTTGTTATATAGCTACTTATGACTTGATCCACCTGTTTATAGAGATTTACTTGGTTGTTAATAGTACTACATGCCATTGATTTATAATACCCCGCGGCTCATTCAATCAACTCTTTAAATGCCCAACTCCATGCCATTTGTATAAAGGAACAGTAGTAGAGCAAAATACTCTGACTTTATCCTAGGACTAGCAAACCCAGATACCCATTTTCCAAAGCGTGATCCCTAACAGAAAGACAAAGCAATCCCGCCCAGCGGATAAATCCAAGATCCCAAAAGACACTCGCATCAGCCCAGCCCCAAGAGTACAACAATCAATCAATCAACATATGCGTACAAAAGAGTACACCTGGGTGTCAGATACCCATACAGAACACTCCCAACCACCTTCATACAACACCACTCACAACCTCGACATCCTCAAACTCTTAAACACCACCTCCTTCAGCCACCACGCAATGATCTCATTCACCTCCTCCGGTTCCTGCCACAGCGCCCAATGCGACGTATTCACCTGTTTATACGTCAAATGCGGGACGGTCCTCGTCATTCCTTTTCCTAGGTGCGGTGGCAACGCGGAGTCCTTCAGCGCTTGGATAAATAGTAACGGGGCTGTGATGCGTGCGTTCAAAATGGCAAGTTCTTCTTCGTAGTTGATCTCCCGTGTGCGGTACCAGTTTACTGTGTTTTTGTTAGTTGGATTTCAGTTCTTATCGCTGTGGCTTAGATGGGAATGGGGTAAAATAGGATAGGACATACACGGCCCCCGAAGCCCATTCCTCGAGAATTCAGTCGCGTAGTATTCCAGTTCCTGCATAATTATCCATATTAGCATTTACATCTCCCCCCCCCTTTTTCTTCTCAAAGAAACAAGTAAGTAAGGACAACTCACCACCTCACTCAACAAAGGCGACGGCCTAACAAGCTCCATCCGATCCAACAAAACCCCATACTCGGCATCAAACGCCACATCCCTATCATCCGTCCGACCGCCATACAGCGCCGACAAGAACTTCTCGATATCTTCCTTGCTGAAGATGACGTCTTCGAGATTTCCGCTCCGGAATTGCAGCTGGTACGCGAAATGTGGCGCGATGTTCTCTACCATGTCTTCTAGCGCGAGGTATTTTCGTGTCGGCGCTGCATACGGCACGCAGACTGTGAAGATGTGCGTTACGAGCTCCGGGTGCCAGAGCGCGACGCGATAGGCGAGGGCGGCGCCCCTATCCTGATATTCAGTTCTCGTGCTCGCTATGATATATAAAGGATGTAATTGGAAATAAGGGAGTGCCTACCAGTCATGTCCGCCGAGGATGATTTCGGGTGCTTGTAGTTGGGTTGCGAGTTCTTTGATGTCGTTGGCACAGCTTTTGTGCGAATATAGTTCTATTTCTTCGGGTGCGTCCTGTTTCTTCGTTAGAATTGATGTTTTTGTGGTTTTAGGGGTGATTATGGCACGTACTGTTCGGCCGTATCCTAGACAATCTGGAGCGACAACTCGCAGACCCATGGAAATCAACATGGGGATTTGGTAGCGCCATCCCATGGATAGGTCGGGGAAGCCATGGAGCTGTATATAGCAGATGATAGTTAGATGGTCTTGCTTGATTTAGATGACTTTTGCGATATGTATCGTCAATCACTCTTTATGGGGGTGGCATCACGCACGAGGAAGATTGTCGCCCGATAAACCCCCGATTCGGGCTCGCTGTAGAGGTAGCCTGCGATATATATCAGCGATCATGTATTACAGCTTCTAGTACAGTATCTAGATTTAGATGAATATATGTGGACAGCTGTGCTGCAAGATTATTATAACACTGCATGATTTGAGGAAATCAAGCCTGCAGGGAACCCGTCCTTTGAATTGCATCAGATGTGCTGCATCTCCTACATACCGTATGTCTTGCCATTGACGTTTGCCGAGCGGCGCTCGACCCTCGGGTCACCGGTTACATCGATCTTGTCCACGGTCATGACGGAACAACGTTGGATGGAAGCTGTGGTCTAGATATAATGTACAGACAAGGATGCCTACTGCAGAAAGATGATCAAAGGTGAAAGAAGAATCAAGCAAGATGCATGCTGCTATACCGACTTTCACAGGATCTATAAATGGTACCCTATGGAGACCCCCGCCAGCTGTCCGTCACGTGCAACCGGGGCTATTGATCGATTAATATAAGACTAACTACAGGAAATGAGGCGACGGAGTCATTGGGCACGAGTAATATGGCATTCCTGATACACATAACCTGTTTTCCTGGCAGTAGTTTTGCCCAGGTTGATTGATTGGAGACCGCCGAATTGTTTGTGTTCAGCCAGCCGAAAGGGGACTCGCCGGCCTTCCCGCCGAAATGCCTCGGCTCTTACTCGATGCAGACACTAACTAATGTACATAAGAAGGGAGAGCATAGACTTGCTTCCACCTCCAGTCGACATTGCAATTCGCTACTCAATATGATAATAGATGGTGGAATTAAATCAAAGAGAAAGAGACAGTCACCGCTCCTGCTGCTAGTAGATTACCGTATCTTCCTGATCCTCTTCCACTTCACCGCCATCATCGTCGTGTCGATGGATATCCGAGCGGTCATGGTCCATACTAGTAGATACGTTGCTGTCATTAGCAGGCGTGGTCTCGGCTTTCGCTTCTTCTGAACCTCCATCGGCTGTCGTCTCGGCTCCCAGCGTGACCGAAGACGCTTGAGCGACACTCTTGTTCTCCAGGGCGTCTGTTTCGGACACCGAGGCTGGTTCCTGAGTCTCTTCATGCCCTGACTCCTGTTTCTTCTCCTCCTGCTGCTTGCCATTTCCCTCCTCGGGGGACGAATAGCGTGCTTCAAACTCCGCCACTTCTCTCGCGACAGTAGCTTCCGCTTCTTTAATCTGGTCCTGTATTATATCCTCATCCTCCGCCCTTAGCTGCCACGGCTTGTAGTACTGCAGATAGAATAGTCAGGAACCCCCAAACGCAAGCTCCAACGCCACAAAACCATAAGGTTGGGAAACATACTAATACCGGCTCCGTCCTCGTCTTAAGGAAATGAGCCATCGCAATCATATTCGAGTGGCGCGTGCGCATCTGAGACATCCATCAGCGCCTGCACGACATAAAACGAGCAGCAACCAGAAACCCAGCAAATAATCGTCATCATCATTCCCGGGGGACGAAACTCACCGATTCCTCCTCGTAGAACCTCTGCTCCTTCTTCCGAATCGCCGCCCGTTCCTCCCGTCTCTTCTTCTTCAGCTCCCCATACTCCTCATCCTGCAACTTCAACTTATCCTGTTGTCGTCGCTCAATATCCGCACGTCGCTTTTGGGCCGCCGAGCTCGAGCTCTGCGAAAGCGTCCCCAGCAAAGCACCGAATAGTCGTTGGCCGCGTTTGCGCTCCTCATCCCGTCCTGCGCCACGTCGCGGTTTCCGCTCTGTTACATCCGGCGAGGACTGTTTGCGATCTGGAATAGACTGGGTGTCGTCGTGATGTTCTGTTTGTGAGCTAAGACGACGGCGTTTGTTCTCCGAGTCAGGGTCCGTAATTGACGATTGTCGCCGCTTTAGCCCTGCTTCTGGGGACGGGATTATAGTGTCTTGGTCGGGGAGGGCGACGGCCGACGCGAGAGTTCTGTATTGTCATGCAAATATCCCATGTTAGCAGGGATGTTTCTTGTATAGAAAGGTAGTCAGGGTAGGCGGCGAAATAATATATACCCTTCGGTCATATCTGGCAGGGAGGAGAGCTGTGAGAGGTGAGGAAAGAACTAAATAGTAAATAAGATTCAATCGAATGAAATCAAAAATGCTTTTGAATTAAAAGAGATGAAGGCTAGGTATCGAACAGCTCGAATCATAACATTCCGCGAACAACGAGACAGAAGTCACCGGGTATTCATTTGCAGCTTCTCTCAAACCTCGTTCGGTATCGCGATATGCCCGGCGCGGCGGGACTCCAACGGCCCGTGCACGGACCACTAGACCGCCCCGAAAGAGCGTTTCTTCCATTTCCAGTTCCATCTCCCTCTCTTCTCTGTGTCCCCCGACCCAGACTCTTCGATTGCCTTCCACTGTCTTGCTGCTGACATATCTCATTCTATTGCTACGAAGCGTCGACTGCTCGTAATACCTGCAGCTTTCTTTTAGCTAGCGAACTTCTCACTCCATATCTCGCGTTGCCCACCGTTCTTCAAGAGTCGTCGCGTCTCCCCCCACTTCAAGAGAAGCTCCTAATCTCATAAACCCACCATGTCTCGCCATCATCCCGATCTTGTCATGTGCCGCAAGCAGCCCGGCATCTCTATCGGCCGCTTGTGCGATAAGTGTGACGGCAAATGTCCCGTGTGCGACTCCTACGTGCGTCCCACGACCCTGGTCCGCATCTGCGACGAGTGCTCCTTCGGAAACTACCAGAACAAGTGCATCGTTTGTGGTGGAGAGGGTATCAGTGATGCCTTTTACTGCTTTGAGTGCACGCGACTCGAGAAGGATCGGGACGGCTGTCCGAAGATTATAAACCTGGGAAGTTCGAGGACAGATTTATTCTACCAAAAGAAAAGTTTTCGAAATCATTGATGCTGGCTGGGTGTTGTTTTTCTTGTTCGCCACGCGTTTGGGAACTCTTGGACGCGAACTTGCTGCTATCTGCATCGTATGCTCCTGGCCTTAGGGAGCTCTGCAGATTTATGGGGGTGGCTTGGGCGAATATAAACGGTTGTTGAGAATGAGACAGCTACACCTACGGAAGAGAGAGAAGAATGGTACCGGCGGTGTTTCGGTTCACAGGTGCCCGGGGCTATATACTATCGCGGATCATAGAGCGGGATATACAAGAAATTACGGGGTCATCCACCCACGCACGGAGATTTACCGACCCGGGCGTCTCGGTCTCGCAAATCCCCGGCTCGGTCCGTTGTCCTGTGGCGGGTGGACTTCTTCATGCAACCTTTCGCCCGTGATCTCGTCGGGCGATGACGCTTCAATCTGCATGCTGTGTTAGGGAGACTCTTCAATCAATCGAGCGTTTGCAACCAGCTCTTACCTTCTTTGAAATCTTCAAGCCCTGGTCGCCAGCCATAGTGATTGCATACATTCGGGAACTGGCGTACAGCATACGCTCCTTGATCGAGGAACCCGAGGGGCAGGTATAGATGAAGATCACCACGTCGGAGTCGGGGTAGTGGTAAAGTGTGTACCGGGGAGAGGACGAAGGGATGTGTGACTGGACGGAGTTCGCATCCACCCCGGACTCAGCGGCAGCAACCTTGATCGCCTCCGTCGGGACATCGATGGCCTGTATTTAGAAAAGCGAAGTTAGAGCAATCCCAAGTGAAAGATACATACCAAAATGCGTTGGGTCGGAAAATCGTAAAGAGAAGACACGTACCAGCTGAACCAGCCCACCCTGCTGTAACCCTTCAAGGGCCTGCTTAACCTCATCATCGACGTTCATCTTGACGGACGCACCACCGAATGGATTCGCCCTGTTGAACGTGCCACCAATACCAATATCTCTGCTCGGGGTGCCGCTGCGAGCCTCCTCTTCGGCTCTCCGCACAGCCTCCAATTCCCGCTCCTTCTCGCCCATCAAATCCTCTCGTCGGAAACCGCCTGCGGTACCCTTCTTCTCTGCATCCCGCTCCTTCCATGCCTCCTCGCCAATAACCTCATCTTCATCCGTAGCGAAGATGGTCGAAGCGAACTTCTCCGTGCCTAGTTCCCTAGCCAAGGTGGCGCGGGTTGCGGCGAAGAGAGTCTTGGCGCGCACGCCA
This sequence comes from Aspergillus welwitschiae, assembly GCF_003344945.1. NCBI lineage: Eukaryota > Fungi > Ascomycota > Eurotiomycetes > Eurotiales > Aspergillaceae > Aspergillus > Aspergillus welwitschiae. Next base: position 113,348 of record NW_020798707.1, on the reverse strand, counting down.
GCATTGGAGGGAATGTAGGTCAAAGCCACGAGAGAGGATGAACCACCCTCAGGACGACGAATGAGGAGGTAAAGGGGAGTCTTGGGTTCAAGGACGGACGAGAGCTGGGAAAGAGACGGGTAGAAAGCGTTCGGAGAGGCGAAAGGAACCGGGGAAAGGGGCGACAGGCTTTCCGACTTGATTGTTACGGGAAGGCAGAAAATGGATTCGTCGGAGACGAAGTTCCTGAAGGCTTCGTGAAGCTCATCAGAGACTATTGCGTATAGTTAGCAAAGAATGCTGGGACGAGCGTAACTTGGGTTGTAAGGTGGCATGTCCGAGGGGATCGGTTGCGGGATGTCGTAATCGCCAGGAACAAGGGGAAGAAGAGAGGAATGAGATTGGTAGATATGTACCTGAGATTCCTGACTGCATCGTGAATAAAGGTCCAGCAGTAGCTCCTGACCGTTTCAGATTATGCAACTTATCGGCCGGTCTACTTCCTGCAGTCGAGGGGTTTATCTGGAAGGTTGTTTCGGGGAAGACAAGACGGAGGGGAAGGGCAGAAGCGGTGTGTCTTGTTCCTAGCGGGGCTCAGCTAATGCCCCGGGCGATCGGCCCCTTCTTATCTACGTGGGAAGGTTTGTATTTACTACTACTCTATACTACGCCCTCTGAATTCAATTGACTTCTCTGAATGATTTGTTTGACTCTATCCAAGAAAGTAGGTATGCTAACATAGGAAATGAACTGGGAAAACAGGTATAATATATACAACCCACTCCGTGTGGATCTCGCCTGGCGGCTCTCCAAGGCCCCCAAACATATAAACAGGAGAATACTGATAACTCAGTGATCGAAAACGCCACCATGCTCATGGTATCAAATGCTTTCGAGAACATACAGCGGCCATGCCCTTCCAGTGGAGCCACCTACTCTTCATAGTTTCCACCGACGAAGGCCCATCCGGAGTTCTCCAGCTTGCCCTTCAGGAACTCATACACGGTGAAAGTGACAGCCTGACCAGGTGCGACTCTCATCACACGGGGCGTGATACCCTTGTAGAAGGCACGAGCACCCTCTTGCTTGAACATGTCCTTCGCGATGACCATGATACGAGACACCGCTGATTGACCGGGCTCAGCACGGGTCTTCTGCAATCTCGTCTTGATCGTGTCGATCGGGGCATTGGAGAAAGGTCCGACAGCACCAGAAAACAGACCGATAAAAGTTGTCTGGTAGGAAGGCAGCTGTGTGTTGCTGTACTCCGGCTGAACCCTTTGGAGGAAAGCCTTCAATTCGGTGTAGGCTGTGAAGTTGGCCGCTTGGTTGGTTCCTTGCCGAAGGGCAGTCAGAGAGACACCGCGGTACAGGGTGCTGAAACCCTCTTCCTTAATCACGGTGAAAAGCGCATGTGGTGCACTGCGGTACTTGGGGGTATCGAGAGGGTCCGCCAAACTGTGATGTTGTGCTTGCAAACGAATCTTAACAACCTCCATGGGATTGACCACTGCCACGGCTTCGGTCACACCAGCAGCAAGACCAGCTAAATAAAAAGAGCCTTGTTAGCCTCCCCATGCATGACTGGACGCGGTTCAAGGATACGTGACTTACCCAAGAAGGTGGCTTTGCTGGTCACAGCACCAGTCTCCTTATCGGCAAGCATTTGCTTGTAAGATTCGTAGGAGGTGAACCGGATGGCCATCTTCGGGATGATACCACCAAGGACGGCACCCAGTCCCTTGTACAGACCCATGGCAGTCTCCTTCTTCACGATCTCAACACCGGTGGCTACGAACCCGCGGGGTTTTACCTAGCGAACTGTTAGTTGTGACTCAATGCTTTGCATATGGGTCTCACTTACACCCGGTGCCCGGGCACGCCGGGAGAGCTGCATCCGAACTTTGATGGTGTCTGGCATATATCGTCAGCGCGATCCTCACTCAAGACAGCCAATTGACCCATTTTTATACATACCTAGAGGGTGACACACGAGCGCTTCCATCATACCAGCACCACCACCAGCTGAGTCACAAGTTAGCACCGTACTCAATCAATGCGCCGAGAGGGAATTGCTTACCGATGAGGTTCACAGCTGGGGAGGCTGGCTTCTTGCCATTGCGGCCTTGTACAGTCTTTGCGGACATTGTGCACAGTTTCTAGTTTTGCAAAGACGTTGTTTTCTCTGTCAATTGGTAGCAAGCTCTTCTGCAAGAGCTATAGCCGACAGCGCAGTGGAACGAGTTTCCAGGCGATCGCGTGCAGCGAGAGTCCTTTGACAAAAGGGGGGGGAAAGAGGAGAGAAAGATCAAGAGTGAATCGCCAGCGATCCGGATTCCAGGGATCTTTATTTTTTTTTAATTAAAAGAAAGGACGGGGACGATCTCGGAGGTTCACAGGAAGGCCCAAAAATACGGGGAGATACGGAAGTATAACTACGTCCCTCGGCTCTACCCACCCAGGGTATTTAAATCGGCGATTGAGGGAGTCACTTGATTAGCGGTTTAGCTGGAAGATCCCAAACATTCGCAAGGCCGTTCTCGGCAATGAGGATCCCAGACGGGCTCGGCTCCAGTGGCGGCTTTTGCTGTCGCTTTGGATTGATTTTAGCCCAGGCGTACCGGGCGTGGAGGGAGCTATGACGGGGAAGCGGAGGAAGCTTCTCTGGACGAGCGGAAGCAATGCCGCCGTCTTCGCACAGTAGACCAACAACCGAACGCCCTTGAGAATCAGCTTGGACAGGGTCAACGGAAGGAAAAGAAACTAGTCAACTGATTGGATTATGGTCTCTCCACGATTTACAATTTCCTAAACGTGGGGGATCCTTATCACTTATACCCTTACGGCTGCCATATCCCCGGTGGTGGTTAAAGCTGCTTGTGTCTACTGAAACTTTTTCTACCTCACCCCGAGGCATCGGAAGCTGCACAGGTCACTCCGACTAACGGCGCGCAGATTGGCACTTCCAGTCCTTGTGGCCCCAAGGTGGCGTGGCCAAAAGTGAATGAGCTCAAGGGGCCAGTGTGCCAATGGTAAGCCGGAACCAGAGATCATGGTTCCCAAATGTCAGGTAAGACCAGGCTCTTCACATGCTGGAGAGTTCCCTCATGGCTTGGGGAATCCAGTATTTTGTCGTCATCTGCCAGTCGTAAGCAGCAGTAGCTACTTACATACATACATCGAAAGCCTTAGCTTGTGACATGCCCTTTACCACCGAGACAAGACCGTGACCTGAAGTGTGGGGGATGGAAAGTTGGTGCACCAGTCCAGTCCTATAATCCACGGGTATTTCCGGGCCAAGCCTGGGGTCGTTCTTCAGCCGAGGTCCTTTCTCCGTCCGTCGGTGCCGACAAGTGTTATAGCAAGGAAATGTTCATCCTGCGAGGAATGGGGATAATGATTAGTGTCTGAATATGATAACAGGGAAAACAAAAGAAATATGCCTCTAATCCTGTGACCCCCTGGGATTTTACCCTTTCCAGCTAGTATTTTACCTTTGTGTTGCTTCTTCCTTGCAAGTCACGGGGTATGCATGTCCCTCTCTCCTGAAGGTTTACCCCACGGTTCATGATTTACCCACGCCCCCGGAGGTCATTCTTCCGAGCACCACATAACAATATTATTAAGAGAAACAACTTGGTTATGAAATAACATAGGAATCTTAAAATGCGAGGAGAAATATAGTCTTGGTAGTTTTATGTCCCAAAACAGCCAAAATTATATTGTCAAAAATAAAAAATCAAACAAGGAAAAGAAAAGAGGGGATAAACTGATAAGATAAAAGAAAAAAGAAGGGAAAGCGATCGATCCCCCAGATCTTCACATGTCAAAGTATAAGTGGACGGTAGTTACTACTTTGTTAGTTTTAGTTAACATATGATTTCTGCTAATTTGATTATTCATCTTATTTACTTACTTTAATGCAGAATATTCTCGTGATGTGTACTTAGCTGTATAGTATTTTGTTATAATCCCTATGTTGTTCTGCTACTTCAGTCATATCCAATATCTTGTGCCTAGATGATGGTGGTGTGGGCTCGTCCCTCGGAGAGAGATTGTACGTGCAGTATCGGAGTAGAAAGGGCATGGTTACATAGTGGTACACTTCGTGTATATGACTGTAGGGACATGGAATCCATTATTCTCCGATGAAGTCTTGAACATGGATTGTACGGAGTAGGAGTGCGCGGGAAATAGTGTGCTATACTACTTTAGATCTATAGGACTGGGACAAGTTAGTAATCTATCGCGGATGTACTCCGGTAGAACCTCTGACGGACTTATAATAACATCTACAGCAGGTTGTATAGATCGGTTGGCTTGCTAGCAGTAGTTATGAGGCGAATAGTGTGACTGGCAAACTGTGGAAACCTTTGCCAAGGATGAACCGATATCTTTAATCCCAATAAGCCTGTGGAAAACCCCACTATGCTTCGACACTGATCACCTTCGCTAGATAGTCTAGATGTTGTGTTCCCTCATAATAATCACAAATTAAAATAACTACTAGCTGTATACATTCATTCGATCTTACTCTATCTTATAGGCTACGCTGCACCGCACTATTGATTGTGGTCTAAACTCCGGATCGCGTCAAGCAACCGATAAAATGGACAATCGTTCAGCCTATCAGTTTATCAGCCCCAGCTCGGACCTGATCCGAGTGTCTTTTTTTACCCTTCTTTTTCGCATTCCACCACGCGACAATGTTGGTATGTACAATTCTGGATTATCTTTCTCATTTTGGAGAATAGAGATCGCTTTCCTAACGTTGAAGCCAAGACATGAAAATTTCCTATTTTCGACAACCAGTCCATATGAGCTGAACACCTAGCGAAAAAAGATATGTCTATACCCAACCATGACCCCACATCCACCAGGGGCATAACACAAACCTTCAAAACCATCGCCCTCTTCATCCTCCACCAATGGCTCCTCATCGGCATCGGAGTCGCCTGCGTCTTGGCCTACTATTTCCCCAACGTCGCCAAGAGCGGCGGCATCATCCGCTCCGAATATAGCATTCTCTACGGCGCAATGGCCCTCATTTTCTTGATCTCCGGTCTCAGCGTGCCTCGAGAAAAGCTCATTATTCACCTCCTCAACTGGCGACTGCATGTTCTTGTCCAGGGTCTATCGTTCCTCGTCATACCAGCCTTTATCCTCGCTATCGTGCATATCATCTTAGCCGGTGATCCAGACGAACATATTGATCGCGCCTTGCTGGCCGGGTATATCTTCCTGGCCTGTATTCCTACCACTATTGCTTCGAATGTCGTCATGACTCGCTCGGCGGGCGGTGATGATGCCGCCGCGCTGGTGGAGGTCATTATTGCGAATTTCCTGGGCCCGTTCATCACCGCTGGGTGGACGGTTACTTTGCTTCCGAAGTCGTCGGAGTTTGATGTCTGGAGGTCGGGGGATGGGGATCTCTCTGATATGTACCGCGATGTGTTTAAGCAGTTGGGTCTGGCGGTCTTGTTGCCGTTGGTGGTGGGTCAGTTGATACGCTGGGTCTGGCCGGATATCGTGGGCAAAGTGTTGGCTAAGTATCGCATTGCGAAGATTAGCACCGCGTGCTTGATTCTGTTGGTTTGGTGAGTTGTTTGACATGGACCCGTATACTTGTTGAGACAGCGAAACTTACATGAATGGGTATAGGTCAACCTTCTCTTCTTGCTTCGCGACAGGAGCGCTCCAGACTCTTTCCGCTTCTAGTATTGTCTTCGTGGTTCTGTTCAATATTGCGCTGTATATGTTCCTTACGGCTGTTTGCTTCTATTGTTCTCGCCCGCCGAGGATCATCTCTGGTGCGTCGTTTACGGTGAAAGGGAAGACATTTTATCCCTTCCAGCAGATGAATCCTCAGGAGACTATTGCCGTGTGTTTCTGTGGTCCGGCGAAGAGTACTGCACTGGGTATTCCGCTGCTTTATGCCATGTGGGGTCCGTTGAGTCTGTATATCAAGTCGAAGACGTCGGTGCCTGTGCTGCTGTATACCACGGAGCAGATTTGTGTGGCGCATTTCTTTGTGCATATGTTCAAGTGGTGGCATCGGCGGGTTGAGAGGAAGAGTGCCAGCGTAAGTGATGTGGAGTGTGATGGAGAGGGAAATGCAACTGAAAATGAGGAGAAGTTGGACGGTCCAGGGTCTGATGGGAGGAATCTGGATAATCAGAGCAAAGGGGCAGATGTGAGTTTGTCCCAGGAGCATAATAATTAATCGTAATACAGGATAGACAAGCATTCAGCACATAGAGTTTACAATAGAAATGGAATCGTATATAACATAAAGGCAACCTGCGTGCCGCAATCACGCAGTTGATAAACAGGGGAAATGGAAAGCCCCAGTTGATATCTGAAGAATCATATAGACAAGGGAAAAGAGTGCAGAATTTATTGCTCATCAAATGTAGCTCACTTTCACTCCCATCCCAACCGTCCCCTTGATTTTCTGCCAACCGGAGCCTGTTATCCTCCGGATGCGCTCCCGCACGTCTTGTCGGCTTAATGCGGCTATAATGCCGAGCATAAACAGAAGCGTCCGCGCGAATGATAGTGGGTTGCCTGCAATGCTCTTGCTGACGTATCGCAGGATATTGCGCACCACGTTGACCAGTGCTCGTGATTGCTTAGCCCGCGCTTCGGGCTTCTCAGTCTTCTTGATGTTCTTGGAGCCAGGGGGCGAAAAGGCCGTCCGACCTGCGGAGGTACCTGGTTTACTGGATTGCTTCTCTGCAAACTTCCCTTTGCCCTTCATGCTGCCATTGGGATAGGTCTTCTCAATCCCGTAATCCACCTCACTGCTGCTGCGTCCATGTCCTTTCTGTGCACGCTCAGCAGCCTCAGCTTCCTCTGCCCTGCGACGTTCTGCCTCTCGAGCTTGTCTTTCTAGCTCGGCATCCTTCTCCCGCTGGAGGGCAGCGGCGCGCAGCTCCCCTTGCTGTTTCTCTTCCTTCAGGCCTTCTAGCGTCTGCAGAAATAACTCCTTCCGGTCCTCATCGAGGACTTCGCTCAGGTTGATGAATTCCTGCGCATACTCCCATTCTTCGTTTGCGGGAAGAACATGTAGGGTGAACAGCTCGATTATCTTGACCCTAGCAGCTAGATCTTTCGGGGTATCGGTACCACCGTTTGCACGTGGTGTAGATGAGCCACTAGTCAGATGGTCTGAAATATCCAGATTAGGTTGTCCGTATGACGAAAGGTACGTCTCAAGTCGTTGTTGGTTGAGCTTTTGTGAAGGCGAATGTTTCAACAAGAGAGTTGCCCTGCAAAAGAAGGCCTTTGTCAGTAAAGCAATTAACAACCCGGCGTGGTGACTAACAGGTTATGGACGACTTCTGCATCCACTGATCCCTCCAAACCTCTATACCCCGTCCGTACAACGGTCTCCCAGATCTCACCATCGCGAACAGTGGTCGAGATGGCCTTCCATTCTTTTTGTCCAAACAATTTCTTTCCCTCCTCAGGGCCCAATTCGATGATTTGGCTCAAGAGTGTAATGTAGAGATTCCACACTTTGATCCGCCAGGTCGGCTGGGCTGAAGCAACGGGCGCGACAGAATCATCGCCATTGACGAGCTGCTCGTCGGATCCCCTGACCACTGTGATCGCAGGCTCAAGGGCTGAAAGTGCTTCTTGTAACCGTAGTGTTAGATAGAGATTTGACGCCTTCTTATATGTTTTTGAGCAAAGTTTGGAGGGAGACAATGAGGATGTGGACGAGGAGAGGAGTTGCGACTGGGACGCCGACATGTAGGAGCCATCGTCGGCCATTGTTCACCGCCAGCGGAAAATGCGACGGATCGGAAAGAGGAATCAAAGAAGGGAAATCGAATGGAACGTGCGCGGCTATCAATAAATGCAGAAAATGCACGAGGGATAGAGGGATGCGATCGGATTGAGCTCTGGGTGGTTGGGACGGTAGAGGGAACAGAGTGACACTAAGTTGGGCTAAGTACAATGCTTGGACTGGAGGAGTTTCAGCATCACCTCGGCTCATGCGTTTCGCTGGCCGAGAGTCTGGGGTCTGATGTCACGGGACGCCGCTGTCGGAAACTCCCCAAAATAGACACTCCACGCCTGAGGCGCCCAGGCACAGCTCCAGTCGCGGGAATCCAGTGACGATCTTCCCCTCTCCATCATTCATCCATTCATGACTTCTTGAATTCATCGCTTTCGGCTTGGCTGTTTCTTCTCTGGCAATGCAATGCAACCGGGTCTAAAAACTTTCGACTCTTATGACAAGCTTCTGATTGGGGAATCTCACAGTACTCTTTGTTTCGGCTGATCCACTAGCTACTAGTTATTCCGTCCTGGTTTACACATTCATTACACAACAGCCAGAAACGCATCCCTTGTATCTGCCTTGACTTCCACTCTGCGGGCTTTCACATATACTGTCTCTCCTTTGTACGGTGCGACTGCATCGTTGAACTGCTGAAGACCATGGATATATCCGCCCAGACGTTCTTCTACCATCTACCCAGAGTGTTGGATGACTTGGCATCCTGTTGTTTCGTATCTATAGACTTTGAATTCTCTGGCATCGCCAAAGGCCTCGGACCATCTGCTAAGAGCAGAAGCACCCTACAGGAGCGCTATGAAGAAGTCAAGAATTCCGCTGATCAATACCAAATCCTACAAGTCGGCTTGACTATCTGCCATGAGGATCCAGAGACAGGTTAGACACACATGTTTACCACTCCAGGTTGATGTGTTAATAGCGCAATCACAGCAACGTACACCTTGAAACCATATAATCTATACTTGAGCCCAATCATCGACCGGAAGCTTGATTTAGACAGAAATTGTTCCTTCCAAAGCAGTGGTATGCTCGTTTCAAAGCTGCCCTCGTCCCGTTAACCTAATAAGATCTACTTAGCCGTCGAGTTCCTCTTGGAAAACAAGTTTAGCATGGAAGATCTGTACAAGAATGGCGTCACCTACTTGTCGAGAGATGAGGAAAGTCGAATAATGGCCAGAGTCATGCAAAGAAATGAACGCACGACAGCGCGCAGTTCTCTGGACGTTGGGGACCATGAATATGAGTCCTTAGCCTTTTTAAAGGATGTTCGCCGTCTTGTAGATGAATGGCTGGCGCTTGGTAAAGTAGGAGTTTCGGTCCTCTCTAGTACTGCTTTTCTAACCGTTGATACCAGACCCGGGAGGATTACCTTAATATCCCGCCACCTCTGCCTATAACTGGACCTGCTCCATCCAATCACCCCAAGTCTATGCCAACGGACCTCAATAGGTTTCAAAAGAGGCTTGTTCATCAGCTCATCGAAGTGGAGTATCCGTCTTTGGTGACGGTCAGTAGGCCGGGTTTTATACAGATAATCGACTACGACGAACAGCGCGAGAAGGCTGTTCGCGACCAGAGGGTGAAATGGGTACAAGAAAGGATCTGGAAACAGACTGGATTCAGATGGATCGCGGAGGCGCTAGCCGGGGGCGATCTGACCAACCTCGAGCCTTTCTGCTTCATCAATTTGATGTCGTCTTCAAAGGAGAACCCCCAAAGTTCTCTTCAGGACTTCTCGCGGGGGGTGAAGCAGCGGTTGCAGAAGAACAGACCTGTCCTGGTGGGCCATAACCTCTTCACGGACCTGATTTACTTTTGTCGGTGCTTCTTCGGGCCTCTCCCGGAACGTGTGGAGGATTTCCAAGCCATGGCTCATAAGATGTTTCCGGTGTTGATGGATACGAAGTATATGGCTACACACAACTGTGGCTCCATAAATCCTAGGTCTTCCCTGCAGGAAATCAATGACAGCCTCGCTGCACAGCCAACACCAGCAATAAGTAGGTCGATAGCTATATTGTCGTTCCTCACTAACGTCGATCAGGTATACACCCCCAATTTACCAAATACAACACGCGGGCAATCGATCACGAAGCTGGCTTTGATAGTTTGCTCACTGCTCAGGTTTTCATTAAACTTTCTGCCCAGCTCCGAGACAGGGGAACGTCGGGGATTCCGCCAACAGTTCCAGAGACACCTCAACCCAGTGAAAAGTCGAAGGAGCCCACGAAGCAGGTTATAGGCGACTTCGAGGCTACCGTCATTCTACCTAGAGGTCCCAAGTCAAACAACGTCCGTATCATGTTCGGCTCTATCGAAGTTGAAAAAGTCGTCCAAGACAACGGCGGCAGTGATGCTGGCGAGGTAACCAGAATATCCTTAACACCCCGCGACTCTCCTGAGACACAGAAGAAAGCCGACGAGGGCCGGTTGATTCCACGCTTAGGCGCGCAATTTTGGAACATTTATGGAAACAAGCTGCGCGTCTTTGGCACGAATGAGAGGGTATGTCACATTGGCTAGGCCCTCCTAAAAGCCAGCCAGCACACTGCATTACGAGTCGCCTAATGAGCGTGGACCACTCACTACACTCCATGATTACGATAAAAGTAGCTCCTAGATACCAGAATACCTAGTTTGCATGATTTAAATAGCAACAGCTATAGTCTCCATAGGCGAAGCCGTATGAAGAAATGTATGCAGCGTCTATCTAACAGTACGCCTTGATTTGAGAAGGTACCGCTAGCGAAAAATGGCCGCAAAAGTGCTCTGAGCACCGGAAAATGATCGACTGGTCGTGGTAACTCAACGCAGTGATGATAAGGAAAGGTGCCGTAAAGAAGGAAAAGAACAGAAATGGTCCGCACTGTCGAGAATTTAAATGGAGCGGAATATTGGGTCACATGACCTACTAGCCTGGTCGGGCTTAGCTCCGTCCCGACGCTCCCTCGCAGGTGACCGCCAACTTTTCTCGCTATATCGTCGGCCTCCGGACCTGTTGACAAGCACCCCAGCATATAACCAACACATTTGGAGATGTCGTCAGGGTCCAATGGTGCCAGGCGCGTAGCGTCGCTTTTGCGTATGTGCTTGTCAATCCGAAATTGAAAACCAATGCGTGTCCGTACTGACTCCCCCAGGGCCTGCGATCTCCGATCCCAGAGTGTGCAGAAGCTGTCAAGAGACGCTTGTCCGCCGCAGTTACGCCACAGCCTCTACACAGGCTTCCTCAGAAACTTCCTCCACCGCCGCATCAACCTTCCCCGTTGTGAAGCCCACCCATACCATCAAGGCCGGGGTGGTCCTCTCCCGCCCCCCTCAAATCACCCGCGACCTTACCGATTTCGAGAAGGCGTACTATTTCTACCAGAAGCGACTGAACGAGCGTCTCCAGCTACCTTTCACGAAATACTTCTACTTCAAGCGTGGAACGCCCGCCGACGAGGACTGGAAGCGCAAGATCCGCGAGCGTCAGACCCCCGCACGCGACATCGGCAAGTACAACCCGTACTCGAAGGAGGCATGGAACGATGAACTCCTCGTTGGAGCCGTCGAGTCGGACCCGGCCCACCAGGTGGAAATGCTTGTGCAGGATGCGGAGTCGACGGTCAATGCCACTTCCCAGGATACTAGCAAGAAGGAAGAGATTCCGAGACCTTTCCCCCGGGTGACGGAGGCGGACCAGAAGAATGATCAGAGAAGCCTCAACCGGGCACTGCAGAGGACTCTTTATCTCCTTGTGCAGTCCAAGGAGGGATTCTGGACGTTTCCCAGCTCTCCCATCGTCGCTGAAGAGACTCTCCGTCAGGTAAGTTCCGTTGGCTCTTCTCGTCAAGTGTTTCACCAGCGGCAGCAGCGCTAACGTTATTTGAAAATAGGCCGCCGAACGTACCCTTGAGCAAGCCGCCGGTGTCAACATGAACACCTGGATGGTCGGATACCACCCCGTGGGACACTACGTCTACAACTTCCGCAACCCGAACAAGCTGGCAACTGGCCCCGCAGGCGAGAAGGTCTTCTTCATGAAGTCGCGCATCATGGCCGGCCAGGCCGATCTTTCCGGAAACGCTCAGAACCTGACCGACTTCAAGTGGCTGTCGAAGGATGAGATTTCCAAGTTCGTGCGGCCGCAGTACTATGCCAGCATCAAGAACATGCTGGCTGATCGGTAAACCAGTGTTTCTTGGGTGTGATGGAGTAGTAGTGTATGGATATGGATAGTTGTTGTCGCGCGGACTTGTTCTGTTCCCCAAGGGAATTTCGCCCTTGGTAGGTAGTACAGCAGGTCTGAGTCTTGCATATATCATCGTCGGTCATGTATAACTAGCTTTTTGTTTTCTTTTCGCTTTCTATTCGCAATGAAGACCTTTCTTGTTCCTAAGACTATCCCCAACCGAACGCCATGCAGATTTCTTCCCAGTTATAGTAGTAATAGACATAAGTAGGTATCTAGAAGCTTCAACGAAAGGACTGCTAACTGATGACTTTACTTCAAATTAAACTTCTGCCCCGAAATCGCAGGCTGATTCTTCGACGCATTCCCTGTCAACCCCTTCCCGCACATCGGACACGCTACACAGCGTTAGCTAGATGACTCCATACATACGAAACAACAACAAGAAAGTAAAAAGAAAGAAGACGAACCATTCTTCTGATACGCACAACGCTGACAATACTTCCTCCCCTGCTCCGTCTTGGTTTTGCAAACCTCACAGGAGGAAGCATACGCCGCGTAGGGATTCTTAGCTTTAGAGCTGAGGAGTTTGCTCTATACATTATTAGCATCCTCCTCCTCATCATCACGTTATGTAGTAGTAGTAATATAAAATGGATGGATATACCTTCCCAACCCCCGTACTCCCCAACGTACTAGACTTGGCTTTCCCTCCGGCAGAAGCAGCACCACTGCTATTGCTACTACCACCGAGCGTTGTGGATGGTGAGCCATAGTACATTTCTGCTTTGCGTTTCACGCCGGGAGTGGCGAGCTCCGTTTGTTTGAGTTTCTTTTGGCATTTGGCGCAGACCATTTTTCGTATTTATTCTTTGTTGATCCTCTGGGGTATTATTGGGAATAATGAGAAGTTGGGGAGTTGTGGAAATAGTATGGATGATGGGAGTATGGATAGCAGATGGGTGGGTGTGACAGTTCTGGCTGGGTGGAGAGTATTGGAGGGATGATGACGCCAATTGATTGGTGCTAAAGTGCACCCGGGTTTTGCGTGGTGGTGGGGTATGGGGTGCCGTAGTTGGGAGGGTGTATACCTGATGGCTACGGTGTGTGGATGTTGTTGGTTTTGTGGTTTGGTATTATTAGTAGTCTTATATCTATCTAAGTACTGAATAATAATCCGTTATTGCATGGAAAAGTCGTTGTATTGGGTGAGGTTATCCGGTTGCTTGGTATCTACTCTGAGCCGATCAATTCTATACTGTCATACGATAATTCGGCAGCAGTGTATAGTTGAGTTAATAATCATCATGATAACTTACTCAACCACGCTGATATGCAGCATTGTATTACTTGTCTATAATTGAATCGTACAAGATGCTCTGCAGAGGGTGCTGCAGTCTGCTTTAAATCAGTCACAAAAGTTTGATGGTCTGGTGGTGTATTCTCATACATCCCGCCCATCCATGCATATATCAGTCCGGAACGTTGTGAGTCCAGACTGTATTTGGAACATCACTGCATTGGATTATATACGCCGGGAGGATGTGCAAAGCCTGACGGGTGTGCAATAGAGGCCCATACATCTGAAGACGCCAGACTTGACCTTACCAAGCGTACCCTTTGTGTCTATGCTTGAATGAACACACAAGATGCCCATGGATATCCAAGAAGAACGAGGTTGAAGAACAGCAGCAACTAATAGTCGATATGTCCACTTGCTAGTTATTTCAATGGAAAACAGGCGAGTCTAGACACAACGTCTGAAGTCCCATATTGAAATCTGGCCGGCGTGAAATCCCGTCCGGCTTTTAGTTTCACCGGCAAGAAAAGCCCGTCAGTAAATACAAGCGGATCGCAATATTGGTCAATCTGTATAACTGAGATATACCCGTAGCGTTCCAGAAGACTCGGGCATGACGAATGAACTGCAGGCAGTATAATCCATCCACACTTGGGAGGAGTCATCGAGTGCCAAATAAGGCGGAGGTCCAGTGTTCTTATCAAATGTTAGGCGCCTGTCAACACCAACTGGCGCCCAAAGAGTGGGCAGGTGGGTTTATAAAGCTAGCCTCCGGAAAGGTATATGAAAGAAGCTAACAGCCTCGTCCAGAGGATCACGCCTTTTCGCTCAGGCGCCTCGGATCGTGACAAGTCATAGTTCGACGGGTAATTTCCAAGTCACCATGCTTTAGCCCCGACTAAGGCCAATGACGGTGTGCTGACTTCGGAAACCATGAACACTCTGCACCTGCAGGAAAGCATATTAACCATTTATTTTCTGGCCGCAGTTCTTCAGGCCTCGGAGATGTTCGTACATAGGATGGTGCACTAGGTGACAGCGATGCAGCCCTTTGATCCATGACCAATGTTTCGAGGGTACGGGCGCGGCGATGTGCACAACCATCAGCAACCCGAAAGGGCCACATGCGTATGCCTCCCGGACGGCAGTAAGCAGGCCAAAATAGAATCATGGCTGACTGGCCATAAAAGACGGGCAGAAGAGAAAGCAAGTAGATAAGATGAGCGGTGGTTGCTGACCATCGCGGCCTCCGAGTGGGTGTGGCAACAAATGCCCGTCTTAAATCCTTCTCGTTCGCACAACCCAACTTTCCCTCCACTTCGGCTTCAGCTCTTCCACGACATCCTCCCCCCTTCAATTATAACAGCCAATCCACTGACCCGCTTGGGCTTTTAAATTTCGTGCAGATGGGAGCTGGACATTCAGCTGCCCTGAACAAGGCGACCCTCCCTCCCACAACTCAGACTTGCGTGGTCCTCCCAGGCTGTTTGTCTCCCAAAGCTGCAGGATGACCCGCCACTCCTGAACTGGTCTGCATCGGACGGCGGGATCCAGAGCCCAGGTTGGAATAACAAACCTGCAAAGACGGGATCTCTTCTCTATGCACAAGGCAGGGGAAAGCAAAGAAAACCAAATAAGTGAAATCGAAGGGCAACCAGGAGAGAACGGCACAGAAAAGCAAAGAAAAGAAATGCAAGCACGGCTCGCTGTGCTACCCAGGTTCCTGGATACTGTCGAGCAATGATCGCCCGTTCCAGCGCCGTGGTTCGTCTGGTTGGACATCGCTCTTTCTGCCCAGACCATCACCCTGGGGCTAGCACGCTGGTTCCCTGACTCTTCTATAAAGTGGTCCTTCGGGTGGCATCGCCACAGGCTGTTTACCTTAGCTGAGATGCTGTCAGATCACCACCAGTCGCGTTGGATTGGCTATAAGTCTTTGTTCTGGTACTGTTCGTGTGTGTCTCAGCGCACAGCCAGCTAAACTGTACGTCTCCCATTCTCGCCCTACCAAACCCCCCTCCGGGCATCTCTTTTTCTTTAAGGACTCTTTTCAAACTGACTCTGACATAGTCTAGCGGTTTTCAATCATTTGTGTTTTTGCTTTTTCCCCCAGACACTACTTGGGCGCCCGGACCAGCCTTGGTTTGCTACTAGCTTATTGATTACCGACTCCTTTTCCCTGCCTTCACCTTTCTTTTTCTCAGGGCCCAGAACGGCAGGTTGAAGTTGAGCACGTCGTCAAGAGGTCGGGAATCCCTTGCTTCAGGGTGGAAACGGAACTGAATCTTGCCCACACCGCACGCTTCTTTTCTCTTTCATCTTCCTCCCTTCCACCTCAGCGGGCATCGCTCACTACCCTCCCACGAGCAGTCCGCCAAAGTTTCTAAGTGCAAACCTAAAGTAAGGATAGAAGGGCCCTTGAGTGACTTGTCTATCACGGTAGCACGGAAACTTCGCGTCAACGAACCAGGGGACGCCTTTTAGTGATTACTCCAGTGGTTGAAGGAATCGAGAGAAAGGGAAAATGCCCCCCAGCAGTTCGTCATTCACGGCGCTGAATCTGCCCTCGACATTCTCGCTACCGCCATGCATGGAATACTTCACCCTCACCGCCGGCCCTAATACGGACCTTTGGCGTAAGCCGCCGAACCGGGATACTGCAACGGCTCCTATCGTGTTTACTTCCTTGCGGAGCCCATTTGTAGTTGCCGAGGTTACTGTCACGGCGGACTGGGAAATGGAATGGGACCAGGGTGGTTTGGTGATCTTTGCTGGAGCTGCGCCTCAATCATTTTCGCCTGACAGTGCTCCACGACCGGGCCGCCCCGGATATCCTCAACCGTTACGACCCTGTAAATGGGTCAAGGCCGGGATGGAGTTTTGTTCGGGCACGATGAACGCATCGTCGGTAAGCGCAACCTCCGACGGCGCAGACTGGTGTCTCTCACCACTCTCGGTTCCCGATCGCGGTCCATCAGCTATGCATTCATTGCGAATCAAATTAGAGCGAGTCGGACATTCGCTCTGGATCTGGTACCAGGATCCATCCGCAGTGCCGTATGCAATGACCCCGGCGGCCTTGAGCAGCACGTGGAAGAAGCTGCGGGAAGTAACATGGTTCTTCTACGGGGTAGAAGACAAATTCGTCCACGTGGGCGTCTATGCTAGTCGGCCGCATAGTCTGCCTCGCACCGGAACGATGTGGGCGATGGCCAACGGCCCGGGGGCGGCCGGGTCGGCGGTAGCATTAGCGAACGAGGGGTTGGTGGTTGAATTCGAAGATTTAGAGATATTGTAATCTGTGTTGTCTTAGCAGCGTTGTCTTGGTTCTAGCTACGACCATTGGACGCTTATGAGTCGATGAGCTTTCTTTCTCTTTGGACTTTTGGACTGGTTGGGTTCAGGAGCCTGGTGCATTGCGG
Source organism: Aspergillus welwitschiae (assembly GCF_003344945.1). Classification (NCBI taxonomy): domain Eukaryota; kingdom Fungi; phylum Ascomycota; class Eurotiomycetes; order Eurotiales; family Aspergillaceae; genus Aspergillus; species Aspergillus welwitschiae. The sequence continues at coordinate 96,663 of NW_020798707.1, read as the reverse complement.
GAGATAGCGAGCATGGGTTTATGTTATGGTTGGAGCGATTGCTGAGACAGAACGTTCTTTTGAGTTTTGGCTTTTCAACGCTTATTATTTTAATGAAGAGTCGATAATTATACCTTTTGTCTTTCATACATGGACACTCCAGAGAAAGCAACACGTGCTGGTCATGTGACTCCACTAAACTGTGCTCAACTACTCCGTGAAGTTAATATAATCTATCATTAGTCCTGTCAGTTTAGTCTTTCATCTTCCTGGACACCAATGATCTCACGAGATCGGTTCATTGTGGGGAGCATTAGGAGACGAATCTCGTACGGAAAACATTCTATTCGATGACAACTCCATCATGCTTCGGAATCATTCCTTCACACACGCCTTGAAGTAATTGGGAGTGGCGTGAAGCCATGTTCTAGCTGTTTGGGTGGGGATTGGCATAGTCTGCGGGGTTAGTACTCCGAGCCCTTCGGGATTTCGTGGGAATAATTCGCGAGAGGCGACAGCATACGACACTCTGGCAACGCATGCATCAAGCATAAATATCTCGAAGCTGACAGAAAATATGGGTGTATCTCGTCTCTTTCCATATTATTTCCCCTTTCTTTGCCCTTTCCCCGGCCATGGCCAGCCAAATATTCATTGAAACCCCCACTGTTGAGCAACACTTGACTGGCTTTGGCATTGGAACTGCTACTCCGCGTCTGTCATGGCGATTCCTCACCACCGACAGTAGCCCGCGTGACTGGGAACAGACAGCCTACGAAGTGCAACTTACTCGCTCCGGATCCTCAGCTAAAACCTACTATGTGAAGAGCAATGCATTGGTGCTGGTCCCTTGGCCCAGTGACCCATTACAATCCCGGGAAATCGCACAGGTCCGCGTTCGGGCATACGGGTGCAGGGCCGGCGAGGAGCAACAGGCTGAAGCAGCCACCTCTTGGTCTCCTTGGCGCGTCATTGAGTGCGGACTACTCGATCGCACTGACTGGGTAGCCCGAACTATTACCAATCCGGAGGAACCACAGCCGGAAGCTCCATTGCGGCCGGTGCGTTTCCGTAAGGAATTCCAACTTCCTGCGGCGAGTTCAGTCGACAAGGCCCGCCTTTATATTACCAGCTTTGGGGTATACCGCGCTTTCGTCAACGGCCATCGAGTCGGGGATCAGTGCCTCGCCCCGGGGTGGACCAGCTACCGCCATCGCTTGAGCTATCAAGTGTTCGATGTGGGACCCCTCCTGAATGCTGGAGGTCCCAACGTCCTCGCGGTAGAGGTTGCAGAGGGCTGGTACGCCACTCGCCTCGGCTTCCTTGGTGGGCGAAGACAGCTGTATGGAGATCGACTGGCCGTACTAGCCCAGGTGGAAATTCAGCTCGGACCCAAGGGAGACCGATTCTCTATGTGTACTGATAGCACTTGGATTTGTACCCCCAGTGCCATCGTCCGCAGTGAGCTGTATGACGGCGAGGCTTATGATGCTCGTGTAGAAGATCCGACCTGGAACTGCGCGCGCCTTGACCAGGCCTCCAGCTGGGTGGACGTCCGTGAAATTGACTTCCCAACCGCGGCCTTGGTAGCACCGGACGCTCCTCCAGTGCGTATCACCGAGGAGATACCCCCAGTCTCCGTTCAGAAGACCCCTTCCGGTGCAACCGTCATCGACTTCGGTCAGAACCTGGTCGGTCGACTCCGCGTGCGCTCATTGCAAAAGCCCTCTGGGTCTCGCGTCTCGTTCATCCACGCCGAAGTACTAGAGAATGGCGAGCTCGGGGTTCGACCGCTACGACACGCCAAGTGCACCGATGAAGTCATCCTGAATGGAACAGAGCTCGTAGATTGGTCGCCACAGTATACATTTCATGGGTTTCGATACGTCCAGGTCAATGGTTGGGATGAGGAAATCGATGGATCACTGCTCCTCAATATCAAGGCCCTCGTGATGCACACTGATATGACCCGCAGCGGATGGTTTTCTTGCTCCCACCCCATGATCAATCAACTCCACACCAATGCCTGGTGGAGTATGCGGGGGAATTTCCTGTCCATCCCCACCGACTGTCCCCAGAGAGATGAACGCCTCGGCTGGACCGGGGATATTCAGATCTTCTGCCCATCGGCCAACTTCCTCTACAATACTGCCGGCATGCTGAGCGACTGGCTGCAGGATGTTGCAGCCGAGCAGCTGAGGGAGAAGGATGGCTGCGTGCCTCCATTTACGGTCCCTAACGTCATCAGCGAGACCCTGTGGCCGCATACGCCGCAGGCCGTGTGGGACGATGTCGTGATCCTGACGCCCTGGGCCCTCTACCGGTCGTATGGAGACCAAGACATCCTCCGCCGCCAATATGAGAGCATGCTCGCCTGGATCGATCGCGGAATCCGTCGTGGTCCGGATGGACTCTGGGACCCTGAACTTTGGCAACTGGGAGACTGGCTAGATCCAACAGCGCCGCCCGAGGAACCTGGAGATGCACGCACCAGTGGAACCCTCGTCGCTGATGCCTATCTCGTGCATATCACGTCTGTGATGTCCGAGATCAGTCAGGTCCTCGGCCAGAGCCAGAATGCCGCACGATTCCAGGCGGACTATGATCGACTCAAGGCAAGCTTCCAGGCCAAGTATATCACAGCCACTGGGTTGCTGGTCGGTGATACCCAAACGGCACTTAGCCTTGCCATCGTGTACGATCTCCACTCCACTCCCGAAGCAGCCCAGGCTGCGGCATCGCGTCTCGTCCACCTCGTGCGGCTGGCCAAGTTTCGCGTCGCCACCGGGTTTGCGGGCACTCCGATCATAACGCATGCTCTCACCAAGAGTGGATACCCCCAGATCGCCTACCGGATGTTGCTGGAGAAAAATCGCCCGTCGTGGATGTATCCCATCACCATGGGAGCGACGACCATGTGGGAGCGGTGGGACAGCATGCTCCCCGACGGGACCATCAATCCTGGCGAGATGACCAGCTTTAATCATTACGCCCTGGGCTCCATCATCAACTGGCTGCACTCCACTGTGGCCGGGGTCAGCCCTCTATCCCCGGGCTGGAAGCAGATCCAGGTGGCTCCCACTCCTGGGCCCACGATTCACTCGGCTGAAGCCATGTACGATACTCCCTATGGGCGACTGGAATGCCGGTGGTCGATCGAGATTGACGCGGACCTCTTCCATATGGACCTGTTGATACCCCCTAATTCTCGAGCGCGCGTGGTATTGCCGACACCAGAGAAGCTATCCCAGCCCGCTGCTTCTCGTGGAGACGGAGATGACCTCTGGGTGGGTTCGGGACGTCATCATTTCTCTGCCCCCTTCGAGTGGAGGAAGTACACTAGGGAATGGCCACCGAAGCCCCTGATTCCAATTATGCGCAAGCCTGAACCGGAGGATATTGCCTGAACATGTCCCTAATAGCTTTATCTCGACCCCATAAACCAACTTGAGGTATCTTAGATGTATGACAGTAGACGTGACATACCTGAGTACTAGGCACTGAATCGGTCCTGGTACAGTAAACACATTTTAGAGGCCTAATACTAGTCACGTGGGCAGCAAGACATAGTCGAAGCACGAGTAGTGAGAGCTGAAGCGTGTTCAGTAAGTAATCGGTGAGTGTGTTGAAGCTCTCACATGATGCACGGTGTTGTCCTTACAGAAGCGGTGGTACTCGCAGCAGATCACTTTAGTCGTGGTATATCTTAGAGAAGAGAGTGAGATATATATATAATGAGACTACTACCACTTAAGTGACAAACATTCCAGACCAGCTTCTCTACTATCTTGTGGCACGTGTTACAATCCAGTATATCGAAGGCCATCATTGATGAGTCTACTGGCCAAATCCGACTCGGCCGTTGAACAAGATCAACAGGATGACAACTCAAAGTAGTACTTCTTTCCGTATACACAAATGGTATCCTCTCGTGGGTCATTCACATGACACTATGATTATCATAGTAGTACTAGGCAAACTAGACCGCAAACTACTATTCTGGATGTTTGTTTATTTTCATTCAGAGCTTTTCACTGAATATACATACCAACCGTGTACAATGTCCACACGGCACAGTGTCCGTAGTACAAAGTAGTTGCTGTAGAAGAGAACGCATCCATGCGACGATCCCGCGCCGCTAAGGCATCAATCATATCATTCATTCGTTGCCCGAGGCTCGAGCTCCTCGCAGATATTGAACGAGGCAAGCGGACTCCGAGAAATCCCCAACCAATCATGGATCTAGACTGGGGAAAGATTATACAAAGCAAAGATAAAATAGAGTTTGCGAACTAGACTATCTACATTTTTCTCACTCGCTGGTTGAACTGTTTATTATCACCTCTATCCTCTGGTTTCTATGCAGGAAAAAAAGGTTACCCAACTACGTCAGAATGTGAGAAATGACGACGGCAACTGTTTGTTTTGCGCCCACTCATGACTCAGTTGGTAATTGCCGTGATCTGGTTCTGGTTCCATGGCTGGAAGAGGAGACTTGGGCTCCACTGCGATTTATAATGGAATTGGAATTGGAATTGTCTGGCTGGTTTAGTCGAGGCGGGGGGAGGGTTATTGGAAAAGGGGAGGGGGACCAGGGACTGAGAAATACGAGTCTATTTGATGGAGTAGATGGATAGATACTACTACTGTACATAGTTGATGGGGGGCAAAGGTGGTCAATAGGGGAGGGAGGAGATGAGATGGGTTCCAACAGGACAAAATAGGAAAAAGGAGAAAGTTGGTTTTATGACTCATTGTATTCATTATTTATTCAGTTGAGATCAGATCAGTTCTCTTCCACCGAATTGTAGTTTGGGAAAGATAGAAGATTTTTTCTTATTCGTAGTTGCAATGAAACTTGAACTTGCAGCAGGATACATACTAATCTTCTACTGGACGAGAAGATCATACACCTGACCTGAAGGAGCTGCGGGTTTCGCTTTGCCAACACAGCAACCCTTCGACCCGGAAAAGTATGATGATGTCTCTTGTTATGCAGCGACTAAAGCATAACACCGGAATTGCGGAGGCGAATAAGTGCAAAATAAATGGGACTGGACTGGACTGGATTGGTACTTACTGACCTACATATGCTGTGCAGCGGGATTCGATGCGATCGGATCTATCTGTCTGTCTATCTAAATATCTATCGATTCCCCAGGTAACCATCAGGGTAGATCAGATGGAGGTACTTTAGTATAGTTCCGCCCTCAATAATTGGTGAATTGGTAGGTGGCTTAACCAGAAATGAGCGAAGTTATTACTGCTAGTATTGTTGTTGTTGATATGATGGAATTTTCCCTGTCTTCTGATTCGGGACGCTTTCCCGCCGGTGCCGAGTTGCCCTGCGAAAAGCAAAGAAAGGTAAGGTCTTTTTTTTTTTTTTTTTTCCGGCGAGCTGCGGGTGGAGGTGCCGGTGGTGCCACTAATTCAGCCTAGTTTCTACAGTAGTGAGAGTTCTCCACTGCCGGGCCAGTCACTCGCTCCATCAGGGAATTTTTTTTCTTTTCTTTTGTTTTTCTTTGGTTCCAACGTTCCGCTGGACCATCATAGGGGAGAAAAATCAGTGGCAGAAAGATGAACAAGAGAGATATTTGCAGCAAAGAAAAAATATATCCTGCTCAAACTACATCCTGCATCATACAAAACCTGCATTGTAAGTTAGCAGTATCTAGATGTTCCAGGAAGAATATGTACCCTCACCCACTTGTGCACTATGTAAGCAACAGTAAGAGCGAGAGCTTGTGAAAGGTGCATGTCCAGGCTTATCTTGCATCCCAAGGTCTCTCTTCTGCTCTCTCTCAACCTCGCATGATTGGTGCCCTCAAAGCCACACCACTTCACCGCATTTTCCTTCCAGGCGCTCGTTAGCTTGAAAAGGATCGGCGAATGTGATGCCAATAATTCCTCTCTTTTTTCCTCTCCGGACTGCGGCGCTTGCAATGCGAACTGCCTCTCATTGGAGCCGGACCAACGCCTGCGCCTCGGCTTTTCCAGCAATCATTCCGGTCTGATATGGCTTGATCATGCTTTGCAACTCAAGCTCGTAGGTTTAAACTTGGGTCTAAGTCTGCCGTTTCCCCCTCCCTCATTGATTGTTCCATTATCAGTAGTGGTCATCCACACCCACCAGTCCACTTTCTTTGCCCCCCTCCCCCCATTGAGGAAGGGGTGAGGAGGAAAAAAAAAATCTATCCCCGTAGTCAAAGGTTGTGTCCCCGGGCAATGGCATCATGGCGCGCCCTCGAACTAAAAACTCACCAACCAAAAAAATAAAAAAACAGAAAAACAAAAACAAATTACTAGGCAGAAGGGGGAAGCTGGAAATCACTGTGACAACTGCAGCTGCCCCGCCAACTGACTGGGCTAATTAACGGCCATCCTTACACTAGAAGGAGTAGACTAGATAGTCCACTAAAGTACAGTCATCCTGGGTCCCCATCGGTCTTCCGTGGGGACCGCAGTATTTACTGGGAAGGAATCGATACTACTACTAACTAAGCAAGTAACTGACGGGTGCTGGTGCTGGTGCCAATACTGGTGCTATTCTTGTCTTGTCTTGTCCGTACGGCGCTGCTCCGTCCTACCAGTAATTTTTTTTCCTCCTCCTCCTCCCCCTCCTCCCAATCTCTCCCTCTCGAACCTTTTGATTAGAATTTCCCCTCCCTCTTCCCAATCTTGTCTTTACTTTTACCTCTCTCATCATCCATCGCTGTTTGTTTGTACTCCCAAACAAAAGAGTCATTCTTATCATACCCATCTTCCCATCTCCTCACCCCCCTCCTCCAATCTCGTCCTCATCTCTCCGCTGCCCCTCCAAGACATCCTCCCCCTCCCTTACCTCCTCCTCCTCTTCACCTTTCAATTCCACCTTGGGAGGGCGTTGTCTTGTCCTACCACGCCGTTTGCCGTCTGATCGCCTGTATATTATTGCTTTCCTGTCCATTGATATCCTTGCGGTGGCCCGTCGTCTGTTCTGGTCTTGAATATTCCAAGACTCACAAAAACACAACAACTACAAAAAAGCCTAGTCGAGTCCAGCGTCTTACAGTTTTATCTTCCTCTTTTTTTTCTCTGTTTGCGTCTGTTGCATCTTAACGACTGTTACGACTTTTTATGACCACAATGGCCCACCCCGCTGGTGAGACCGTCACAATCTCTGTCCGTCGTCCGATTGACGATCCCGTCTTCGTGGCCGGCACTTTCTCCGAGCCGCAATGGGAGCCTCTCGAACTGAGCTCCAAGATGGTGGATACCGAACCGGATGAGGAGGGATTGGTATCGACAGAGTATCTCTTCTACCGCGAGTTGGAGCTGTCGCCTGGTCAATATCAATATAGATTCCGCGAGGGCGCTTCGGGCCCGTGGTTCCACGACGAGGCTGTCAAACATGGTACGCTTAAACCTTTTTTCTCCCGACGTTGCATCATCGCGCAACCCATCCGAAGCTGACAAACTTACTTGCAACTACAGCTGCAGGGGAAGGAGGTCTGGTGAACAACTATCTCACCGTCGGACCGAGCGAAGATGTCACCGCAGAGACCGAGGAAGCCGCGCCGAAAGAAAACGGCGTCAATGGGACTGCTGAACACGCTGCCCCCGTACAGGAACCCGTTGTCGAGGAGAAGCAGTCCGAGTCGGTCCCCGAGCCGGAACAGAAGAAGGATGCTGAAGTGACGGAGCCTGCGACCAATGGAGACGCGGCAGCCGAGGTCAACGGAACGGAATCCGCCGAGCAGACCGACTCCTCCAAGCACGAAGACGTTACGACAGAGAAGGCCGACGAGGCGACGGAAACACCTGCTGAGAGCCAGCCCGCAGCGAAGGAAGCGGAAGAGGTCTCGGCTGCCCCCACCGTCACTGAGGAGGTGAAGCCTGAATCTGACGTCCCTGTCAAAGCTGAGGAGCAGCCGGAGTCTTCGGTAGAGAGCGCCACCGTCGCGGCCACCGAAAAGGCGGTCGAAGAGCCTGAACACAATGAGGTTTCGGAGGAGGTCACGTCGAAGCCGGCAGAGGCTGCCCCAGAGCCCGCAGCGGAGGAATCGACCCAGGCTGAGGTTTCTGGAGAGCAGCCCGTCGTGGAGGAAGTAACCGCTGAAGTTGCTGCCAAGGATGATGTTGCTGCTGAGCCTGCTGCTGAAGTACCGGCCTCTGAGGAACCTGTCGCCGAGAAGCCGACGGAGTCTACTGTTGAAGAAGCTTCTACGCAGGAGGCTTCCAAGGAAGAATCCGCCCCGAAGGAACCGGAGACCCCCGTTGCTGAGACGACTGCTGAATCTACTGCCGAAGAGCCTACAAAGGAAGCGGAAGAGGTGAAGACTACAGCTACCGAGATCAGTGCTGAGGCTGCTCCCGAAGAGCCCGCGAAGGAGTCGGTTACGGAAGAAGCGGAAGCGCCTAGCACCGAGGTTCCGGCTATCGAGCCCGCAACGGAGGAGCCTGCGCAGGAAGTCGTCAAGGAGGAAGTCAAGGTTGAAGAACCCGTGGAGGAGACTCCTGCCGTGGAGGCCGCCGTTGAAGAACCCTCGAAGGAAGTGACCAAGGAGGAGTCCACTCCGGAACCCTCGACTGCCGAGCCCAGCACAGAAACCGCGGACAAGCCCACCACCGAAGAGGCCCGTGTCGAATCTGCACCTGTCGAGGAGCAGACCACGGAATCCGTTACCGACAAGGACGCTGTGGAACAACCAGCAGAGGAATCCGCTGTCCCTCAAGCTTCCGAAGCCGCTGTCGAAGAATCTGTCCCCGAGAACACTGTTTCTGAACAGACCGCGGAGGTGGCTACCGAGACCCCAGTTGCTGATAAGCCCACTGAGCCATCTGCGGAAGAAGCGCACGCTGAGTCTACTGTGGAGAAGGTGGAGGAGCCCAAGACAGAGGAGCCAGCTGAACAGGAGGTTGCTGAAGGTGCAGTCGAAACTTCGACCGAGACGGAGGAAAAGTCTGCTGAGCCCGCAGAGGAGCACCCCACGGAAGCAACCACCGAAAATGCCGAGCCACCGGTCACGGAGAAGCCGACAGAGGAACCCATCGAACAGATCGCGGAAACCACCGAGGAAGTTGCCAAGGAGGAACCTGTCCAACAGGAGTCTTCTAACGAGCCTGTTACCGAACAGGCTACTGCTGATGCCCCGGCCGAGGAGACCACGGAAACTCCTGCTCAAGACGTTCCTGCCAAGGAGGTAGTGACTGAAACTGTTGCGGAAGAGGCACCTGTCGAGACTTCGACCAGCGAAGTGGCTGAGGAAGCTGCCAAGGTTGACTCGGCTGTCGAGGAGCCGGTGGCTGAGCAGCCTGCCGCCGAGGAACCGGTTATCGAGGCCTCTGTTCCAGAGACAGCTGAGGAGTCTCCCAAGGAACCTGCTGCGGAGGAAGCAGTGGCTAAGGCGGTTGCGGAAGAGCCCGCTGCTGAGGCCATCGTTTCGGAGACCGTTGAAGAGACCGCCCCTCAGTCTGCAGTTGAGGAACCGGCCGCGGAGACTGCAGCCAAGGATGTTGCTGAAGAGCCTGCTCAGGAGCTTGCTGCTGAAGCCGCCACTACAGAGGCTGAGGCATCTGCCCAGCCTGCTGCTGAGGAGCCGGCTGCTGAGAAGCCAGTCGTTGAGGAGTCAGCCCCTGAGGTAACCGCTACAGAGACCGAGGAATCCGCGCCGGAGCCTGTCGTCGAACAGTCTGCTCAAGAGATTCAGCCCGAGGAAGTTGCCGAGCAGCCGGCTGTTGAAGAGCCGGTCGTCGAGGAACCAGTGGCAGAGAAGACAGTTCAGGAAGAAGAACCCGCCAAGGAAGACGTGCCTGAAGTGACGGCTGCACATGACGAGACTGTGAAGGAAGAAGCACCGGCTTCCCAGGAGCCTGCTCATGAAGAAGCTGCTCCCGCAGCTCCCGAGTCGCAGGAGACTGTTGAGGTTGCCGCTGAGGCCAAGGAGGCGGTTGCTGAAGAACCTGAGCATGCTGCTGAAGCCCCGGCTGCTGAAGAATCAGTGAAGGAGGAAGTCGTCGCAGAGACCAAGCCTGAAGAATCCGTCCCCGAGGAAACTACCAAGGAGCCAACCGCGGAGGAGCCTGCTGTTCAGGAATCTCAGCCGACCGAGGAGCCCAGTGAGGACCCTGTCGCAGACGAGTCGACGGACGAATCCTCCAACTTGGCCGAGTCTACTGTCGCTACAACTGCCGGAGACGAGATCGTCTTTGACAACCAGTCGACCAAGGAAACTGAGCCAGTCACCGAAGAACCTATTGAGGAAGCTGTTGAGGAGGCTGTTGTCGAAGAACCTGCTGTAGAGGAACCTGTTAAGGAGGTCGTCGTTGAGGAGCCTGCTGTCACGGAACCAGTCACCGAAGAGCCCGTCGTCGAGGAATCTGGTAAGGAGGCTGTTACCGAGGAGCCTGCTGCCACGGAGCCTGCTGTCGAAGAGCCTGTCAAGGAGGCTGTTGTCGAAGAGCCCGCCGCCAAGGAGGTCGTCGCTGAGGAGCCTGCTGCCAAGGAGCCTGCTGTTGAAGAGCCTGTCAAGGAGGCTGTTGTCGAAGAGCCCGCCGCCAAGGAGGTTGTCGAGGAGCCTGTTGTGAAGGAGGCCGTCGCTGAGGAGCCTGCTGCCGAAGAGCCTGCTGTCGAAGAACCTGCTGTCGAAGAGCCTGCTGTCGAAGAACCTATCAAGGAGGCTGTTGTCGAAGAGCCCGCCGCCAAGGAGGTTGTCGAGGAGCCTGTGACTCAGGAGCCGGCCGAGGAGGCTGCCGTTGAGGAACCTGCTGTCGAGGCGCCTGCGGCTCAAGAGGCTGAAAAGGAGACTGTTGAAGAGCCGGTTGCGGAAGTTGCCCAAGAACATGCGGCAGCCGAGTCGGTCCCCGAGCACTCTGAGAAGGAGGCTGTTGCTGAGGCTACTGTTGCTGCAGTTGCAGCAGTCGCGGCGGCGGAGGTTGTCGACAAGGTTGCTGAGCCAGCTGTTCAGGAGCCTGAGGCTGCAACCGCTGAAGCTACTGAGGCTCCGGTTGAGACGGAGAAGGAGATTGCTCCCGCAGAGCCTGCCCCTGAGACCCACGAAGAAACGGTCAAGGCTGTAGAGCCACAGGAGCAGAAGGCTGCGGAGGAAGCTGTTGCACAGGTCGAGGAGCAGGTTACCGAGCCGGTGCACGCGCCTAAGGATGAGCCGGCTGCAGTTGAGACTGTCGTCGAGCCAGCTGCTACCGAGGAATCCCCTAAGGCCGAAGTTGCTGAGGCTGTTAGTGTCGAGAAGGAGGAACCTGTCCAGGTTGAAACTGTCAGTGAGCCAGCCCCAGCTGAGCCTCAAGCCAAGGAAGTGCCTGTGCCTGTGCCTACCGAGGTGGAGGCTCCTGTTGAGGCCAACACTGTGTCAACACATGAAGAGCCTATTCCTGAGACGGCCAAGGAGACCGCTCCTGAGGAGTCTGCAAAGGACAGCATCTTCAGCCCTGAAGTTCTGGGCGCAGGTGTTGCTACGGTTGCTGCCGGTGCTGCCATTACCGCCGGAGTGTATGCGGCCACTCACAAGGAATCCGAAGTTGTTCCCGAGCACGTCGAGTCCAAGCAAGATCCCGTCCAGCCTGAGAACACAGACAAGGCAGTCGTCGCCGACCACAAGCCTACCGAGCGTAAGGATTCCCCATGTCCTGCAGCGAATCAGCTGGGAGTTACCGAATATGAAGCTGACCCTGTCACAGCGGTTACCGAGGCGCCTTCTACCGAACAGGCATCTGCATCTAACCAACAGCCGCATGTTGAAGACGATGCCGAGGAGCAGACCAAGAAGGCTACCGAGCCCCAGCCCGCCACCGCCGAGCCCGCCGCGCCGTCCGAGAATGCTGCCGACAAGGCAGTTGCCACCAAGGGCGACGAGGAAGATCGTGCCCAAAGTCAAAACCGGTCAGTCACAGCTGTTTCTCTGAACCGTAAACATGACAGCTGGTTTAAGACCATCCTCCGGGCTGTGTTCACCAATTTCTTTGGGGCTATCTTCTCGCCGTTCCGTCGTCGTGGAAGGAACAACCAGTAGAGTCGTGTCGGGTGTTGAAGACCGAGACGTTTATTGTTCATGATTGTGGTTGCCAAAGCTAATATGGTTCAGGAATCTGTTCTTGATGAGCGTTTTTGCTGCTCCATTGCTAGCATTTGTTTGGCATGCATATACCCGATGATTGTTTGAAGTTGCCGAGTTTGCGCGCCCACCAATTATCCGTCGATTCCCCTGTATTTGGTATTCTGCTGTCGAGCTGTTTTTCGCTCTCCTCTCAAATTGTCTGAATATTTGATTCCGCATTCTTAATCGTTCGTTCCTTTTGTCAGATTGGTAGTAGTTCTGTTGCAGTTTTCTGCCAGTATGTAATGATGTGCATGATGATATGATATAATGATATGATTTTAGATATTGTTCGTGAGACTCTTGATATTCATTTAGAAGGATCTGGTCTTCATTTAGCTTCTTAGACCTTAACCTACAAACTCTTTAGGCTTGTTGTAGCTCTCCCTGTCTGTACTCGAAGGATCTAATATGATTTTCGAGCACTCCCCTTGTAATATTCTCCCAATACCCGGGTCTGCGTTGAAACCGGTATTTCCTGGAGGAGGAAGCCCGTTCCGCATCTAAGTTTCCATTTACACATCTGCAAAGCGAGAGAAATCACTGAAACACCAGAACAATCAAGTGAGTCAAGCTTGCATTGTAGTCTCTTCTTCCCACCGAACCTTAGATCTACATCAGCTAGATACTATACACCCAATACTACAATAAAATCGCAGCAATCAGCTACAGACCCAACCTTAAACAGAGCTACCTTATAGATACAGATATCAATTTACCTTAGAACCCGATCTCCCAGCACATTGCACATTGCAACCCTCATACCTCACACCTCACACCTCACATCCACCCACAGACCTCCAGACCATCTAGAGCAAGTAGCATATAATCCATTCACACCAATTCACCACCCTCTCTCTGCCTCCCAGCCACCCTGCCTCAAACCCACCAGCGATATCTACCAGACAACACCTAGACCCAGTGCTCATTCACTACCCCTAACAACCACAAGTATCTCCAAACCCGTCCAGCAAAACCACAGTAGTAGAAATCGTAACACTGGCCCTCAAAGAACATGCAAACATGCATACATACAAAACACATCTCAAACGTCGAGATGTTTACTTACCTCTGTTTCTTCTTCTCATCTTGGAAATCCATCTCGTGTTACGTTCTGTCGCGTCTCGTTCCAGTTCATTCTCATGATACGCTTCATCATCTTCCAGATACAGATAGAACTTTCTTGTTCACTACGCTTAGTCGTCAATGCGTCCTGCTGTAATTTACCGTGCTACGTTCCTTCTGATCCTTTTTCGTTCAGCTCAGCTCTACCAGCGGTTGCGTGAACGAGCGAACGAGAAGGCCAACGAAGGGAAGGGTTCTAATCTTTAATTCGATATTGGCAAAGGTATAGTATTACTTTATCCTCTTCTTGAGATTCATTAAGTATCCTAGGATAGAGAATCAGAGTGCTCACGGTGCTAGATACAGAGTCCGGTTCCATCCACAGAATAGACGTGATAAAGCTGGTGAGTTACCTGTTCGATCCTGGGGATATCTGAATCGTAAAAGGAGAAAAGCAAAAAAAGAAAGGAAGACACACAGCTAACATGCCCATGAATGTTCAGCACACAGTGCTTCTTCATCATGTCCTTCAAGGACGGAAACGCTTGGGCTCTTCGACGTGCCAGGGAGAGAGAACAGATGAGACTGAGCGGTGATACTGAGCAGGGGAGTCTCTCGTCCTTGAAAATCGGTAAATCCTCTCCTTCTCTGTCACAAATCAAAGGAAAAGAAAGAAAGAAAGCTAACAAAAAGAAACAGTTAAAACGATCTCGCCAGATCTCGGCAAATTAGACTTCGACTCCGACCTTGCTCTGCCAATGCCAAATCCTCGCACTGCTCGAGCCAACTCGATCGTAAACGACTCTCTCTCCTCTTCCCCTAGCATCCCTGCCAGTGGAAGCGGAAGTGGAAGTCTCTGGAGCAGAAGCATTGCTAAGAAACGCTCGTTCACTGAACCGGGCCGTTTGGCAGCGGCGGCAGCATCAGCTGGTGAGAAAAAGTCGGACAAGAAATCAACCTTCAAGGCTCTCAAGGCCAAGCTCAGTTTGAAGGATCTGAAGAAGGAGTTTCGCAAGGAGGTCCCACCGGCAAGTACGATGCCGAAAATCACTATACTCCGGAATTCTTCATCTTCAGATCCTTTTGCTAGAAAGGGGAACAATTTCGAAGTCGAGAGGCTGTATACTCCCAGACCTAGGGTGATGGAGGTGGGTACGGAGTCGCTGTCGCGAAAGTCAAGTGTGATTCGGTTGGATGATTGTCTCAAGGATGTCAGAAAGGCGTCGGATTCTTCCGTGAGAACACCCATGAAAGATGGTATTGCGGGTGGTGTCGGTGGTGAGCGTATGTCTGAACTGGGTACTAAGTTCAGACATACCCTCATCCACAGCAACGACGCCGAAGAGGGGCTTGCTTCTAACCTGCTCGATGCCGTTCTCCTGAGCGGATCGTCGCCAGCTGCCCGAACAGGAGAATACAGAAACAGCAGACTGCCGGAGGTCGTCAATACACCTCAGCGCGCTTGCAGTTACGCAGCTGAGCCGGCGTCTCCCAAAAGTGCGGCTTCCACGGTCCGCGAGAGCGAAGCTGCACGCATGTACTCTCCATCGGTGTACGAGACGGCCTTGTCTGATAGAATGTCAGATCTGCCACGTCGCGATTACGGGGTGACCAGCGTTGAGGATGTCATTTCGCTCACGCCAACCCGGGACAGTGACTCGTCCGTCAAGAAAGGTTCCGACACCCGTCTGTCGTCATGGGCGTCTCCTGCGTCGACGTTCCACGCTGGTCCTGATAGATCGCCTAGCGACTATGTTTCCGTCGATAAAGCGCAGCTCATGGGTTCCACTGGTCGGGGTGGCTTCGCCCCTATGCCGCCAGACCCGGAGTATCAAAACACGGCGGCGCTGGAGGAGCAACTTGCTTCGCACGTAGAGCAGCTCCATTTCCACGTGCAACATGCGGCCAGTAAACTCGTCAAGACATTTGAGGACAAAAACAACTGGCACATGGACCAAGTTCTTCGCCATGTGGACACGATGGTTGACCTAGCTCAGGCCATCAACAAGAAAGCGGCTGCTCAGACTGAGCTACTCAGGGAGGCGCAGACGGCCGTCGCGGATGTCAGGGCCCATATCGACACATTGCGTCGCGAAGTGCGCGTCATCAAGTCAAAGATCATTACTGCGATCCACGAGGAGATTGGCAAGCTCAGATACGACCTCCAAGAGGAGGGTAAGCTTGGCCCTGGCAACCCAGCATCTGAGGGCATCTTGACCCCCAGTGCTGGGCTGCAGGGCCCGTCGTTTCCTGTGTTGGTGAACCGAGACTTGAGCGAGCAGAAAGATGGGATGGCCAAGATGCTGCAGAAAAAAGAAGATGCAAAGGATGATGAGAAGGAGATGAAGAAGAAGATTGAGCAAGAGAAAAAAGAAGAAAGAAAACAAGCAGCCCCGTCGACCGTGTTACGCAGTGCCAGTCTTGTGAATAGCACGTCCTCCGCTTACCTGAGCGTCAGAGACCATCAGCACCAAATCACTGAAAAGCGTGTTGCCTGGAAAGATGATTATGCAGACTCTTCAGGATCCCCGACTCCAAAGGCATCCACCTTTCTTGATCTCCCAGACTTGCTTGTGCCTGCAATCGAACAAGCCGAAGCTCTTCTCACTCCTGCTGCACAGCCCAAGATGGAGAAACCTGCATCCAAACGCAGCTTCTTTAACCTGCGTCGTCACCGTGACAGTGACAATAACGCCAGTCGCACGCAGGAGAACAAGCACCTAGCTGGTGACAACAACAAGGCACAGGAGAACAAGAACAAACCTCAGGTTGTCGACAACACCAAGCTTACTACACCCACTTCCAACCAGGAATCATCTGTCGACCCCAGCACCATCCACCCACTCCACCGCACCCCCGAGCAGCGCAGAATCCTCATCGAGCGAGATCTCGAACGCATCCGTCTCGAAAAGCAGCAACTGGCCATGCTGACAACTCCAAGTCCAACTCCTGCTCGACGTCCCGGCGTGCTCAAGCTGTCTAAACCTCACACTTCAATCAGCGCTTCAAATACTCTTACCACTCCCTCATACGATGATGGTACCTCCTCATCACCTCCTACTCTCCACGGCTGGCCTCTCCCAGACGTCTACAAGAACCGGTTGCCAATCTTGCCATCCCGCAGCTCGAACTCGGCCTCGACCCCAGCAGGCTTCGATAACCCGTATCCGATCTTCAAACATCCCGTGCCTGCTTCTAGCTTGGGTAATCATACTCCTACCGGGTCCTCTTCTTCGCAGGGCGGTGCTGCTGCTGCTGCTGGTGTTGTGAGACCTCATCGTCCGGCTCCGCTTACTTTGGTTCCTCCTAATAATGCTGGGCTTGGACGGAAGAGGGAGGGGTCTGGAAGACATCGAAGTGGAACGTTGGAGAGGGTGGAGGAGTGATGAAGATTCGATGAAGGTATGATGATAGTGGAATGGCTGACTATCATTCAGTTTCAATTATTGCTTGTGTTTCTTTCCAATTATGAGGTTGACGATGTCATGGTTTTATGACTTATGGTATCATGACGAGCGATGTTATGTTGCTTTTTCGTTGGTTTGTTGCTTTGCTGTTGATTGAGCGGGTATTATGAGTTTACGATGGGATGAGGTGTCACTGGTGTTCTGAAGAATCACTTATGAATTCATAATGGGAAAACGCATGGAAACGTTAAAAAATAGGAGTTGGCGGGGTTTCTCATTTGTTCATTTGTTTCATTTTACCGGGTATCGGATGTTCTATGGGAATGATGAACAGATAAAGATGATATGATAATGACTGAAAAAAGTTCGAAATGGCAAGTGAAGTAGTAGTAAGAAAAAGGTGTAAGAAAGATAAAATTGACCCGCTAATTAAACAATGACTCTATTTCCGCGTCGCAATCATTTTCTCTACATCCAAAGCGGCATCCCGAACTTGAGGACAGTAATGCTGGCGCAACAACTCTCCCTCCCAGATCGTGCCCGCGAAGACATTGGTCGCCTCAATGTCGGTAGCGTACGCATTGAACACACCGTCTCCCTTGCGCTCATCACTGTGCCACAGCGAGGAGATGCGACGTGCGTTGTGCTTGGCCACCTGGTTCATAAGCGACAGTGTCGCGAGGGCGGACTTCTCGGGCAGTTGAAGCGAAGTCGTCATCAGTCGCTTTGAGAAACTGCCTAGTCGGACAGGAGGGGGCATTCCATGTGCGCGGGATATAAGTGTAGACTGCAAGCAACGAAGGAGCAGCACCATGGGCGTCTGGAAGTTGACCTTCTTCCTGGATCGCCAGGCCGGGTTCGCTTCGGGGGAGTTGGGGTCGGGGAGGCGGAGGGATTTGTCGGGGTTGTATTCGACGTCGGGATTGATGGAGAGGTTGTAGAGAGAGCGGTAGAGGTGTTTTACGAAGAAACTCAGGTCGAGGTGGAGTGTGCTGGCGGCCTTGCTGGCGTCTTGTCCTTCCAGAAGTGCGAAGGCAGTGACGGTACAAAGGAGGGCTTCGCGCTGGGCGTCGCGTGTCGTAGCTGGCTCCGCATCATCGGTTTCTTCTGTCTCGTCCTCTTCTTCCTCGGCTCGATCGGCATGGCCGATCAGGTCCTTCAGTGCTTCCAGCAAGTCACCGAAGAAGTCCTGGTTGATCAGGTGGGCGTACTTGGCAAGACCCTCGAGAACGGGGCCCATGAGCTTCGGAATGCGGAGCTTGAGGATTCGGAAGTAGACACCGAAGACGAGCTTCAATGTCTCTGCTTGATTCTTGTCTCTCTCCTCATGGGACACCAAGGCGTCGGCCTCCTTCATATCCTTCTCGACTGCCTTGCGCTCCTTCTGGACCTTGCGTTCCCGCTTGGTGCGGAACTCACGCTTCTGCTTGGGCTTCTTACCGAATTGCGGGGTCTCCTCCTCTTCTTCGCGGTCGATCCTGTCTCTTGACGCCTTGCGGGAGAATTCGGACAGCAGACGGAGGTGGAGGAAGGTATCCAGGACGGTCTCATTGATGCGGAATTCCTTCGCCTTCATCATCTTCGACAGCAGGCGGACAGCCTCGAGTGACACAACTCCATCCTCATCCCTTATAAAAACCTCCTCCATCGTCTCGCGGCATTTGACGAAATCGGCATCGACTTGTTTCCGGGCGAGGCGGTTGACGAGGATCTTCAGGAGCTCGCTACGGAAGTTGAAATGCGCCACGGAAAGGAGCAGGTTGCAGGCGCAGTTAATCGCAATGCTTTTCAAGCCGGGGTCCACCTGGGGGCCATCCTTCTTGGCTGGTTTCGTGAGTTCCACCAGCTTCTGAATGTAATGCTTGTAGTTCGAAAGAAGGGATTGTTCGAATGTCCGTAGCTTGCGCACTTCCTTGGAGATTTTCGCGGACATGTCTTCGTCGCCGAGGGGTCGGATTCGATAGCCAGGAATAACGTCCTTGTACACTGCGGCCTGGGCGGCAAGAGCCAGTTTCTGGATCGCAACATGCTCTCCCCTCTCCACGATGTCGGCCATTGTCTTGAACAGCGGCATGTTCTCTTCCGGATCTTCATTGATTAACATAGCAAGCCGTGCAAGTTCCTCCTTGGTCTGGATGATTTGCAGCTTCAAAGGGATTTTCGGCTTTTCCTCTTCAACCTCTTCCTCATCTTCATCGGAATCCGCATCTTCCATATCCTCGTCGTCATCGGTACCCAAAAAGCTGTCGGATTCTTCAGCCTCCGGCTCAGGTTCCGGTTCCGCCACATTCTGTATACCTTCCGCGGTCTTTATAGGCAATCTCGTCTGTTCCTTGTCCTTCTTGCCCAATTTGCGCGGCCGCTGCTCATAGTCTTGTTCAAGGTCCCACTCGGCGGCATTGTTGTAGAAGTCGCTGGCAGACGCACCACCAGAGGATTTGGAGCCTCGTTCTTCATCTCCAGGAGGGCTCACCCGTCTCCTTTTAGTCGTACGTGCAGGAGCCATCTTGAGGTGCCTGGGGTATTTTCTGGGGTGTGATAGCGGCAAGTTGTTTGCGCGGGTTGACCGTCCGAAACTTTTTTTCTGCGGTGCCAAGACCTGGACGCTAAAGGCGGCCGCTCCACCTTGTCTAGAATTTTTGTTCCCGCGGAGCTTCGACTTACAAAGGCTGCATCGCAATCGCGTCTGGAGATCTTCCTGCGCTTTCCTGCTTGTTGATAACCTATTCAGTTTATCGCATTTGGTGCAGTGAACTGCAAGAATTTTCCAAGATGCGTCAACTCACCGAAGGTAGGTACAACCATCTCCGTCTGTTGTGATTCTCGCGCATGGATTCTTATTTCGCTTCTGTTTAGAGGAAACCCGGACTTTGTTCGAAAAGTTGGCCAACTACACTGGAAGGAGTCTTAACAACCTGATCGCACCTCCTTCTGGTTCCGAAGATGCCAACGACCGCTATGTTTTCCGTCTTCACGGCAGCAGAGTATACTACCTGAGACTTTCTCTGGCGAACCTCGCAACCAGCATTCCTCGCGCCAACCTCCTCACCCTCGGAACCTGCATCGGAAAGTTCACCAAGACCGGAAAGTTCAGAATCCAGCTTACGGCTTTGGATGTCCTCGCTCCTCATGCGCGCTACAAGGTGTGGATCAAGCAGAATGGTGTGATGCCGTTCCTCTATGGCTCCAACGTGGCCAAGGCCCACGTCGGAAGATTCAGCGAGGACTGCCCGGAGAATGCCGGTGTAATCGTTATGGATATGAATGATACGCCATTGGTAAGAAGACCTTGGCTGGTTTGAGATAATTAGAGGCTGATATACGTTAGGGATTCGGTGTGACTGCCCGGTCGAGTGCTGAAACCCGGAGACTGGAGCCCACAGCCAATGTGGTGTTCCGTCAGGCAGATATCGGAGAGTACCTGAGAGAAGTAGGTTGACCAAGTGTCACATTCATGGTATCAATTCGCTGACATCCCCTTAGGAAGATACTCTGTTTACGACCTAAGCCAAAGCCTTGCATACGCGGGATCGAACATGGGAGATATATACTAGATACCTGGGCATTCTCGCAGGAGTTCTGGAGTCGTCTGTCTGTACATTTAGAAAAGTGTTTCTCAATTCACCTTATCCATCTATTATCTCAAGTATTTCATGTGACCTTGGCTCTGCTAGACACCCGTAGCTTCATTAAAGTAGTCTATAGCGTGGCAGAAATTTTCAGGTCCCTTAGAATATCGAGTAGCAAGCCAATTCCATCGAATGGTAGGAGTAAGTGGTGGTGATGAAAGATGCGACCTGAAGCTGGCAGGATGTTAGATGCGGGGCACGTGCACGGGCACCTCTCGCTCAGCGAGCTCGATTCGGAGATGCGAAGTTTCCCCATCCAGTCATTCCAGCAGCCGGATTAACATCACTTCTGTAAACTCCTCACCTTGTAGCTAGTGTGTTCACGGCTATCAACCTTTTGAAATCTTCACTTTCTCGTTGCCATCCTGACGAACCCCTACACCCCCTCTATCAGTCAGGATCTTCCCCGCAGGCCACTGCCTGCCTCACCCCACCATGCCGCCTTACTCAACAGCTCAAAAGCAATGTATAATGCAATTCGTGAACCTCACCCAAGCAAAGGATGCAGTAGCCGCAAAGGTACATATTGTCTCATTGCTTCTTTTGCTTCTCCTTCCGCAGATGCCATATCGTCCAACCAGTCTTATCTGCGCTCATCACGTGTTCCTCCATGACTGACTTCTCGCATGCATATAGTTCTTGAAAGCAGCTCGCTGGAATGTGGAGCAAGCTCTTGATGCGTGAGTATAGAATTTTTTGTGTTCTATATTCTCCCTCTTTACATCTTGCTATGCTATTGCGTTTCCACTCTTGCGGCCGCGGTTCAAGGGACCGATCATCTTAATACCTCGCTTGGTCATTTCAATACGTTAGGCCTGGCGACATCTCATCTGTCTGTATACCTCGTCCAGCGGGACTGAATCAAGGTACTGCTAGGTGTTGGTGCAAAGCCATCCTAAAAACACCTCATTGTCCACACATGAACGCATGCCGTCGGGCGGAGACGGCCGAAGTCGTAAATTTGACGCTGTCAGATGTCACGCTGTCGCATGCGATGTGCAGTAAATCGGCTATCAATTAAGTTTCTCTCACCTCAGAAAGTTTTACCTGCGGCAGCTTCAGACAAGAGACCTCGACAAGCGTGCAGTATGTCTGATATCAAATGTCGAAATCGACGTCTTTCAACCAGATTTTCTCGCACTTTACCTGGAATTCGTGCACTAAAGAAGGCTGCACTGAGGTCTATTTCCCAATCATTTTGATCATACAAGTACCTCTCTTTGTGGAATGCCTACCTCAAGACCGAAGAAGAACGGGACATCCTGCTACAATTGAGACCAGCCCAGCCTGCGTATTGAAATCCAAGCATGCATTAGAAATCATCCACACTTGGCATTCTTATATCCTCTGCTTCATACACTCACCAACCATAAGATTCAACCAACTGATCTCTAACAGTCGCTAATATCAACCTCACCTCCAGATACTTCCAAAGCTCGTCCGGTGCCGGCGGTAGCACATCCTCATTGAGCAAGATCTTCGACAGTTATAGAGGTTCGCGCACCCTCCCACCACCATGAAATCTCAAAACTAACATCCACCAGATGCCCCAGAAGACAACCCCGACGGGATCGGCATCGAAGGAGCCATGAAATACCTCGGGGACATCAAAGTCGGCCTCGACGAAGTGGCATGCCTAGGGATTGCCGAGCTACTCAAATCCCCCTCAATGGGCGAATTCACCCGTGAAGGCTTCATCAACGGCTGGAGAATAACTGGGTAAATACCCTACTACCTCTCGTCATCCCGCCCCCACCTACATCCAACACAAGCTGATATATGGATATAGATCCGACTCCGTCGACAAAATGATCGCCCACGCCGCCGACATGCGCGCGCGCATCCCCATCCAACCGGACCTCTTCCGTCGCGTCTACCGCTTCACCTTCCCCCTATGCCGCATGCAAGGCCAGCGGAATCTGCAGTTCGAGATCGCGGCGGAGCAATGGCGCCTGTTCTTCACGCCGCAGAATGGCGGGGTGCAGTGGAACACGAGCACGACTCCGTGGTTGGATTGGTGGATTGAGTTCCTGGAGGAGAGGGGGAAGAGGCCCGTGAATAAGGATCTGTGGGAGCAGGTGGAGGTGTTTATGCGGAAGACGCTGGAGGATGAGAACTTTGGGTGGTGGAGTGCGGATGGGGCGTGGCCCGGGGCGTTGGATGATTTTGTGGAGTGGGTGCAGAAGAAGAGGGGGAAGGAAGCGGGGGAAGATATGGAGGTTGAGTAGTGGATGTTTTCTTTATTATTCTCGATATTCGAATCAATACGTTGTCTACATGTGGTCAGGTAGATGAATGGATGGGTTTATAATATTACTATTACTGGTATGGTGGTGGTAAGAGATGGTGTAGGAAATCTTTAAATCTTGGTATTTTGTTATAGGTATGAAAACTATGGCGACAGTGATAGACAGAAGAGGTATGCAGCATGGTGGTGTCGCCAAGGAGAAGAGAATAGAAATCGAAAACATATTCATCATAACAGGGGCAGGGCAAACATATCTTCATCTCGACGCCAGAGCTCTATTATGAGAGGTATACCCGGGTCAGATTAGGATGTCATGGGGGTAATGAAATGGATGACAGGAGAGGTGTGGACATTCCGATAAGGTGGCTGGGCTGAGGCAGCCGTTCGATCCGGCAGTTCCTCGGTTTCGGGAGGACATACCCGATCGAACACACTGCTCTAACCGACCATATCGGGAAGTCCACACTAACCAGTCGGTAGTCATAAGCTAGGTACAGTATATTTACATCGTTTACCGGTAGTCGCCCTTGTCGTACTCGCTACCGGGTCCACGGCGTTGGTCGTAGCGCTGTCGTGCTAGGTTAGCGACTGGTCGCGTCGGCGGGATCGTCACGTAGTTGATTTACCTTGCGGAGAGCCTCAAGACGCTTCTTCTTGGTGTGCGTGTTGACGTAGGTACCAATGACGAACCCGACAATGTTGAAGAAAGGCACCCAGGTGTGCTCGGGGAGGAACTTCTGAGCAAAGGCCAGCGCGATGGGCGAGGTGACCCAGCTGACCTTCATAACGGGCATGAAACCGGCCCGCACGGTAGCGCGGACCTGGTGGAAGGTGCGCGCGCCCGCGATAACGGCCATGCAGCACAGGTACACGGCGTTTTGGATGGGGGAGACCTGCGTCGCGTCAGCATTCCAGCCGCACGTCAGAAGGGAGTGTCAGATCGAACATACCAACAAGTTGCTGGCGAGAATCTGCAGGATCTTGGCCTTGATGCTAGTCCGGCCAGCGAAGACCCGCTGCAGAATTCCAATGAGGAAGTGGCCCAGCGGGGCGCTGATGAACATTCCGTAGAGGGCCATTTTGGGGACGCGGGCGCTGAAGTAGTGACCGTGCTTGCTGACATCATGGGCGATCCACGAGGCCAGGATTTCTTGCAGACTGGACAGGACACCGGAGGTCAACATCTTAGTGCGCAGGGGGTTGGACTGCAGTTGGCGGAGGTAGAGCTATAACGGACGCGCATTGTCTCAATCAGTGGACTGCAAAACACGCATTCGGGGTGTGATTACACAGGCGCAAAACCTACAGCGAGATAGCCATCGCCAGTCAACCGGTTTCCAACCTTGTGCACCAATTCCTTTGTGTCCTCCCGTATCGAGGTGACGGCCTCATCCTGGAACTTGGCAGACATTTTTGCTGATATGGTGGGTGTGTGTGATGGTGTGGGTGAGGCTGAAAGTGAGGAAAGAGAAGAAAGATTAAGCGCGCGCGATATGGTCAATTAGAAGGACGGGAGCCAGAAGACGATAAAGTCAGGAAGACGGCAGCTACGGATATTACGGGACACGGTCAGCCAAGCCAAACAAGGAGTGGGGTGGGAACCACAATGGAGATTTGGTGGAGATGGAGAACGAGAGGGAAAGGATTGGAGTGGGTTGGGGAAAGAAGGTAGGACAGACAGACAACAGACAGAACAGAGGTGAGATTTGAGATTAGGTGGAAAACATGGGGTTGGCGACGGAAGATGCGCTGTCCCGCATAGAACGGAAGGGAAAAGGAGGACCAGGGGGGGGGAGAGAGGGAGGATGATTGTTGGCTGGTGGATGATTTGTTGATGGGCAGCAACAGCACCCGCCAGCCAAAACAGCTAACTGAACTTAACGAGGCTAAGGAACGAACGGGAACGAGTCAAGGGAAAGGAAGCAAAGGAGGAGGCTGGTTTGTTCGGGAAGATGAGCCAAAGCTTACCGAGGTCGGAAGAGTTCCTGGGCGAGTTGAATGAGATGCAGCAAAACAGTATGGGGAAGGTCAACGCGGATAAGAAACCGTGAGACCCAGTCAAGTCAATCCACGGATCAATTCAATGGGAGGGACCAACAGCTGCCCTAAGCTGACAGTAGTACTAGTAGTCTAGTAGTGAGTAGTTCCAACTTCACCGAACACAGCCAGTCAAGTCAATTAAGACTAGTTAGTGAGTAGATAGAAGCAGTGACTGGCTACTGAGCTGTTGGGAATGTGGAGGACCAGGGAGTGCAGTCAATAATAAAAACAATAATAATTTCACTGTCGGTCATTCCATCGGCAAATGGCGAACCTCGCCGCTTTAATACCCGTGCCTCGGGCTGCCCGCCTTTCGGTCACCTCCGACATGCGGGCAAGCATTAATCTTAATTGTCCCATGTCCACCTCCCGATGCCTCGCAATATCTGTCATTAATTTCTGCACTTTGCAGGCATCATCTGTATTGGGATTATATATATGGTACTAGGCTCATTATGATCCTTTTCCAGGCTTATCTCACAAACCCGGTATTTCAAGATGGCCTATTTCCTAAAGAGGAAAGGGACCAGCCCAAAAGGTGCACGCCGAGTGCAGCCTGGAACAGAAAATAACGGAGCTTGTATCCAGAGTATCACTCATCCTGGGTATTTTTCTGATTCTATATCTGCTATGCACATTTCCTATCCACTAACAACTGCACAGGTAGAAAAGTGTTGCTCATATAATGCTGCCCTTGTAGAAATGAATGCTTCATCACGGCCCTAGGCCTTGCCATTACTGCACTCCCAATCTATAGGCTATGTGCATGTCAATCTGGCGTTCACGATGCTCCAGTTACAGTGCTGGCAAGCACTTCATTATGAATGCTCGTTTGAAGCGTTTGAATGCCGAGACCATGGACCCGGTCAGTGGTGAAGAGGACTGACACGTCCACGTCTATCACAATGTCTCAACAAACACTCAACCGTGTTTCCTTTCCTCACAGGAAGCCTCTCCATCATCGGAATTCATCCTTGGGGTCTTCATTTCCATCGTTGTGATAGACCTGGACATCTCATCTACTTAAGGACCATGCCTTCTGATACTCCTGTGGACGAGGGACGTGGAAGCCCATCCGAAAGGTCAGACTCACCACCCTCTCAGCTAGTCTTCCTTCCACCCCCCAATAGCGTGTCTTCCTCCGTGAGATGGGATAAGCATCCTACTTTCGAACCGGTTGTTGATCCGTTTTTCAACCTTGTGGCTCGTCGAGAGGACGGCAGACCCCGTCTCTTCCCTCCGTTTTCGGGGTGGAATGATGACCAACCTAGAACTTGCGGTGACCCCTATTGCAAACACGATGTCGTTGTCCGCGAGTATGCACTTGACAAGCACGAGACATGCGAGTCCTGCGGTCTGGTTCCGGCGTTCGGCTGGTTCTATCGCTGTGGTGTAGACATCACCGGCTTCTCTTACCGCATGGGTCCAGGCCAGGCCCCGGTTCTCAGTCCTTGGATATCCGACGCTATCAAGGCTGGTCATTACACAGGAATACAGAAGAATATTCTAATGTGGCAGAAAACCAGAGTCCTGCAGACAGTTGCCGCGGAACACACCGAACACCTTGTTGCTTTCCCTGTAACAGAAGTCATCTATGGCATAGGGGATGACGATGACGACGAAAATCCTCACGTGGATTTTGTTGAAGACGTCTCTCATGCAGGTTCAGACCAGTTTGCCGAAGACCGCCCCCTGATCCAATCGTCAGTCTATCCTCCTTGCAGCCATCGCGCATGCCATAACTGTGCACCTTATCTCCAAGAAAGAGCCTGGCTCAGCATTGACGAGGTATGCAGAGACACGACTGTCAAAGCTCCCAGTCAGTGGGATTTGCGTGACCGCAGTATCTCCGATGCAAACATTGTCAGGAACTTGGGACTCCGACGTTTCTCACCATCACGTCCCGGAGCTGAACCAAGCACATCGCTCACTGAGGACAGTAAAACACCATCGGCCCTGTTGAAGAAGCTTGTGGATAAAGCATCCAAGAGTTCCGGTTCGTCTAAACCTACCAAACCGACCACCACTGTTCTTCCGGCACTTACTGCCCAGATTGCTGGGTCCGTTGCTGGGTGTTTTACCAGCGCTCCTCCTACCGCATCAAGTCTTGCTCGGCCTATCGAATCATTCGCTGCTCCATCTACTCAGCCGTCTGCTGCACCACTCACCGCGCCCCCTCCGCCTCCTCATCTTGAAATTCCCGAGTGGCTCATGGCAGGTGCCAGTTCTTCTACCTCACGCTCCACAAACTCAGACACTAGGAACTCGCAAGCAAGGCCATCGCAGGCAGGGTCGTCGCGAGCAGGGCCGTCTGGAACGTCTCGACGGACCCCTACTATCTCACCGCAGTCAGTGAGTGCCCAAGGCGCGTGGCACAGTATTAACAAACATCCTCGCCGCCCGAATCTCAGTGTTGGTCGCCCGCGTACGATCGTTAGAGTGCCGGCAACCGTGAATGAAGAATACGAGCAAGATTATTGGTCTGGAGGAGATCATGAAGAAGATGATGATTACGACGAGGACGACGAGGACGATGAGTCGGGTGGTTGTCTCCTCGATCTCGCATCCCGTGCAGAGGAGGACAGAGAACACTGTTCCTAAGTAACGATCGACAAAGAATACGAGCGCCCAAAAAGCAACGAAATATTATTGGCATACAGCCAGAAGGGTATTCAGCTGGTGGTGACGGCAATCAAGTTGCTATTACGAATGGCTCCGATCTTCGCGGGATGCGCACGGAATCTTAGTTCCTACGACACTACATTGCCATAATGTGGGGGTATGAAAATTTCCTTTTCATGTAATCTCTAATATGCCTGATCAGAATATGCCGACAGGTCAATGATCACAGCAAATTCTCAGTTCTAATCACTCATATCATAAAAGTCATGGAAATGAAACTCTCCAGTTTGTCATTATCTAAGTGTTGGTAATTAAGCATAAGAAGCAGTCTA
Organism: Aspergillus welwitschiae; assembly: GCF_003344945.1. Lineage (NCBI taxonomy): Eukaryota > Fungi > Ascomycota > Eurotiomycetes > Eurotiales > Aspergillaceae > Aspergillus > Aspergillus welwitschiae. Next base: position 69,249 of record NW_020798707.1, on the reverse strand, counting down.
GTATCTAATCACCATCTAATCTGTAGAACCCACCGTCGGCATCCCCAACCGCGGCAGGTCCATCCACCAAGGACCCATTCCGAGCCAATTCCGAACCTCGGCACCGCGCCAAGCGCAGCTGCTGGTCAGATGCTTGAATGACGATCACGCTCGCTCTCTTTCCCCATGATAAAGTCCCCGAACTCCCCGGTGTCCGCAATATCATCCAGCAATGTCGACATAATACCACCGAGAAAACGACCATGGCCGACCCTGAACCCTCCCCTACACCCGCTGCTGCTGCACACGTCCCGAACCATGAAAAACACAGTGAGGGGAACCCGGTGAACAGTCCTGCGGGTGACTCAACATCACCGCCGGTATCGTCAATAACCGGCGCTCGACGCCGCCAGCTGCTGGCAGCTCTCAAGTCAACAGACCGTACAGTCGACCGGTTCGATAGGTGGGCGCCGCTTCCTCCTCGCAACATTCTCCTACCCTCCATAACCCAACTACCACTCCAATCCCGAGAGCCATGCACATACATCCCACTAACTCCGACACCCCCACCACCAAACAGACTCATATCCACAGCCGCCGGCCAGGAACGAGTTCTCGCAGTAACAGGCTACCTCGCACACACCCTACACCACATCCTCTCCTCCGCACCATGGATCGCCTTCCAAGCGCGTCTCAGCCTGCTCGCCCGTCTACGAAACAAGTCCACATCACCAAGCCCTAAACCCACCCCATCCTCATCATCCTCATCATCATCGCGCCTCCTCGCCCTCTCCTCCCTCATGTCCGAAACCCGCTTCACCCTGCGCCTTCTCGGCCTTTTCCCCCTCTGGACATGGGGTTCGCAGACGCTGAAACACCCGCCCGCGGACAAACCCCTCTACATCTTGACTCTCCTGCAGGTCTTCGTCAATGTCATCTACCAGGCGCTCGAGAACGTGGGGTATCTTGCGCAGAAGGGGATCGTGTCGAAGAAGTTTGTTGATCGCTGGGGCGGCATCGATAAGTGGTATATTTGGAGTACGAGGGCGTGGTTCGGACATATTTTCTTTCAGTTTTTTGTGCTCTGGAGGGGGACGGTGCTTAGGAGGAGGAAGATGAAAGAGGAAGCCGGGGTTGAGGGTGTTGGGAAGGAGGAGAAGAGGGAGGCGCTGAGGAAGGAGATTCGCGCGTGGAGGAAGAGTCTCGTTAATAATGTCTGTTGGGCACCCTTGTGTCTTCACTGGTGCTTTGAGAAGGGGATTGGGTTCCCGGAGCATTTGACCGGGTTGGTTAGTTTTATGGCGGGGGCTTGGGACGTTTGGGATACTTGGGTGGCTACGGGGTTGTCGTAGGGAGGGATCGCAGATAGATGTGGGTTTCTTCATATTTTGTTGAGCGATTAAGCATATGGTTACTTACTTGGATGCCATACTATAGATATAGATTGTGATGGAGAAGGCGGATGGTTCTACTAGCTTGCTGTGCTAGGGAAGGTCTCATCTATCCATGTAACACATATCCAAATATTAACCAAGCCAACACCCGAAGCAAACCATAGTGGTCGTACAAATAGACAGTCTAGACCCAACCAACTAACCAAACGCCCGATAAACAAGCCTAGAACGTCTACTCCTTTGACCCAATGCTCCCCAGCAAAGCAAGACATACCCCTAAACACCCGATGCCGACGTCCTCGCCAGATCCATCGTTGACGCGCGCTGAGCCGCACACATATTCCGATATAACTGGCTACAAACAAGTCCATCTATTGGCCAGGTATACATACCCTGATCTGTCGACGAAAGCTCATTCATCGCCTCGTCCGCCTTCTCCTGGTTCCAGACGAACGCTCCCGCATCAACAATCCTCACACTGCGAATTTCATAACCCTCGAATGAGTCAAGCTGGGTGATATACGCCTGCACATCTACCAGCCTCATAAGCCCGCTCTCGTATTCGTAGACTTTGTTGCGCTGCTCTTCATTCAGTCCAAGTATAAGCATCCCTTCGACTCGGTGCTGTGGATCCGATGAGGGCAGCATGACGGGTGTGCTGTCAGGGCCGAATTGGTAGAGCTTGAAGCCGTACACGGTTGCGCTCATCATGCGTCTGGCGATGTCCGTTGTCTGGGGCACGTCCAGGAAGTACTTAAGCACTGTGGGGAGCATGAGGACTCCGTAGACGAAGCGGGCTGCGCATCCCGGCTTCTCGACCAGGTGGTTTACCTCGTCGTCTGTTAGGGTGTTGCTTCGTGCTTCCAGGAAATCTGAGGGGTAATGTGCCTTATTGTCCATGACTTAAAGATATAGGCGAGGGTCAAGCTGGAGAGTTGAGGCAAGCAAACGATCTATAGTAGTATCAATGACCCCCTGATAGAGAGAGAGTCTCGTGTTGCGGGAAATGTCTCACTGTGATGAACGATCACTCATGAGGGGAATTGGCCCAAAAAGAATGAGAATGGATAAGTGATGAGAATGTAGCTATATAAGGCGGTTAACAAATTCTATATACTGATGGCCATGTTCGACAGGCTGTTGCTGTGAATGTGAATACCCATTTACTCGTCGAGTAATCAGGACTCACCGAGCTGTTGCCCTGGCGTTAAAGACATAGCCCTGTGTGCACATAGTACCGTATATAATAGCAGAATTCTGGTGGTCTCTCGCCAACCGGGTGAGATGCAGGTTCATACGGCTGTGGTCAGTTCGATGGTACATGTATACCCTTGTCTGCCGAATAGGGAAGTCCCGTTCATAGGCAGCAGGTTGCCGGCAAGGCAGTCGTCGTCCACCATAAGGCTATTGTCCTGACAGTGCCTTGCGCATGGTGATGTAGCACCGGAGCCAGCCTGGGCCAAACCAGGCTGACTGATGCCATGCCCTGGTGGCTGTCATAGAAGCACTCTGCGTATGCATGCAGGGAGGACGGCTGCCTCAGGCACAAGGTACAGGTATAGTGTTACCGGGCGGTGCAATGCACACGCATATCCCCGACAGTCACAGCAGAGTGAGGGGGGCACAGTGACAGTGACTCATTTTGTGCAAAGAATTGCGGCTTATAAAGCAACGATGGAGTAGCAACACCAACGACCCCAGATAAATACTAGTTAGCTGTAGTAGTTAGTGGTAGTTTCAGTTGGGGGACGATCAAGAGTGGATACTACCGGCTTCCATACGCTTCTCTCTCCTCCCCAGGCGGTGGCGGCAACCGGGTTTGGTGGCTCGTGAATCTGCAACAGCTTAAGTCATCAAGCCCCGGTAGGGCCTGGCACTATCGTCACCTCTTAACTGGAGCTCTCTCTCTGCCATCCTCCGATCTCACTTCCAACTCCCTCCCCCTCTGCCATCCCATCTCATCCTTCCAATTTACTCCCCTCCCTCCGGCATCTCTTTCGGTCTGGTGGGCTTTGTATCTCTGTTTCGTTTTTTCATTCCCCTTCATTTTCCTCTTTGTCCCTGTTGCCGAGCTTCACCAAATCCGGTACAGCGACAGTCCTTGATACGTACCCAAGTGTCTACGTTGCTTTACGCGCCTTATCCAAATCTCCCTCAAGATGAGCGCAGAACCCGATCACACCCACGACAAGAAGAGGGTGAACCTCCAGTATGTGATGGAACTTCCTCTGGCATCCACTTCTCCATCGTTCCAAGAAGCTAACCTCATCGCACAGTGACGCCTCCGGCGCCGACAAGAAAGAGGTAAAGACTTTTGCCTGCACAACGGGAAGGGACCTTGATGGCGAATACTGACAACCACCGCGAAATAGGAACTCGACACCTCGACGGCTATCTTGAAGAAGAAGAAGAAGCCTAACTCCCTCATGTAAGCTAGTTCTGGCCTTGGTGCGGGGATACTGGTTGGGTACTGACTATCTGGGTACTAGTGTCACTGATGCCGTCAACGATGACAACTCCGTTATCGCTCTCTCCAACAACACAATGGACACCCTCCAGCTGTTCCGGGGTGACACCGTCCTCGTCAAGGGCAAGAAGCGCAAGGACACCGTTTTGATTGTTTTGGCCGATGATGATCTTGATGATGGAAGCGCTCGCATCAACCGTGTTGTGAGACACAACCTCCGTGTCAAGCACGGCGATATCATCACCGTTCACCCTTGCCCCGACATCAAATACGTGAGTTCGACTACTCTCCAGCGTTATCCAGGCGACTTCTTACTAACCTCGCTTGTTATCACCTACAGGCCAAGCGTATTGCTGTTCTCCCCATCGCCGACACCGTTGAGGGCCTGACTGGCTCCCTCTTCGATGTCTACCTCGCCCCCTACTTCCGCGAAGCCTACAGACCCGTGAGACAGGGAGACCTGTTCACAGTAAGAGGTGGTATGAGACAAGTGGAATTTAAGGTTGTTGAGGTGGATCCCCCAGAGTATGGTATTGTGGCTCAAGATACCATCATCCACTGCGAGGGTGAGCCGATCCAGCGCGAGGATGAGGAGGGCAACCTCAACGAGGTCGGTTACGACGACATCGGTGGCTGCAGGAAGCAGATGGCACAGATCCGTGAATTGGTCGAGCTGCCCCTTCGCCACCCCCAGCTCTTCAAGTCCATCGGTATCAAGCCTCCCCGTGGTATCCTCATGTACGGTCCTCCGGGTACCGGTAAGACTCTGATGGCTCGTGCTGTGGCCAACGAGACCGGCGCTTTCTTCTTCTTGATCAACGGTCCTGAGATCATGTCCAAGATGGCTGGTGAATCCGAGTCCAACCTGCGCAAGGCCTTCGAGGAAGCCGAGAAGAACTCCCCTGCTATCATCTTCATTGATGAGATCGATTCCATTGCCCCCAAGCGTGAGAAGACCAACGGTGAAGTCGAGCGCCGTGTCGTCTCTCAGCTTCTGACCCTGATGGACGGTATGAAGGCCCGCTCCAACGTTGTTGTCATGGCCGCCACCAACCGCCCCAACACCATCGACCCCGCCCTCCGCCGTTTCGGTCGTTTCGATCGTGAGGTCGACATCGGTATCCCCGACCCCACTGGCCGTCTGGAGATCCTCTCGATCCACACCAAGAACATGAAGCTGGGTGATGATGTCGACTTGGAGACCATTGCCGCCGAGACCCACGGTTACGTCGGTTCTGATCTTGCCTCTCTGTGCTCCGAGGCCGCCATGCAGCAGATCCGTGAGAAGATGGATCTGATTGACCTTGACGAGGACACCATTGACGCTGAGGTCCTCGACTCCCTGGGTGTTACCATGGAGAACTTCCGTTACGCCCTTGGTGTCTCCAACCCCTCCGCTCTGCGCGAGGTTGCCGTTGTCGAGGTGCCCAACGTCCGTTGGGAGGACATTGGTGGTCTGGAGGAGGTCAAGCGCGAGCTCATCGAGAGCGTCCAGTACCCTGTCGACCACCCCGAGAAGTTCCAGAAGTTTGGTCTTTCGCCTTCCCGCGGTGTTTTGTTCTATGGTCCTCCCGGTACTGGTAAAACCATGCTTGCCAAGGCCGTGGCCAACGAATGTGCTGCCAACTTCATCTCGGTCAAGGGTCCTGAGCTGCTGAGCATGTGGTTCGGTGAGTCCGAGAGCAACATCCGTGATATCTTCGACAAGGCTCGCGCCGCTGCTCCTTGCGTTGTCTTCCTGGATGAGTTGGATTCCATCGCCAAGTCTCGTGGTGGCTCTGTCGGTGATGCCGGCGGTGCCTCTGACCGTGTTGTCAACCAGCTCCTGACCGGTAAGTTTGTTGCCTGTATGATACATGAGTAGTTACTAACTTCCAAACAGAGATGGACGGTATGACCTCCAAGAAGAACGTCTTCGTCATCGGTGCCACGAACAGACCCGAGCAGCTCGATGCCGCTCTGGTCCGTCCTGGTCGTCTTGACACCCTGGTCTACGTTCCTCTGCCGGACCAGGCCTCTCGTGAGAGCATTCTCAAAGCCCAGCTCCGCAAGACCCCTATTGCTGGCGATATCGACCTTTCCTTCATTGCCAGCAAGACCCACGGATTCTCCGGTGCTGATCTCGGCTTCGTCACTCAGCGTGCTGTCAAGCTTGCCATCAAGCAGTCCATCGGCGCTGACATCGAACGCCAGAAGCAGCGTGAGGCTCAGGGCGAGGATGTCAAGATGGAGGACGAGGAGGTTGAGGAGGAGGACCCGGTGCCGGAGCTTACCCGGGCACACTTCGAGGAGGCGATGAAGTCGGCCAGACGCTCCGTCAGCGACGTGGAGATTCGCCGGTACGAGGCGTTTGCTCAGAGCTTGAAGAACTCGGGCGGCAGCAGCTTCTTCCGCTTCCCGTCGGCGGGTGAGGTGACGGACAACAACACGTTCGGTGAAGCCGGCAATGACGACAGCCTCTATGACTAGACTGGTTGCATGTTTCCAAGTTAGTTATCCATCTGCACTACTACTACTTAGAAACAGCGGGTTTTGAGGCCGGGATATAGCCCCGGTTCGAATTCGTATTGGGTTACCGTTTCTTTTCCTTTTTTTCCCTTTTCCTTTCACGTTCTAAGATTGCGAATATCTGTCTCGCATACTGAGTGCCATAATATAAGCTTAAAGAGTAAATGAATTGCACGTCTTGGTAGACACCCCCACTGTTGTACAAAATAACGAGGCATGTATGTATGCCCATGCTGGTATCAGGATATTGCAACGCCATCCGTAGTAAACCATAAAGTAACGCCGTAAAGCAATAAGCCAGGGAATATAGCCAGGAAAACTGCCTGACAAGGACCAAACACCATACCAACACGCCACAAAACAAACCAACCCCAACAAACAACCACACAGTATAACAACAGACACCACATATTATTTGAGCTTACTCCCCGTCTTCGACTCCTTCTTCACCTTCTTCATCGGACTCGCCGTATCCCCTCCTCCATCCTTACTATTCTTCGACCCTTTCCCTCCCCCACCACTCCCACCCTCCTCCTTATGCCCATTCTCAAGATCCCCCAGGATATCCCCCCCATCCTCCGCCACCACCACCTCTCTTAACACCTCCTTCAACGCCCTAACCCCCTGCTCCACCACCGACGACGGAATCCTCACATCAAACGATTCCAGATCCCCAATGCCGCTGCCGTCCTCTTCGCCACTATTCCCATTGCTTTGTTTCGCTTTATTGGCCTCCACTAAGACCGGATGCTTCCTCCCCTCCGCGGACGCTACTACCGCCTCGAACACCTCGTCGAACCGCTCGCATCGCCCGCCGCGGAGGAGTTCTTGGGCCAGTTTGCGGATGCGTTCTGTCCACCCGAGGCGCTGGAGGGAGCTGAGGAGCGTGGCGTGCAGGTCTTCGAGCGCCGGAGTGCTGGTTAGGTGTTGTAGGAGGTCGGATTCGAGGTCGGATGAAGATGGGGAGGTTGAGGCGGGTTGGTTGGGCGAGGAGGAGGGCATTGTTGGTTTGGAGGATTGGGGTTGGTTGAGGTGCTGTAGTGGTTGAGTCGAGATGACGATAGGTGGGCGCGGCGCGAAGTGGGATGGGGGTGGTGTAGCGCTTGCGTTGTATAGGCGGTTGGGAGAGGTCCGGACGGGGACGTAGGATTGCCTGAGCTAGCGCAATAGGTATCAAAGTATATATATACACCCAAGTCGACGGTGGCGTGCGACTTGCTCGTGGAACGAGATACAATATCTGCGATCGCGATCGGTTAGCGGGTACGGTTCTGGAAAAGATTGCGCGGACTGGAGTAGCTTTGATGGTTCTAAAGGGGGAGTAATTTTCTTGTCTGCACCTTACCTGTCTGGTTCACGATGTGATAGGGAGCGTCGGAGTAGGTGAAAAGCAGAAAAGAAGGGAGGGGGTTGAGGAGAACTTGGGGGCGAGAATAATCCTAGTCCGGGGAAAGGCGAGCCTTGCGGTGGTCGGAGGTCAGCGCAGGAACCGCCGATAAGATGAGTTGCCGCATCCGATATAGTGCCTCATATGGGAAAGCCCGTCATTGGCTCTTATCATAGTAGGTGAGTATGGGTTATAAAGATATGTTTCATTGGATTGTTGTCCCACCAGTAAATTATCCCTATAACCAAAGGAAGTGTACAAGACGAAGCAGGTGGTATGTGGCATACTACTTTCCTGTGTGCCACTAAGTTTGTCACCTCAATAGAAGCTTCAGTTTGTAGTATCTATTGCGCTAAGCTGTTGATGTCCACAATCCGCAATCTATGAAGTTGGTTACACACGAACAATATTACCATGCAAGTTGAACTCTAACTACTTGAGATCTTTACCCTTTATCACAATAAACTGAGTGGCAATACTTTCAGATCATGCTAACCTGCATACACACTACTCGAACCCTACATTTTCCTATTTGATCCACAAAGAGAAATTGAACCATCCATGAACTCCTAACCAAGATGGCCTTACATCACGACAGCAGGAGGTGGCCCGCCAACTGAATATTACACTGCGAAAGATGATGACGTATCGTTCCACCACTTCAGCTTCCAGACTGGAAGCACGTCTTTGGTGTGTCACCTGCCGATCTATGAGTTAGATTTCATAGTACTCGTGATTAGAAGAGAGTAAACAGACCAGCCTGTCTTCATAACCGCAGGGACTCCTTGTCGCTCCTCAGCCACACAATTTGGACATTTATTGATCCGATCAGTCCATCTACCCTGGGAGGAGTTCTCTATTCCTGGACAATCTGCCTTTCCGCAGGGTATAACCTCCTCTGTTATTGGCATATTGACGGTGTGAGCGCACTTAACGTAGCGGGTCGGAGTAGGGAAAACGCGCCAGCACACCGTGCCTATATAGTTGCTCTTAAAGATTGATGATTTCTGCCGGTTTCTCCTTCCAAATGCGACCTGAGCAAAGGATAAGACTGTAAGCGCCGCGGGGAGGGGGGCCTCAGCTGAGCGGGGTCACTGCGTTGCGCCAGTGTCCAGTGCGCATTGTATACTATTTCATGATGGTGTTTTGGTGGCACAGCACGATACATTGCGGACTTGACCTCCAGTCAGATAAGAACGTGAGTGGGCGTAGAGATTCACTCATAGGACTATTGAGTTGGAAAAGCAGTGTTTTCTTTGGCATAGCAAGTTATTGCAACCTTCTGTCCTCTAAATCATATCTAGATGTAGTTGCCGCATAGAGGCAGACAAGCTCCCTGGTGACTAAGCTCTTGCCTCACCTGCAGCACATGACGGCTGGGAGCTCAGGGGTCTTATATCCAGAACCCTTGCGATGAAAGACTAGACAGCACCCAGTGGTGAATCAATTTCGCTGAGTTTATCAATTATGAGCGACGATGATGGCCCCGAGCTCATCGGACTGGGCCGAGTTGGACGCGTGATGCGCTTCGGAGACATTGCAGTGAAAACGGCTAACATATGGACTGTGCCCGACAACGCGTCTGAGATGACAATAATCAGCTATGAGCAAACGACTGAGCTTAACAAAGAATCATTAAAACATGAAGGGCATGTGTATTGCCACCTGGGGAATATTCCGGGCGTAATAAGGCCCTACCAGGTCTCGGATACCGAAATTCGGATGCCATATCTACGCCAGGGTCCACTCAGCCGCTATCTGCGCACTCATCGTGATGGCGTGGACAACAATCGACGATTAAAATGGCTCCAGGAAGCTGCACATATCATCCGTCGAACACACGATCGGCGGGTGTTAGTATCCGATATCGCGACACGGAATTTCCTACTTGAGGAGGATCTGTCTCTTCAGATGTGCGATTTCACCGAATCAATCATTGTCGCCAATGATAAAGATATGGCCGACTTCATATCCGAAGACTTCGTTTCAGTCAAGTCCGACATTGCGCGCTTTGGCTCGATGATGTACGAGATAATCTCCGGAAATCAGTTTGAATTCTACGTCATACCCGACATCGAGACCGACCTGGATGATGATCCAGGGTCTAAGACGTTCAAGACGTGGCCAACCGCTGATAAACTCCCAGTTACGGACAATTTGTTCCTGGGAGATGTCATCAGGAGATGCTGGATTAGGAACGGATTTGTCACCATGCAGGAAGTTTGTCACGCCTTGGACAATTTTGATCAAGGGTCAGCAGCCTCAAAGGCTTCTAGAGACGCGGATAAGGAAAAGATGAATTGGAGGCATTTCCTGCGCTTAGCAAGTCCGGTAGCAACAGCAGTTATTCTTGCCATTGTCATCGTTCCACGACTTCGTTTACCGTGGCGGACGATATCCGCCTTTCTGCCCTCCATCAAACATTGATTCTACGATATCCTTTCTACAATGTACTCTAATGTAATTAATATGATCTACTGTGAGACACCTGATACTCGAAATGTCAAATCTCACATACGCTTGAGGGACATACTATGCGCTCATAACAAATGAGAGGCGCCAGACTTGGTAATTCTATCCAGGCAGTCGACGTAACATCTATATAATCTATGATTGAAGATGCATCTCTATAAAACTCCCTAGCTAGGCCGCAGCGCTTTATTTATTTATTTTTTTCCAGCCATCAGCTGGCGCTACCCCATTTATTAGTTAATGCCTGTTGACTTTGGCTATGTCATACCAACCGCCTGCTGAGTATCCGTCCTTGGTCTATGCCACCGCACCCTACAATATTACGGAAGGTTAGCCGCCCGGCATCGCATCGCGTCACACAGCATTGCAGCTCCTCCGGTTGGCGTTGGCTATAGGCGTAAATAGGCGCGCGCGAGAGAACGCGGGGCATATTCTGAACAAGGATTTTCCAGGGTATGTCCGATATAAATAGCATCCAACGGCGGTTGGCGCATCGAATGGACTGACCATAATGCAATCATTGCGCCGGGGTGGGTATGGGTATACATATACATACTATACCATACTTACGTAGACATACATGGGCTCCACTGGGCCTCGAGGTGCCAATAATCACCTCCCATGCTGCAAGTAAACAACAAGGAGGAATCAACGCTGTTCCAGATGGCTGGCACACCCACATGTTCGTGTAAGGTTTGCTGCGTTGCCAGGGATTGAGGGTGTCACAACCGGATTGGAAAAAAGACACTCGCGGGATGGCTGGTTCTTAGCTTTGCAAGGGAGGGATGCTGATAAGATGTACTCGGTAAGGCAGTTATCGTCCGTCCTTCCGTAGTCCACATGCAGCGTGTGTGTACATGCAGGAAGGACCAGATCCGGGCGCTTGCTTCCTTGATTCATGTCGACAGCGCACGGTGAGGGGGTAAGGAATATAGCACGGTGCTGATTGAAGGAGACACTGCTTTATTTTTCATGCGTGCGAAAATATGCTCTTACTATGGATCGGATATTTTTGACCCCGGTTGATGTGATCGGCGTGGCCGATAGCAAAGCTCCTGAGAGATGGTGAGTATTGAAATGGTAGACTATATGTGTGTTATACCGCCTCAATAGCGGCGGCTCAATAGTAGAACACAGGCGTGCTGTGTTGCCCAGGTTGCTCCACAGTAAACCCGTTCGCTTGAAATATTCCTAGATGCAACGGATGTAATTCGGTGGTCAAGACTAGAGACCCGGCCGTTTTCTGCAGCGCAGGACTAAGTGCCATTGACTCCTATGCTTCCTACGTAGGACCCTCGTTGAATATACGTAAGCTCTATCATCTACTACTAGCTAGGTGGGGATATCGATGGTGCAAATAGACTTTCTACGGAGAGTCAGGCACACGGAGACAAAGCCCTTCGGCGATAGTATCCGAGGAAAGTTAAATATAGAACCGCGGCCATCCAAGCTCAAGTGGATTGGGGGTAAAAAAAAAAATGCTAGAAAAAAGGGGCAAGGGGAGGAAGATGATGGAGACGAGTGGAAAAGAGATTTTCTGATGGAGCCAAGGATGTCCTTGCATGGACAATCATCGACAGTTCAGCGTCGAGATGGGGAACGAATGGCACGATGACAGCGGAGGATTCGGACCCAGAGAGCATCCGAATACGTCGAGGCTCCGGCACTATTGAATTTTGACAGCGCCTGGCTTGAATAATAGTGGGAATAACCAACCCCCCTCCGTCCACTGGCCGTTAAGCCTGCCGAGCGATGCTTCTGGTTTGCATGAACCCCGATCGAAACTAGTAGCATTTGTGTGATAATAGTGCTGGTGACTAGGATGGGCGCTTCGTTAGTGTCCTCATAATCGCACGGAACTTCAGCCAGGGGATGGGCCCCGTCCACCATTCGTCTCCTCTTCTCAATTTTCGATTTTCTACTTGGAGAAGTGTTGGCGCTTGGATCCGGCGATGGCTCTCCTTTTTTTGCTTTAACCCTGGTTTTTTCGTTGGAGTATCCCACCCGTTGTCTGCAAGATGCGTCACTGAGAGGTTTTGCCCAGAGTCTGGCTGGGAACGAAGCAAGGATGAGGGATCCATTAACGGAGCAAGTACTAGAGAGGGGGTCGGACTGAGCCGATAAACGGCCGACAGTAGATACCGTAGATCCCATAGATCCCCATCATATAGGCAGACGGGGGATATTGACTATTCCACTGGGAAGATCATAAAAACAGATGACTGAGCTGTCTGTATACTTTAGAAACTACTTACTATCCACAAGGAAAGTGACTTGCGGGAGTCCAGACCGGCATCACGTGTGGCGATCCAACTTTAGAAGCGCCTCTTGGTTTTCCCGTTCGGCGGTTCGTTGGACTCCGCGCCCAACCAGCTTCTTGTTCTGTTGCTGCTGCTGCTGCTGCTTCTTCCCCGTCCATCGCTGCCTCTCATCTGCTTGCTCGAACATCCCAGTTCACCCAGTCTCCCTTCCTCGTGGCCCTTGGTCTCTTCTTCGTCGACCAACCAACTATCATCAACGAGGGTCTTCTCCCTTTCGCACTTCTCATCATCCGGTTGGACCCCCAGAACTTGGCCGAGCTTCCCCGCTCTCGCTGTCGCTGCATGCCTTGTTGGCCTCAGGATCCCCCTCCGCTCCTCTTCCATCACGGCCTCTTTCCATGCTTCCTCGTCTCTTCTACTTCGTCACCTCGCCTTCTTCCTCTTTACTAGCTCTTTCACCCTCCACTATCTCTTAATTAGCTTCTTCCTCCTGAGTCTCCTTCATCAGAAACTCCGCGCTTCGCAGCTTCGGTCCAACTTCACTGTCAGTGTCCTTATAATTCACCCGCTTGCCGTCCCTCCCGTTCATGTGGCACGCCTGCTCGACGAAGTTTGGCTCCCAACACTCATCATCCGGGTCGGTTAGTCCGTGATTGACAACTCCAACGCCTTCTGTGCGACCGGCTCTATTCTTTGTACTCAATCTTTGGCGATCTATCTCGGGTCTAGAGGCTGGCGCTTCGCTGAGTCTGCTAGCCGGTCCGACGTCCTCCCCAGCCCCCTCCTCTACGTGTCTCCGGGCGTCGTCACCGGTTATTGAATGAATTCATTCGTCATGTCTCTCCATACCTCCTATCATGCCGACTCGGATGCGGACGACGAGTACGAGCGCAGCGTGATCACGTCCCCTCATCTGGCCACCGACTCCGAGGCCTCCCCTTCCGAATCAGAATTCCCGTCAGCAGAGCATACCCCCACGACTTTGGCCAATGTCGACGACAATCCCCGATCGCCTCGGACAATCATCACCGAATGGACCGCTGAGGAATGCGCCAACTTCGTTGCCGCCCTTGGTCTTCGTCAATACTGCGCCGCTTTTCTAGGTAAGTCCCCAAGGTATCAAAACAAAGGCGCTAAGGCTTTCGGATCACTGACTGCGTGGTGTTTGTATTACAACAGAAAACGAAATCGTTGGCGAAGCGCTCATCGCCCTGAAACATGATGAACTTAAGGAGATGGGGATCGCGAGTGTGGGACATCGATTGACTATCTTGAAGAGTGTATACGAAACGAAGGTCAAGCAAGATATTCCGATTGACGCAGATCATTACATTCCACTGTGTATGTCCACTGAATTTCTACTATGCAGGTGCTACCTGTAAATCGACTTGCTAATGTGTCTTACATCGACAGCCGCGGACCAAAGTATGAACGAAACCGCCACTCAGGACGATATTTCCCGGTTGATTCGGTCCATCCGCGTACGCGATGACCGTATTATGTCTATGGAGTCAGAGATGCGACGGATTGCAGAGGAATATCGTCGACTGCGCGAAGAGCTTCTTCCCGTGTTCAAGATGGCGAAAGACAAGTCACAGCCGTTGCCCCCGCCTTCCTCTGTGCCAGGATCCGGCTCGGAGGGATACCATGATGGGCCAACGCTCACATCTCCGTCCGGAATCACGCTCCTGGATCGTTCTGGTAGTATTCTATCTCGGACGTTCTCCAAACGTGGCCACAATGGAGGCACTACTCCCAAGACCAACTCCCCTACCCACATTCCCCCGTCGATCCACGAGGGCCGCATGTACAGTGATGGGCTAGATCCGTCCACGGCAAATTCCTCCCACTTGACTATGCTGAATGGCAAGTCGCAATTATCTCCAGGCATTCCGTCCCCGACCTCTCCAGGCAATCAATACGCTCCACAGACCCTAGCCTCCCGGGCATATACCCAACCGAGTTCTAGCAGCATAAACCACGTCTCGCATAACCACCACGACGATGCTACGGCGTCACAGTCGCGGCCAGAACGTCTGAACCCTACACCAACACAATCTACACGCCCCGACATTCCCACTCGTTCAGACTCAAGGGCGACTCAGGATCCACCGAGCGTGGAAATCTTCAAGTCCTTCCGCGTGTCGATGGACGATCCATGCCACAAGGTTCTTCCGGCTGCGCTCAAGAAGTATAACATCAACGCCGATTGGAAACAATATGCACTATACATTGTATATGGTGACCAAGAACGATGTCTTGGGCTCGAGGAACGACCACTCATCCTGTTCAAACAGCTCGAAAAGGAAAGACGCAAGCCCATGTTCATGCTACGAAAGCAGGTCCATCCCATCGATAGCGGCATGTATTCCGGGGGAGGATCTGCACCGAATAGTGCTGGCTTTGAGGGACGACAGGCACAAATTAATCTGCCCGGCGGCGTGCTGTGAGCAGCACACTGCAGCATCATTCTCGATGGAAGCATCATCACGTTTAATTGTTGCTTGAGATACCCCCCGGACCCTGACATGGGGTCGTTTCATTCCTCTCATTCTTCTCGATCTTCTCTCAGACCATTTGTGCGGGCTTCTGTCGTTGTCTCAATTCATATCATCATCATCATCATATCAGCGGTGTTACGGTGTTGGGGATCCCGGAATAGGAAAAGCTCATAAATCAGCGTGGCATTTGTTGGGTTTCTCTCTGCACTATTATCTCTTTCTACTTACCGGCTACCTTATGTCTGAGTTCAACACATACTACTTACCATCTTAATTTCTCTGAATAAACTTCTGTCTACATTTACTTCCAACTTGTCTGCTTCCGGGTCCATGCAGCATTCATAGTGAACTTGCACTTACCTATGTCCACTTCATATATTCTCCACGCATGTTTTGAGAAATATAGGCATAGTATAGATAGACGGCTTACGTTCACCCTAGCATAGTTGCCCATCTAATTAGAGTCACGACATGATATCCTCAATTCGTGCACTACATAGTATTCTGTTCGTATACTAAATACCTTGTCCCACACCCCAAATGAAGTTCCCTCCTTACTCTCCGACATATTACTATTACGAGGTATGGCCTAATTATAGACCAGAAATATCTACTTACTAATGCTCCGAAGATATCATGATCTTAATACTCCTCACCACCCCCTCACAAATAAATAACCTAGTACTAGTATCATAACACCATCTAATAATACTTATATATATTCCCACAAATCCAACTAAAATCATATCACACTCGTCTATTGTGTTTACGACTGACTCATTCACTCTGCGTTTCGAAGCGAGAATAATGGCTTAGACCTCCCAGGAAGGATGCTCTCTACTTATTTCTACTACTATAACTATTTATGAATTACTCTACTTTGTAGCAACTATGATCCTGGCATTCTTCTTTCCCGAGGTACGCCTGCGGGCATAGCACATCCATTAATGGCTTGAGTGAGCATGTGGGATAAATATATTAGTACTTATTTACTAAGTAGATATGATATGCTAACATGGTATGGTTCTTGCTTGATTGGGTGCAATTACTACTTAGCTGGTACTATTACTAGTAGTACTGCAATGTATCGTTAGTAGTAAAACTAATAGTAACTGAATGATGGGTTTCCACAAGTCTGGGGTGCTTGTTATCATTACTATCCTGCTAGTAGTTAAGGGGCCGAGAAAAGCATATTTTATTGCTGTGGCGTTACTACCGAAGTCAGGATTTGATAGTACCAAGTTGTGGCTCTACTATCTCACTGCTGCACCAAAGTTGCTATCACTAAGTAGAATGACCAGGATGAGAATGGAGAAAGAGCAGAGTGGAAACTCTGAAGAAAATAATATACTATATCATATATGTACTTATATGTACTTCGTACCCATTACAAAATCATGGTGCTAGGCGTAGGCACCACATGTCAGCCAATCCATCCCATCCATCATTCTATCAGTCAATAACAGTAGCAATAGTACTGATCCACAGTACACAACAACAAGAGGCAGCTGGGCTGAGCTGGCCGGGTTGCACAGCGCGGGGCACCAGCAGGCGGTGGGACAAACAAATGCAAGTAAAAGGGTAAAAGTAGTTACACAAAAAAGTGAAAGCGCGCTCTATACATGATCGCATCCAGCCATGCATGCAAAACGAACTCCAGATGCTCAAGAACAAGCAAACCCATAACCGAGCTCTAGGAAGGACCTGCTGATTCTTGGCTCAGTAGAAAAGAAGAGCTTTCTACACCGCAAGGTTGCGTTGGTTTCACCGCCCTCCCCTTTTATTTCCCCCCTCCCCCCTCTCCTTGGGCTCTTATATTATTTCTCCTTTGAAAGGATTACCTTTCAGCTTCACTGCCCAAAGTTCACTTTTCCCCTCACTCTGTGTTCGCTGCATATTTTGCGATTTTGTCTTAATTTTCACGGCCCTTCTCGCCGCCCCAGGAGATGCTCCGTCGGCTCTGACTGCGACTGTGTCGGTTGTATGGAGAATTATTCTCTTGTCCCTCACTGGAGGTTTCTCCCGACTGTTGTCTGCTGGTTGGGGGCTTCGTGCCGTCGGCAAAGGAGACCTTCGCCTCAGTATCATTGCCCTCATCATCCGTGTCTTCTAGAAGAGCATCCGGATCGTCAGAATCCTCCGAGTCATTGATTTCACCAAGTGCAGCCAGACGACGACGGCGTTCCGCTGGCGTTTCACCTGTGTCATCCAAGTCCGCTTGCTGGGGAGGACGAGTGAGTCCGGCCGCTTCGCGAAGTTGGGCGGGCGGAATACGTTCCGTGCCATCATCATCGGAATCCCGTCGTGACCGGGGACGCGATTTCGGAGACGTGGATGTAGGACTGAGGTGGGAACTGCGACGCTCTTCGGCTGCTGTGCCACGTGTGAACCGTGCCAACGAAGCGGCAATGTCGCCGGGCACTTCCACGTCCGATTCGTCGTCCGTGAATTCGCTTCCGGTGCCGGATTCGTCATCCTCTGCGACGGGGGCAGGGGCAGGCCGCGAAGCCACTCCGGGGTCTGATCGGCGGCGCTCTTGCGATTCAGCCTTCTGAGCCTCCTCGCGAGCCACCTTCTTTACCCGTTCGGGGGCGTCGGTCTCTTCGACCACATCACGACGTGCTTTGGGACCAAGGTTACGGATCTGTTGAGCAAATTCATGCTTGGTCATGCGGCGACCCTTGTGCTCGACGCCTCTCTTGCCGACATCATTGTCATCAGCCAGGGTGAAACGCAGACCATCATCCGCCAGCCAGTCGTCTTGAGCAGCCTTGCGGGCGGCCTGGGATGACTCGCCCTCCTCTTCCATGCCGAACCACGTGCCCATTCTTGTCAGTCCGCGACGAACAGGAGCATCCGTCTCAGGTTTATCCCCGGAAGGAATGGAATACTTCTTGATAACTTCTCCATCTTCGTCCTCCACGATGATGGTGTTGCCGAACTGGTAGGCGTGAGCGGAGCGACCTTTGGCCTTGGCTGGCTTTCTCGATGCTTCCTCAGCCTTCTTCTTCTCATCAGTCTGTTTGGCCTCCTTGGCCTCTTGGTCGTCGGCACGACCCTTCCCAAGCCCAATCCACTGGCCAAAACGCTTGCGAGCCTTGTCCAGCGGGTGTCCGGTCTTTTCGCCAATGGCCTGCTCAATCTCCTCTCCTTCAGTCTTGCCATGAGGCTGGCTGCGCGATTTGGCGTATTCATCCGATTGTTGCTGCAACTTCTGGCGTTGTTCTTCCATATGACGCTGTTGCTCCTCGGTGGACATATGACTGATATCCTCAACCTTGAGAACGTTGCCTTCTTCATCTTCCATGACCATGTTGTGACCTTCCAGATAAACTTCGAGCGCAGGCTCGCGTCCAAACTTATCGGCTTCCTTGGAGGGCGGGGAAGCCTCGCGTTCGATCTTGTCGCGCTCCCTGGATTCATCGCTCTTTTCCTTTTGCTCATCCGACTCCGTCTCCAGTGGGCGTTGAGGGGCAATAGCTGACTGACTGATCGGGCCACCGGCGCCGTCGGTGCGTCTGCGACGTCTGCGGCGCCTCCGCGCAGATCTACCACCCGTTGACTCGGTATCTTCGTCGCGAACCCGACGCAGGAAGTTGCCTGGTACACCAATGGGGGGCAGCGTCCCTGGAGGATATTCCGGTTCATTCGAAGATTCGTCCTCATCCGGTTTCCGGAACGACATGGAACCTTTAGCAAGAGATTGCACGCGAGGCAAGCGGTTCATCCAGGAAGGACCCTCCTCGTTGGCGGTGGTGTAGGACAGCGTGATGGTCAAGGTGTTGATGCGCTTTCCTAGCGTAAACACGGCAATGGACGAACCATGGACCAGGATCGAGGAGATGACCATGAAGGTGGTGACGGGCCAAATCAGCTGGATGATATAGTAATTATGACTGCCCGGACCCGGTAAGTCCGACTCGGACCAGGGCTCGGTGCTGTCTGATTCTAGCTCAGCCCGGGCCAGGATAGAAGCGAAGATTGCGCCGACACCAATGGGGCCGAAGTGGCCGGCAAACAGGGCCTCGCGCCACGTTTTCACATCCGGGATGATAGGTTTCAACATCAACATGATCGGGATGCGGCGGAAGAAGATGACAAGGATGGCAATGACTACAAGCCGCCAGGGCACAAGGCCGATGTCCGGGTTGTTGTAGTCCTCCCAGGGGACGATGGCTCCGAAATAGACAAAGTAGGCCAAGTTGAGCAGGAGATCGATGACGTTAGACACGTGCGATTCTTCTGTTTTCTCTGTAAACCAACCATCGTTACTGAAGCCGACGCCGGCCGAGAAGCCTATCAGAAGGTCGTCCATGCCCAGCAGACTGCCTGAGCCGGCGCAGAAAACGGCCAGCACGAAGTAGAAGACCAAGAAACTCTCACGGTCAATCAAGCCCTTGCGCTCGGCGAATTTGATCGAATGACGCGCGAGGTAGCCGATGACGAAGCCAAAGATTGCGCCGAAGACGCACTCGTAGAGGATGGTAATGCAGAACCAGTTGAGCGACACCTCCCCGGCATTGGGGCGGTAGCGCCAGATGTAGAATCCCAGGTAAATGAAGGGGAAGGCCATGCCATCGTTGCAGCCCGACTCGGCAGACAACAAGTCTCTCAAGTGCTTGGGAACCCGTCGCGCGAATTTACCTTTACCTACGACGGACGAGGCCAAGACGGGGTCCGTGGCGGTGACGCACGCGGCGCACACGAGACTCTCCAGCCAAGAGAGGGGAGGCACCATCCACCAGATAAAGAGACTGGTCACCAGCCAGCCCCAGGTCATGACGGGCACCAGCAGCAGAAAGACGGATTTCCAGTGACGTTCCATGTACGCTTTGGGCAACTCGACGCCGACGGCAAAACACTGGACGACCAAGACGATGCGAGAGCACTCGAGGGTGATCTTGTCGACATTGCCCCACGAGTTGGGATTAAACAGGTTGGCCGCATGAGGCCCGAAAATGATACCGCAAAGGGTAGCAACGGTGGCTTCACCAATGTAGAGCTTCTCCTTGACGAACAAAGAGCACAGCATGAACAGACTGGTAAAGCCACCCAGAATCATGTAAGCCAGATGCGGCTTGTCGATGTCCAAATGATCCCACGCCATGGTTGCGACGGGCGGACGGAGGGTCCGGGAACTACTACAGCGGTCGTGCGGCGGGCGCTTGCTCGAGCTGCGGGATGGCTTGATTTAATTCCTCCCCGCGCAGCCCGTGATCTTCACCCCGATATAGCCTTGCACCAGGCACCGTAAATCCCGGGTATACCTCCACCGATCGGACCAATGCGCAATCAAGCAAGGGAGATCCACCTCAAAAGTTGACCAACGCGCCGGGTTCCCGCATACCTCGGGGGGTCAGGAAACGCGGACCGAGCTGAAGGCGACGGACGCCGCGGAGAATAGGCGAGGTCGGAGGAGGATAGGGAGGGGGCAGGCGGCGCGGTCGTTCCAAGGGCGTCGCGGGTGCGTTCTGCAAGGGGGGGAAGGAGATGCCTAGGTGAGCGCTGGACGTGAGATAAGTTCCGGGGAAAAAAAAGGAAAAGGGATGGTAGCAGAAGGGAGAAAAAAAAGGAAAAAGAGTTGGTCCGTGTAACTATCGAGAGAGAAGGTAGACTATGAAGGTGGAAGTGAGAGAGAGGTTCCGGGCTTACCAGAAGAGGCAATCGATGGTTTATCCGGATGATCTCCGATAATGTTGACCGACTCCGCCAGAAAAGGAAACGCTCAAGAAGGAGAATACCAAGATAGAGAGTAAAAAAAAGGTGAGAGGGTTGCGGTCAGACGAGGTGAAAAGACCGGGGAGTTATGGAGGAGTAAGTAGGAGGAAAGGTGTCCCAAGAAAAGAAAGGGCGGGAGAAAGAGAGAGAGAGAGAGAAGTAGAGAGACGGGGAAAGAGAGAGCTCCAAGGTTTCTCAGCCCAGCGCAGGACCAGCAACACCAAGGCAGAGAGAGCGTGGAGGGACAAGAAAAAACCAAAAACGACTGGGCGTCTGGGCAAAGGCTGGCGAATGGCCGGGACCAGAAGACCGGAAATTTCCTTTATGAAGGCGATAGGGATACCAAGACCACAACCAAGCCCGAGACCCAGTGCCCGAGCGGCATCGTGACGCTTGATTTGATGCGAAGGTTGGGGGGGGGACACTGGATGCAGCCCAGCACCGAAACGTAACGAAAGCGATTACGCAGGAAAGCGACGGGGCGAAGGAATCAGAAAGCGCGGATCAGACCGGGCGGGGAATGGTGCGAATAACTCTTTTTCCTCTCTCTCTCCCCCTCTCTCTGCCACTGTAACTAAGTTAGTTTGGTAGTAAGAGGAGGAAGCACAGAGCGAGAGGATCCATGGTCGTTCGCGGAACGAACAATTTTGAGGCTTGGCGGAGCGGGACTCTCGTTTTTAGATTGCTTCGTTTCCTCTTCTCGCCCGTTTCTAGTCAACTTTTTCCCTTCTACTGTGTACTGTACACATCTTCATCTCACTCTGGCTTACTTCCTTCATTTCCCGAGTATCCCTTGGCAATGACCAAGAGTCCGGGTTGGCATCCCACTTGGTAACCTCGCGTAAAGCTGAACCCGCTCTCCAACTCTTCAACTCGGCTTCTCTCACCCGGCATCTCCGGGACCTGCTTCCATCCATCCATTGATAGTTGCCCCAGTCAATACTAGTCACGATGTAGATACTAGAAAAGTGGCCGATGTGCTCAGTTCTCCCGATGATTCGACATAAATCAGCAGTACCACCTGTCTATTTTGCCCCAGACCAGTTCCTCCGATCTGACCTACCGCTGGGAGATTTCCCGTGTAACCTGGAGAAAGATAACTCGATAGATGGATTGGTCTAGATACTGTAACCGGCCAATTCTGTGGCATGTATCAGATGGAGGATGCAGGATAAGCTTGATCTCGTGTCAAACCTCATCTCCAGGTCCAGTTCCATGACAGGTGGGAGACCGTGTCACCAGTCACTGGTCACCAAAACATCTTCCTCATCATCCATCATTCATCACACACACCAGCTGGTGCCAATCAACTACCATGACGCCATGCAGCGATAGCGCCTCTCTCTTTCCTTTCTCTTTTTCCCACTTTTTTTGGCCCTTTTCCACATGAGATCGGTGCTGCACCAACATCTCCCACCTTAACCCGCTCGGGCAAGCCGGGGGGGCTTATCGCTCTTCGCCCTGCGAGGCTGCCGAGACTTTTCCTGCCGGTCTTTATTGGCGGTGAGAAACACTAGACCGTTAGTCTCACTCCACAGTGGGGAAGCAGCCCCTCTTGCACTTCTTCTCTCGCCCGCCACTTACGCTGGGTCTCCCACGGTCTCTTTCCGCTTAGTACCAATCTGGTAAGTCAGTGGTAGTTCAACCCACCAGGTTCCGTCTCCATTCCCAGGTCCAGCGCTCTCCGATTACTATCACAAGGGAAAAGCACTCTGATTGACTGTTCGGAACTGGCCTAGTGTGGACTAGATCCAGCGAGTCAGGTACACCAGATACTAGAACAGGTACACCTTCGCTTACTCCGCCTGTTGCCCTTCATAGTGGACTCAACCACTTGGGCTCTTTACTGGAGCACAGTCAGATTCGACTTGAGGGTGCTCGCCATACCACTCAACTTATACAGAATTGATCCCAATGTCTATTCTGGTGGGTCAGAACCGGAATTGAGCGGATGAAACCCAATGGCAGAAATCCAAAAATAGGCATTGTCCCTCTACTGCATACGAGAAACCTCTCGATATGTTTAGAAAAGCATGAAGCAGAAACTGGAAGACGGCAAACAAACTGTTAATCCACTTCCCACAAAACCTACACTATCCCGACGTGTCCGGTCTAGACAACGGCAGCCATATCCTATGCAGATATTCCTTGTTTGGTAGGTAATGTGTGAGCGTGACAGACTGAAAAATGCCCGCTCATGACTAGCCGCGCCAAACACTTGCGACTTGCATGATGAGTGGCAGGTGGGCTGTGCAAACAATTGACTCTGCTCTATGCTATTACGGCGGTTAACTAGCGTCTACACTGCAGAAACCCGAATGCCTTGCAACTGCATGAGGAAGGTAGATATGTATGGTAGGTATGCGTATACTGCACCGTACTTTCAAACCCACGAAGTGTGAACAAGAATAAAGTTCACAGCAGAGCCCAATCCAATGCTCGTTTGCCTTAGCAGGCATGGAGACCCAATGCTAGCCGTTGAGTGAACTGCATGGAGACAGATTTTTTTTAGGTTGTCTACTAGCTGCAGGGGAACCACAGAAAGCGATCCAAAGAGACACAGAATGGATAGGTCTATTGTGCTCGCCACGAGAGATACTAGTTGACTTAATGGAGGCAGTCTCGAGGGTCTCCCACCACCATGCCAAATAAGCTTTGAGACAAACTCAATTATGTCTACATTTCATTTAGACTCGAGCCTGTGCCCCTTGCCACCCCACGTAGGAGGGCGCCAGAACACTACAGTAAGAAGGAAAAGCATCATTGTGATGTTGCTGAACTCTATCTACTAGTCGTCTACTGTTTGGCATACTACTACTAGTCAAATAGCATCACTACATTTATACTCTTTTATTACTGTCACATACCTACAACTTCTAGAATTTATAAAGACATAGTTATTCCTGCAAGGAATTGAGGTCACGTCGACAAAAAGAGTATACTAATACGATTCTATTCATCAGATTTCATTCATTTGCTGACATTTAAGCCATATAATAAATGACTAGACTATGCGAAATCTCATTATGAGTATAGTATAGTAAGTGCTAGTAAATCCACCACAGGTCAAATATGAGAATCACAAATCAGTATTATGGAAAACCCATCAATAACAACTCTATAACTGACTAGACCCAGCAATAATCCCTCATCGAATACAACTACTACCACTATCTCAATCTCACCACAACTGTCCCCTCTAGTCCCCTCAACAGCAGTTAAGTTCAATAATACACTAGGAAGGTAACACAAATCCATCAACTATCGCTATAGTAGTATCAGTCACTCTCCCCCTCGAAGCATCCCCATCACTCCGCTTCGTCAAGTTCTTGCATCTCACATAGCGTAGTAATACCATAACAGCAATACAAATAGAATATGGGGATGAAGAAAACCCCAAGTATGACATATATCTAGTGTGATAAAAACCATCGATCTATCTACCTATCTCCTGCATCTGCAGGATTGGATCTTAAATCAGTATCTATCACATACTAGGTACTTGCTAGGGAAGAAAAATTATAGATTAATTGATTATTATTATTACTAGTACTTGTTAAGTAATAGGTGCTCTGCACACTAACCAGATTACTTGAATTATGGGTAGTAGATAGTAACGCTCTAGCCCTCGCTGCATCATGTTGCACGTGCCCAGGAACTGACACGATATTTGATACGTATGTATGTAGTAGTTTCCGGCTGCAACTACTGAGCTAGTGGTATTTCAATTTAGCCAATGGGGTCCGGGTCAGGTTTAATTCGACTCTACAGTGAGTGGGTGATGAGGTGCTGCTTCACTTTGATTTTATCCCGGCTAGCGCGCCATGCTGGTTTTGGGGTTCTGTTCGTGACTTTATCCTACGTCATGTACCTTGTAAACCTAAGTGCGGGTAGTGAGGTTTCTAAATTGGATGGTTTGGGGTTGTTCCTGGTGTTGTCTGCTGGAGAAGGGGGGATCGAAATCTAATAGTAATACACACACTTGCTGAATGCGAGTATTTAGCGTCAGTCAGCAGTAAGTACGGATTACCAGTTAGTGTCTGCTGGGTCTACTACTACTCATGGGAAAATTTCTACGAGACAACCCACCAGTCACCTGAGCTCAAGTCAACTGGGGAAGAAAAAAAACTAGCACGAGGCAGACAGACAGACAGACCCACGATGAATGCCCAATTTGACTTGGTTCTGCATGCAAGTGCTCTCTCCTGCAGGTCAGTCCCAAAAAGCAACCCAACCATGTGTCAAAAGATCATCCCTGCAATCTGCAGCCAAGCACGGAGAGAACAGGAGTCGCTTGGAAGCACGACAAACAAACACATCACGGGCGAAAAATAAAAGAAGACAACAGATTTCAGGCTAAACAACACAGCAGCGTAGATGGAACAGCGTCGTAGCAAACACAGCGGAAAAAGGGGGGGGAGATAAGCGAGGCATTATGCGTGTGAGAAGCAAATAAAAGTGACAAGATTTTGAGCAAAGACCACCGCCGATACTAATTCCCACATTGACAAGTCACACACAATTATCGAGACATACGCGCCAACAGCGACACGGGGAACGGGGAACAGACTGGACCCTGTCGAAGTCTAATCACCCAGTGGCATTCCCTCCACTTGATCGCTCAGTGACCGCCAATTGTCAGCCTGCAGCTCCGAATATTTCACTCGCTCCTGGCTCCAGTCCTGATGAAGCCGGCTGATGTGATACTGGCTCTGTTGGAAATACATAAGTTCGTTGCGGATGCATTCCTTGATAAACACCCCACGTGCGTGCTGATGCACAATCGATTCCTTGTCCTACAGCAGTAACATGCAAGGTCAGCTCCCTTTCCATTTTTCGGTTCCCCCACATTGCCTTCTCCAGAAATGGTAACCCAAGTCCATACCTTGACAATTGATTCCTCTACTTTCTCAATTTCCCCAGGCTTTACTGGCTGAGTCCGCGCCCGTAGATCTTGCAGTTTCCTCTCGCTGTTCTCAATCCGTTTTTCCAACTGGGGGATGTTGTTGCGCGCATACCGGTCTCGCCGGTCAAACATCTCGCGAACGCTGACCAGGCAGTCCCGCTGGCGCTTAAGGTCTTCCAGCATTCCTTCTTCCCAGGCTCGTGCTTCATCTTCCAACAAGCTCTGACTGGCCGAAAGGTGCCTCGCGGTGGCCTTGATGCCCTCGTTGAGCAACGGCACGTCGTTCGTGTCAAAGGCATACGTATCCCGCGTCATTTCAGTAAGCGACTGAAGGGCGAGAGAGAATCGCAGATGATCCGCGGCAAGCCCCTCATTGCGCTTGGCTAACCGCTCGAGTAAAGTGCATAGATTAATGTATACCTCGGCAGACCTCTTGACACCACTACGAACCGTATCGAACATGTCTGTCAGATCCGACGGCAACGAGTCCTCCAGATCGGGAGGCAACGCTCGGCCTGTGAACTCATCCTGAACCGATATTGTGGCTTGCTTACGCCAAACCGAGAGTTCCTACCCAACGTTAGCTCCTACCACCTAGAAGTATTCAAAAGGAGAAATCAAAATCAGACATACCGTAGGAACGGTTAGGAACATAATAACCAGCTGCTCCTGGCTAAGAACCGGGTGACGAACGAGGGCATTGGTGAATCTGACGAGTCCTCTGCGACGCTTCTCAAGGAAGGAATTGGAATCCGCTGCAAGGTGAGTGCCATTGACTTTTACCAGGTAAGTAATCTTGGAGAGCTTGTAACAAGCTTTTGTTCAAACGTACCTGCAAGTCTCTTGGGTGGAAGCAAAGGCAGCTGCCGGAATGGGTATCGTTTGTGGAGGCAGTCCAGGAGCCAGACGAAATCGCTATACCGTCGCACGACCGTACTCTGCCTACGCGCCGATTTCACCTCGTAGTTGCGATGTTGGAACATAAACATGCCCTCTTTCTCCGGGAGCAGCGTGATTGTTATGACTTCCTCTAGACGGGGGCTGCTGACCCGGCCTATCCCCAACGACCGCCGACGGGGATTAGGCTCGCCCTGATCGCTTCCAGAGGAGCCAAAGCCTCCAAGTCCCGCTCGGACAGGCCCTCCCAGTCCACCACCACTGCCCTCAGATGTATTCCCCGCGTTCTCCCCCCATCCAAATCCAGCGTTGTTGGGTGCAGTATCGGTATGACCATTGGCACGGCCGTTATCGGACGCTCCGTGTGTATGATCCCCGTCACTAGCCCTACTCGACCAGGCATTGAATCCCGACCGCACGCTCCCAAACCCATTCAACACGGCGTGCTCAGATTCGGTCTGGGCATGATTATGACCACGGTGCAGCTGGGGACTACCCCACGGATCCGCCTCAAAGCTGCCCATCGACCCTCGGGCAGATCGTCGCGACTGAGTCGAGCTCGGTTCTCGTAAGGGGGCGGAGGAAGGAGGAGGCGTAGCGGGACGGTCTTGTGACTGGACAGGTGTAGCCGATTCCTGTTTGGCGCGCAATGCGTCGAGGTAAGAGCTTTTCGGCACTGGGAGCTCTGCATGCCGCGCCCGTTAGTGGCTTAATTAGAGTAGACAAGTTTCAGCGCCAACTCACTCTTGCGTCGATCGTCCACTGCATCAAACGTAAGGTCCTCGCCTTCCTGCGCAAGACCCACGAGCGCTAGTAGGACACTGAACTCTCCCCGGCCAAGACCATTGGAGCTGTCACTATCACCCGAGATAACAAGGTTGAGTATCTTCGCTTGATCGGTGGCGCTCAGGCCACTGCCCGACAGTATTTCCCGAATGGACGTCAACCCGACACCGGTTCCAACGCGGTCCCCCGCACTAAGCACTAGATCATACGCATCGATATAAGTCTCGGGGACATCGGAATCTGGCAGCAGGGTCTTCACAATCTCTTCCTTGGACGTTCGCTTGTTGGCATTATTACTCATCCAAGGTGAGCCGGAGCTGTCGTCATCGGCGAACAGGGAGGAACTCGCATTGCCAGTATTGCTGCCATAAGGCGGCTCGTCGGCGAAAAGGGAGGCCTTGGACCTCTGGGTCGAACTAGCCAGTGGAGAGTCCTCCGGCGAGGTGCCGAACAGAGACATGGAGACGGTGGTGGCTGGGGACGATGGATGCGACTGTTGATAGGCAGTGACGAAGCGGAGCTCGGTCGGAGAGGAGCAGTGATGATAAGTGCTGCGCGAAAGGGCACACCACCACGACAGACACCTCTACGGCCACAGAGGGTTTAGAAGCAGCAGATCAGACAGCAATAGAGGATAGTAAGCAGTGGATTGAAATATCAGCGATGAACAATCGGGTACCAGCGAGGGAAAAGGGCCTGCTCTTCCTTCGGGGGTGATGATAAGACAGCAGCAACGCGTGCAAGTGAGCGAGAGTCCGTCTCTTTTTGGGGGACAGTCGGCGCTCCACCGGCGGGAGGCGCTAGTGCGGCTGGCAAGTCAAGGACCCCCTCGACTACCATGGTTCAACTGCACTTTACTGTCAACAACAACACATCTCGCACATTATTTCTATTCCATGGCGTCACATCCCATCTGGTATCTATGTATACTATATACGCTTGTTTAAAAATGCAGTCACATCCATCTCGTGCACCCATTCACCGCTAGATGCCTCCTTCACTTGAACTCTCCGATGCCTGCTCATGGCATTCCGGCATGCTTTCCCCACCAGAGGGCACCGCAAAATATCCCTTCTGCACCAAGACATCTTGCCATTCTTGCTTGCCAGTGGCCAGGATCAACGATGGATTCGCATCTGATGCAAACCATCTTTCCTTCCGCGTATGAGCCTTGCTCCCCCCTTCCAGCGCCGCTCGGCTAGCCCTGGTCTGTCGCCCGCGTTTCGTACCGCTCTGGTCCTCAGATAGCGCCCCAGTCAGCAAGTGTCGATATTGTGCGAGACGCATGTCATAGGACATGATCCCGCGAATGTACGGGCCTAGATCTTCGGCAATAGGCGCCAGGCCATTCTCGAATGAGGGGGCCAAGCGTCCCGTAGGTGCAGGAAACACATGGTCAGCCCGCATAATGGGCGCGAATGCGGAGAGAAGACCTGCTTCGGACGTATTCGCAGGGTCGGGCTTAGCAACATTTTCCAGCACCTGGGCAGCTCGAGCGGCCTCGTCCTGTCCATCGTCACGCCGAAAGGCCCTCCCAAGTAGGACCTCAAATGTACAAGCAATGGCAGTTTGCGTTTGCGAATAGTCAGGCACGAGGGAGGTGTCGAGTAATGTGTAGCCTTCAGCGTAGTTCGATCGCTGCTTCTCGGGCATGGAAGGAGCCGACGTATCCACAACATCCTAGAGAAACGGTTAATGTCTGGTGATTGTGTATGGGATGACAGTCACGCCATGGCTTACCAGTTTTGCTTCAATCGAGCAACAGGAGCCAAGAATATCCAGGTCGCTCTTCATATCCATAAGCTCGGACGCCTGCCGTAGTTGATCAATCCGCTCAGCGTTCGTTGTAGCCGAAACCGGGTTCAATGGCGATTTGGAAAGGTTAGACTTGGCATCTGCCATACTCTCCGACTCTTGTGTGCTAAGCTGCCACCAATTGAAGGCCTCATGCTGGGTTTCTATATCAGCGTCTACGCCGTTGCACATCAAGATATCGCGGCTAAACCAGCCCATGTGTGGCTCGTATGTATTCAAACTCAACACTCGGAGCGGATCGCCATTCTGGTCGAGATCTGAACCCCGTGGCCACCGGTCGATAATCCAATCGAGACCAGACTTTTCGCTCCCAACCGCGATCTGACACCAGAATCCGAGTTCCATGACGGTCCGCCGAAGGTCTCTGCCGTTGCCCGCATATAGGTCCTCAACAGCGTTGCGTTTGAGCATGTGGCCCTCATTTGCAGCCAGGAGGAGGGTGTAGTCGACGGCAAGGTCTAGTGGAGGAGCTCGATAGCGAAGGATGGCATGAAATCCTATGTCTTGAAGAGGGATGAGGTTCTCGTCGTTACATGTTATTATGATAGGACGTTTCGACTGGTTAATTAGTGTCATGACTCCAGACCAGAACTGCTTGTCCTCTTCGAAAAGAATGTCAGCCTCCTCCAACAATATGAGTGATTGCTTCTGGTTCCGAGACCGTTTAATATCGGTCACTTGAGTAGCGCTGTTTGCGTCGACCTCGGGAGTCTGCTTTGAATCTTTAGCAGCGCTAGACTTGAAAAAGCCCATCAGTTTGTTTTGCTTGTCGTCGGCTGGTGCTTCAACCGGCGCATCTGCGGCAGATACTTCGCCAGTTTTCGCGTTATGAACCAAATGATTTCGCGTCATGTCACCCACGCGCTCCACAATATCTCTGGCACTGCGTCGATTACCCGGGTTGATTTCGAAGACTTCGAAATCAAGCTCCTTTGCCACCGCATACACTGATGCCGTTTTACCGCATCCCGGAGGACCACTGAGGAGGATTGCGTTGGATACGCGAGCTCTATCCGCTCCTGACTTTGAACTCAGTGACCAGTCATTGGACCGGACCAGCGTTCTCTTCGTCGTGACATCTCCCGCTAGTTCATCATCCGATTCATTAACAGGGTCCAATTCGTATGCCTCGTCCTCGCTTGACACAATGAAGCCGTCCAAGTTCTCCTTCTTGCGTCTCTTGCGTTTCTTTTCCTCTGTAATCTTTCTCGATTTTTCATCGCCCTTGGAGGATTTACCAGTGTCGACTGTTGTGACCATCAGAAATTTCAGCCAGTCCCGTAGCATGTATGCTTCCTTGCTGGTTTGCAGAACTTGGTCAGCCGATTGTGGAGCATACTTCTGAGTCCAATTCATCGTTTCGAAGGCCCCTTGATCGAAAGGAGTCATCGAGCAGGGAAGAGAGGAATGGAGTCTTTTAAGGGCCGGGTGACAGGCTCCCATGAGTGTCTTTTTGTCGTGAGAAGATGCTGATAGTTGTCTGGTCACAGCTGTTTGTATAACCTTCCCGCTAGCGACATGTCTTGAAGGGATCCTTAAACTTTGCGGAGAGTCTGACGAGTATTTCCGTATTTGGTGTACAAGTACGCTTTCGTTATCATGGATACTAATAGCAGCCATCTTTGCCTTCTTCAAATCCCGCACGACGGGCTTGGAAGTGGCGGTATTCCGGGTGTTGTGTTCTATGCCTCGGACATGGACCAGGTCGCGCGGAGGCCAAATAGGCTGTATGGGTTCCGGAAACCTAGAGCGGCGGTGCTTAAATGATGTGAAAGTGGTGGAAGGGACGGCTGCCGAGGCCGTATCTTGGCCAGGAAAGGGGCGTGCTGTCAGTCCTGTTCCTGCGGACGGCTGTGAATTGATAGTATTAGGCTCCCGGCACTGCGAGTCTATGGTATCTGGTGTGCGCGTGGGCTTCTTCAGGAAGAATGGATGTGTAGGTCTCTGTGGCTGTTGTGCGGCTGTAGAAGAGGCGGGGGCAACAGGCTGGGAGGCCTTCTTAGAGGCCTCATGCTTCTTCTGACCAGCAAGTATCTCATTAATCAGCTTTCCCACCTGTTCCCTCGCATTGCCTTCCATGCCGTATCGGATGATTACAGTTTTGCCTTCGAGGCCGGCAAGCTTTTGGGAGTCCACCTTGCTACGCTTGCTGGCTCTCGTCTTCTTGGGTTTATCCTCGAACTTAACCGCCACAGGAGAAGCCAACAACTTTCCGTTGGGGTTTAGCTTGATCGTTTTCTGCCGAGGTGATCTTCTTTCTGCCACCGGTTCGTTTGTAATCCCGACTGCAGATTCTTGGTGATCGGGTTCTTGTTTCGTCGCGTCCAGTCCCTCCAAAGCAGGGGTAGCGGACTCAGTGTCAGCTTCGGGTTCTTGGGGGCCCGGGTCATCTTCAGCTATAATTGCGCTTTCAGTTTCAGCCGAGGGGGAGTCTTTATCTTGAGATGATCGTGCATCTTTGGAGATGACATAACTCATCACAGATCCCTGACCTGACGATGTTGGATCCGATTTCTCCTTGTCTGTTTTCCTTCGCTTCCTCCGACTAGCGTTCGGATCATGATCTAGTGTTGCAACAGGCGTAGCGGATGGCTCGGGGCAGGAGGACAAGGGAGGGACATGGTTGCTAGGCGATTGTTTGTGCAGAAGTTCCGGGCCTTCGTAAGAGTGATTGCTGACGGGTGTTTGACCAATTGGGCCCGTGGCTATTCCAAGTTCTGTCAAACATAAGCATCAATGGTCATGGGAAAGCCAAAGGGGACAATAACCTCTTCGAAAGAACGGATGGATGGCACGCTGCTCTCCCTGTCCCATAGCCATACTAGATCTGGCTCACCACGATGCATCCATAGGATGAGCCAGTGCTCATCACCAAAAGGGAATTTTACTAGGTAAAAGTTGTAATCAAGACATGAACTGGGGTAAGAATGTCAAGGAGCGGATAGGATATTGTTTGCAGTCAGCTTCACAGCTGCAGCGACAATAAGCAATTAAGGAACGAAATCAACGCGAAGCAGCGCGTGTTTCCGCGCGGCCACCGATGGAGCCAATAATGCCCGCCTTGGACGTCATTTCAAACTATACCCAATCCATACAAGACCCGCAGTCATGTGGCCTCTAACCCCATTGGGGCACACCGCCCGGAGACCGGCATAACGTAAGCCCGGAAATTTTTCGGGAAGCCATACGGAACGGATTTCTTCAGGATGTCCAAGGTGCCTCAGCTCTTCGGCGAGAACGGTTGCGCTTCGATCGCATTCTTTCAGACCGGCTCTTACTATCATGGATTTGCAACCACCGTCGGTGCTGGCTCATTTGCCGCGCCCGTTGCATGCGTCTACCGGTAAAACCCACTTAGGCGAAGTGCATAGCTTGGCCGACTCGAAAAAGCGCAAGAGACATGAAGTGGTCGTTGCGGTCGATGGAGAGGCCGTGAATATCTACAACGTATGCATGGATTCCACGGATACAGCATTGGCAGGGATTTTACAGGCTGACTCGCCGAATCTCTTTAGATCCAAACACCCAAATTGGTGACCTCCTACGCCGTCCCACCTCAATCCGCGTTCTCCTGCCAGCCATGCTCGGTGCGCAGAAAGATCAACAAGTCTCTTGTCAGGAGGCAGACCTACGTCGCCGTAAAACAGCAGATCAAGTCATTTGTGGAGGAGAATGGCGGGAACGGTTCTAGTGCGCCTTCCATCGGTTCTTCGTCTTATTCAGTGACCGATTCGGAAAGTCCTGCGGTTTTCGTTGGAATTGTTCCAACCGAGTCTAAGGCGGAGGAAGAGGAAGGATCGTTCGATGTTCTGGCTGTTCATCAAGACGGACGTGTCCGGCGCCTGTCTTCGGACCTCAAGACCCAGCATTGGAGCTTGCGGCACAGCGAGGTCGCTAAATCCAGCACAACCCATGAGATTCGCTCGTGTTTCCTCGTCGAATTCGAAGATGCGAAGAAGTCCTTGTTCAAGCGCAGACAGGATTTGGCCGCCCTAGCCTTCGGAAACCTTACAGAGACTGGTGTCGACGAACCTTCGGTGCTGTTACTTGTTTCGCAACCCATTGGCTCTCAGCACACGAAACTGAGCGACGTCAAGGTCCAAATGTTCTCCGTTCCAGCCAATGCCTCCTCTTCGGGCCACGACGAAAGCCAAAAGATGCGCCACCTGATCACATTCAACCTGCCCGACGTCGATGGGCCTGAGACGATCGAGACCCGTGGCTCACAGTGGTACTTCCATGCCGGATCAGCTGGCCTGAACGTTTCCTTCGGACAAGGATACATCAACTTCGATCTTTCCCAGTACACTCCCACTATGACCTCCAAGTTCATACTTGAGAATGAGGAATTCTCATCCCTTATGCGTATCTCGCCTCAGTCCGTGATCGGAGCCGGCAAGTCCATGATCGCAGTTTACGACACGCAATACAAATCCGTGCAGCGCAGCATTGCTGTCAGCGACATCCCAGCCAGTGCCTCCGGCATTAAGGCGCGCACAACGTTCGTTAGTTACTACGCCAAGTTGGGAGTTGCTATTGCTACCAAGGACAACACTCTGCTCGCTTTCGACTTGAGCCCGTCGCACAACGCTGCCAACCCCTCCCTTAAACGGTCCAGGGATGGCTTGCTGATTGACGCTATCGGCCGGGGTATCGGATCCGCCAAGAAGCATCGCACCGAGGATACAGCAGTTCTGGGTCTCTCATCGCCCGAACAAGTCGAGCGCTGGAACAAGCTGACTGCTGACCTCCGTCAGTGTGCCGAGGCCAAGGACGCCGATGGTTTCGACCGTGCAGTACTGGCTTACTTCGGTGCTAACGGCTTCCCTTCACCAGACGACTACGTCAACCCGGAGACAACAGTCCATCTTTTGTCTTTGATATTCAAGCTGAAAGACGATGCCTCAAGCCAGGACCAACTGTCAGCCGCGTCTTCCTTCCGCTTGTCCATCAATCTGTGGCCCCAGCAAACCTGCCAATGGCTCATCCAGATCGGTCACCTGTCCCCGAACAACGTCGAGATCGCTCTCCGCCGATCCTTCAAACCCCGTATCCTCCCCTCCCTCCCCACCGGATCTTTCATCCAAGCCCTGACCGACCTGGATCCATCTCTCCAACGCCTCATCGACGTCCTCCAAGGCCGCGTCCTCTTCTCCACCGACGAGCTCGCTTACATCCTCAAGCTCCTCATCAACACTGCTCGTTCCCGCTCCGTCACCCTAGACGAGGAAGCCCCCAAGGCGCTCACCAACGGCGAAGACCAAGACCAGACCCCCACCCAGGCCCTCTCCCACGCCGAACCCAGCCTCGGAAACATTTTCCTCGCCCTCAACACCACCCTCGAAAAGATCCACCGCCACCCCCTCCCCGCCATCACCACATCCATCCGCTCCGCCCTATCCCGCACCGAGATCATCTCCATGGTGCACCATCTCCGCCTCTCCCTCGCAACAGGAGGCTACACCTCCCGCTTCACCGAATCCCCTCCCATCCCCGTCCCCGCCGAGCAAACCCAACCCCCGGTCTCCCTCTCCACAATCGTCGGCCTCCTTAACGCCTCCGTTGACGCCATCGGTCCCTCCGGCTGGATCTCTGCTGCCTCGGGCGTCGACGACTCCATCACAGCCCGTGACCAGGAACTCATCGCCGACCTGAAGTCCGAAATCTCCGCTGCCCTCGCCGGCATCGAAGAGGCCACTTACCTCAAGGGCATCCTCCACGAATACCTCCGCTATGCTAACAGCGCTATCCGCTCCGCCACCACCACCGTCGCCGTCGACTCCGGTAGCGATACCCCTGCCTCTGCTATGGTGCGGCTCGAGAAGCTCAACGGCGCGGACCTGATGGTCTTCGGCGCCACGGAGGACGATGAAGGTCTTGAGGGTGACGCTAGCGGCAAGCTATTGCCGTTGTCGCTCAAGGCGGGATCAAATGATGTCAGCAAGACGAAGGTCAAGTTGTCGACCGGTGAGGTCAAGACGAGAAGTAGTAGAGAGATTGGTTATCTGCGGCGGAAAGCGGCGGGCAAGTACTCCTTCGAGAGACTTATTGTATAGATTCAGTACTAGTATTTCTTTTATGGTACATCATGGTGTATGGTACAAAAGTAGAACGGATCATTTCCAAGCTTTATATATTTCCTTTTCCATTGAGTCATATTTTGAATATGTGCCATTGTTGGGGCAAAATGGTTGGTTGGTAGTTATTGTGTTGAACTCATACTAGGGCACTGATCGGGATAATCACTGGGCCTTCCGCCCTCCCTATAGCGCGATTTAGCTGCATGTTTGAATGTCCAAGCAGGAAGGCTTCGGTTATTATACATTTGATAATCTCATAGACGTCCCTCCGTGTAAGTTAGTTGCATGGGACCCTGGCTTGCTTTGGTGCATATTTTTATCTACTAGTACAATACTACAGAGCGGGAAGGCTGCACCCTATTATGATGGTACAGTGAGAGAACATCATCTACTATGAGTGTATTTACTGCTCGTATTATTACTACTGCTGCGTTTGGGAAAGGTATACTCTTCAATATAGACGAGGATAACAGAGTCAGTATGCCAATCTCATTCGGTCTCAATTTCACATGGTCTGAATATGTACACGCTTTATATATATAATATATGCACAAATGATAGATCAAAGGCTCCAACTTCAACATATGGCACTTATCGTCTCAATATCGGAATGTCATGCTTGCAAGTCATCAGAAATGGTTTCGGGTATCGTGAAGATCCATGTCCAGTCGTTAGGTTCACAAGCAACTAACCCTCCCTGGTCGTTGTCAAGGTCCCGCCTTTCCCAGATGTCACAAATCGAAACAAATACACAGAACATCTCTTGGTAGTGGCACAGAAAATTAGCGTCAGAAGAAAGAAACACTCAATAATAAAACATATAATCGCACTTGCGTGATCCGTGAAGGGGTTATAGCGGATAAAGGACACCGGCGATAAAATGTCAGTTCACCCGAACACATGCTTTGCTGGCGTCGACAAGTCAGGAAAAGGAAGATATAGGATAAAGGTGCGGTGTAGCTGTGCGTGATGCTTGCACTCAAGATGCTTGGGAGAAGCCTACTTGCCCCAGTAATCACTCCATCATCCTGATGCACAATAATGCAGACCAGTCAAGAGCTTGAGTGATGGAACGCGGGTGACCTAGGCCTGGGATACATTGTAGATCCAAGGTGGCCAGTGGTGCCAATCCATGGTAGCATAGCTAGTCTGGACGGGTTACCTAGCAATATTTGCTAGGAGAAGGTGCATGATTAACATTACATTGCCAACAAGCCATCCCGTTATAGAGCTAGTTGGCTCCCAGGGTCGAGCTCTGTGCACGCTCCTTCAGCCGCATAGCTTGGGCTTCTAGTGATCGAGCCATAAGTTTCGTCACTGGCCACACAGCGGCCCGGTCAAGGAGACTTGCAGTGGCAAGCAGGATCTTGCTGCCATAACCACCTTCGACAACACTAGGCAGACGTTGTAGGACGCTCAGGGCTGACATGGTTATGCCACTTTGAACTTCTCTCTGCATCTTATTTTCAACGCTGGAAAGGATTTCCTTGATCTTTCCCAACAGTTTACAATCCTCTTCCTCAAGTAAGAGAAGGTTGGTGGCTTGCATGAGGTCGACATCATCCTGGCCAAGAACACCTAGGTAGGGGCCGACGCGTTCTTGGACAGTAGTGATCCATTCTGCCAGCACTTGAGCGCAGTCGAAAGTGCACATGGCACACTGAATGGGCAGCTCCCGGCAGGTGAATTCAGCGAAGGTATTCCCCAGTTGATCGGACATCGATATGGAGTCAGCCGCATAGAAGGCAGCCTTGCGCAAATGCTTTTCACGTTTGGTTTGGCCAGGCCGGTATACGCCCATGAGAGTTTGCAAAGGATGATCCTGGGTGGGAGTACTGGATATAGCAAGATCACCTACACCCAGGTCTGCCACAGAATCGCGCCGATGATCAATGTGGTTGGAACCTTCAGTGATGGAAGGGTCCAGCACATCAGATGGTATATCGTCCATGGGATGATCCACCCCTGTTCCACGCGCAAGCTCGTCTGACATGGCATTCCAATCACGCTGCCAGAATGCTTCTTTGCATCTCCCCAAATTAACGAACAACCTCACATACGCGAGATCCAACAGTGGGATACTGTCAGCAGAAAGAGGCCCTGCGCCGAAAGGGTTTGGGCGTTCCAAGCTATGCACAGGATTGCTGGCCCAAGCGGATTGCCAGGCGCGCAGTGCGGGCTCGATATGTGCTTGCATGGCCTCATTCTCGCGTGAAGTCCATTGCCGGCCTATGTGGCGCTGACGAGTCTCCCAGATGTAGTTGTGAAGAGCATATATCAAAACCAAGCAGCCGAAAGTGCTAGGTTTGAGTTCGCTACTAGGAGATTCCTCAGAAACATCGTTCCCAGATACTTTGGCCTGTGTCGTGGACGATTGCTGCTCTCGTTGACTGGCGGTAAGAAGCGTAGTCAAAGCGGCGGAGAAGGACAGCCCTTTCTTTGGCGTTGACTGTCCACCTAGCTTCTTCCACGCTTGGGGGGATTCGGCAGCCCAGAGATCCTCTTCGCAGGGCAGATCGAGGCGAATTTCAGAATTGGTAAGAGCGGGTGCATGATTATAAGCTGACACAAGGAAGCATGAAAGAGCAAATATTGCGTAGAGAGTGCGCTTTCGCTCTTCTACGATCTTCCATTCCAACCAGTCCCTTCTCTCTTTGGGTTGCCCGGCTGGTGACTGGCCCCAACTGTCGGAATCAGTACCAACGCGGCTAGCAAGTCCCGCAGTGAGGTAATCCTGAGAGAGATCTTTTGCATCTAGGTGGCGATTCAATTCAGCCGCCCGGGCAAGGCTGACTAACGCCGCACAATGAGTACTCGCAATATCAGCAGACGTCTTGTCACCGCAGGTGTGCCCATAGATGACGTTGAGGAGCATCGCTTGAACCAACCAGAGTGGCGTATTATGCACCGAGCTGTCACGAGCGTTACTGTGGCGCCCGACCGGGGTCGACATGTCCGCTTTACGTCGCTCTTCTAGGTAGAGTTGAATCATTTTCTTGGCAGCCTCGAACAGGTCCTTGGAGGCCGCAGTATCGAATTCGTAGAGGGCATCAATTGCTGCCATGGAGAGGATCAAGGAGCCGCCACCTCCGGTGATGCCGGTAGAGCTGAGATTGAGATGGCCGCTGGGGGTCCGCAGATTGTTGGTGTACTCGGGCGCTTGAAAGTCAAGGGTCGGGATGTGAAGGAACGGCATGTGTGGATGAAAATAGGTGATGTAAGCTGAGATGTAGCGTTGCATGTCCGAGGTGCTAGGTAATTGACCGGAGCCGGTGAAGGTGGAAGAACGGGAGAAAAGATCGCGACAGGGAATCATGCCGCTGGCGGGCTGGGAATACTTGCGGTGATTGAGACTGGTAGGGCGCGCCATGCTTGCTAATAGAGCCTGTCGGGTGGAGTCTGTAAAGGTATCCGTGGAGCTTGGGGAATGGTGAGTTCGTAGGGCACTATTCGCGAAAGGGAGGTTGAAAGGATTAGGAGATTCTCCGTTTGTTGCCATAGAGGATGAAAACATACTCTGCGAATGTCCACCCATCAAGGGCTGGCCAACGGAAGTCATGGATGGAGGAGTTGCATATGTTTCTGCAAAAGGATTCTGAGCCATCAATGACTTCGGCGAAACAGTTTCCGGTGGAATGCCTATATCGTTGAAGCTGGACGAGGTGTACTCGAGGGGGAACTGGCCGGAGGCTGCCGCTGAATGTGGGGGAAACGGGTTGTGCCAGCTGCTCGACGAGATAGAATAACGATGGGAGCCATCCATCATGGCTTCGCTGATTCCACTCTGACTGCCCGTGCTCATTGCGGAAGGGGACGACTCATCGATAGCTGAATCAGCGCTTTTACCCATAGGCATAGCAGGGTCAAAGGTGTTCATCCAATCGAAGCTGAAATCGTCTTCCATCATCCCATCCGCAGGAGGCATATGATGCGCACCATGAGTATAAGGGGAGGATGGCGAGTCGTTCCCGTAGGTCTGGGGTGAGCCTCCGAAGTGAAGCTGCGCTGGATTGATGGTACTGCCATGGCCCATGAACATGTCAGGCACATTGATGTCAAAGCTACCGTAGACAGGAGCAGTGCGAAGCCCCCCAGAAATATCCATGGGCAAACCCGATGTTTCTAGTTTTGTCAAGCCATTCATAGAAGGATGGTGACCAGAAGAGTAACCTCGGAAATCCAGGTTTGAACCCACTGACGCGGAGCCAATACTTGCATGGTAAGTATGACCCGAGTGGCCAGCTGGCGCTGGTGGGGGATTAGAGGTGTTGACCATTCCCAAGGAAGCCCCATCAATATGACTGATGGTGTTTGCTCTGGGACGCATGTTACTCGAGTTACTAGCGATTGAGTTCTTGCGAACCCGATTCGCTCCAGTCGATGCGCCTCCCGTGCTCTCTCTTCGGCCATTTCTGGGGCGTGATGATGGAGTCGTAGTCATGTGTAGTTTCTGCTGATGCCTGAGGAGCAGGTCCCGACGAGCGAAACAGCGCGAGCATTCGGGGCATTCAAAGGGCTTTTCTTTTGTATGCGAGCGCTCATGGCGCTTGAGGTGTTCCAATCGAGCAAAAGACCGGCCACAGGTCGTACACCCATGAGGGCGGGGCTTGTCAGTCTTGGGGGGAGGCACAGTATTTTTCGAGTCAGGTTGGCCGTTAGTTTCCTTGGAGTCCTCTTTGGGCGCAGCTGCTCTCGTTAGGATTCACAGATAGATAGCATACACCTCGAAGAACATAAGCTCACCAGGCACATCGACCGGGATTTCGCTAATACTAGCAAGGTCCTCCACCTTGGGGCTCGTGGCCGATTCCTGGCCGACCATTGTATCTAGTAACATCCTAAGAACGTTCTTCTGTTTTGCGGGAACCAGTTACGAAAGCACTGGTTTGCGGGGGCGGGGTCGTCTGTAATAGCACGACGCGGGGGTTTATAAGGTAGCTGAAGACGACAAAAGCACTGCCAACAGAGGAAGGACAGTAGACGTGACGAAAGGAGGCTACTGGTGAAGGTTGCGAAAGAGATGCGACATTGACAGCATTCTGATTCAATGAGATCAGAGTTAGCTTGGTTCGTTGTCCGGACAAAAGATGCAGCGAATAGAATGCAGCAATGCCACGGGAAGCTCACCAAGTGAGGACAGAAGCCGGGGAGAAGACAAGCAAGAAGGCCGTTATTCGGGGTGTAATTTTATAAGAAGTTAAAGGAATGGGAATTGTGGGCGGCGATAACTTGATAATGTGTAGACGATTAACAGGATCACCGTTACAAAGGAATTAGATCAAGTGGGTGGGTGGCGAAGTGGCTCCGTTCCTGGGGGGGAGGCAATCGATCTCGGGATTAGCAACTGTAATCAGCAGGGGTTGAGTTTCCAGGCTCCAGGGGAAACCCACGGGTGGCTACTCACCAAGCTCTGCACACGGAACGACTCGTGAGGATGGACTGAATCACCCACGAATACCACAGACCATTGGTCTTGGATTCCTAAGACGAAATTTGCGGGATAGGATAGGATGGAGGTGAGTTGCGCGGGCATGCGCCGCGATGGTGGTGTGAGTCGTCGGTGGATAAGCCGGAGATAGCCGACTGGAGTTATGGGCGGGTGTGCTGGGCTGGCTAGCTGCTGCTCAATCAATTGCTGATAAGCAGACAAGAGAGCGGTATGTGGTCCGACAAGCAGCTAACAAGAAGGAAGAAGAAGAAGAAGGCACACTTTGGGTTGGGGATCGGGAGAGAGGAGGGGTGTAATATGAAAGTGTAAAAAAGAAAGAGAACAGTAGTTGTAGTAGTGGTTAGATAGATAAATTAAGAGGGATGGAAGGTGAGAGGAAGGAAGGATGACTGATGAATGGGGATGGGGATGGGGATGGGAGTGGATTGGGTGGTGTAAGGCTGTACTCTCCGAGGGGTGTCAGTACGAGCAGGAACCGCAGCAGTTAGTGGCTCTGCCGCAGCAAGGAAACGCCCTAGTAGTCTGCTGTTGCACGGGGAGCACCAGGACTGAACAACTAGCAGGATCGCTCGCAGTGGTTGTTTTTCTTGTCTTTCTTTTCACTCACTGAAACTTTTTACATGCTCCGGAGAAGCTGCTCGGGTTATCTAGTGGCAGGTAGATGGTATGTCGTAAGCAGGTCCGGTCCTTTCACCTGCTAAACCAACTAAACCAACTAGTTAGCTAGAATCTCCAATTGCCAGATATGTCATTTCGTTTGGATTTATTACTCCATATTATTTCCTGAAGTATTGGGATCGCTCTTCCGGTTACGAACAGACCAGCCT
This sequence comes from Aspergillus welwitschiae, assembly GCF_003344945.1. Lineage (NCBI taxonomy): Eukaryota > Fungi > Ascomycota > Eurotiomycetes > Eurotiales > Aspergillaceae > Aspergillus > Aspergillus welwitschiae. Next base: position 27,802 of record NW_020798707.1, on the reverse strand, counting down.
AGCCTCCCAACTAAAGACGGCCGGACTACAACCTACTTACTTACCACCTTAGCTACCAAGACCGAAGTGAGTTTTATTTTTTTTTTCTTTCCTTTCCCCTTCCATTTCTAGTTTTCCTTTATTTTCTTTTTTCGCAACCTACGTTTTTACCAGCGTGGGCAGTGAGAGGCCCGTCTAAATAACTAACCCCGGCGAATGCTGCGGGACAAACCCACGAAACAGCATCCAGCTTCAGTCACAGACGTCCATCCAATAATGGGCCGTGACGGGGAACGGAGTGGGCCGGGTGGCTCTGGTCCGGCGTGCTTTGGGAGGGAAAGCATGGGCCATGACAGGGCCAGAGCCAGAGAGCGGGCCCCACAACCCAGTCACGGGGGTGTGGATGCTGTCCCAGCCCAACTGACAATACGGTCACATCCCGGCCGCACGTATGGTAATTCTGTACCTCCTCGGTATTCGCACGTCACGCACGCCCTCTCCGATCACTTACTCCCTGGGTAGGTAGTATCTAGAGTTACTCCCCTGCTCGTAAGCTAATTAGCTGGCTATTTAGCTTGAGAGAGAGAGAGAAAGAAAGGAAAAGCTATCCACGTAGACCGCGACCTGGCCATCTGAGCTCGTCCGATGTCCGGTGGAATGATCCTAATTACGACACACACCGTCGTCTAGAATGTCAACGATGGCCCTTTCGGCTGGAGACACGGCCGAGTACCAGGCAATAACAAGAAGACAGAAGAAGAAATAGACCTGGGGCAAGACTAGTCGTGCATGGCTGGTCTCCTCAAGATGATCAATTTCCTCCCATTGACTTGGGTGAAACTTCAAATGAGACATGGGATACGAAGCACTAGCTCTAGGAACCAGATAGTTATTCTCGACCTGCCTTAACATTCTATGAAAGCACACGAAGTGCTTGGTCTGGTATCGAGGCCTGCAGAAGTGGTGTTTTACTTTCAGAGTAATTGCGTTGCCGCTTGTTAGAGACAGTATCCTTCTTGCTTGTTGAGAGCCCTTGGTATTCTTGCTTACTCTGCTTAATCTTGTAGTTAATGGATAACGGGATGTGGGAGCTCGAATGCTCGCTGTGGCTTGATGGAAGGGTTTCCATTTCAAATTCATCCAAGCTGGAGCTGTTGCGCTTGTCGCTCAAGATCTCTAGAAACGGTGCCGGAGTTCAGAGGATGAGCACAGAACAGCACTTGAAGACTAGGGCCAATTTACTGCAGTGTTAGTTGATCCAGGTGATCCAAGTTACGGCATAAACGAGAAGCTCATGATGCATGCCAGAACATCGTATCCAGGCTACAATCTAAACCGGGCTGTGTGTCGTAATTAGGTTCAATCGGGCCTGTCACGTATTGTGAAAGAGGTAAAACAGGCAATGGCAACTTAAGAGAGGAAAAACAAGCCTTGCATTTCTAGAACATCGGGCACTCTTCAGGGTCCTGAGGCATCCAAAGTATCTCAAAGGCGTTGGCAGATAAGGGAATCCACCATGCGCTGCTAGCCAAGAGACTCTAGATAGATGATTATCTCGCGTTACTTACACTGTTACCTTTTTCCACAAACCGACCACTGTCACTTATCATCGGCAAATGTAATGCAGATTAGATTACCGGTGAGTGGTGTGTCACTACTAAAAGTCAAGGGCGCTTCAGGCTACCGGACTAGTATGCAGGCTAACTGGATCAGGCAGGCTCACGGGCTGCAGGCCGATTGTCGCCGGTCCTGCTTTTTGGTGTGCGACCTGGGGTAATTATTGATACGGCGCACATGTAACATTGGGGCTGGTGAAAGGGTAAGATATGGTAAGAGAACCCATACCGGTTCGGTCGCCAGGCCGTTATTTGGCCCGTCTTAGCCTCTTGGGTCATTCTCTCGGCAGGAGCCAGAGTTCAGGGTGGAATCCAACCCCGGACCTCGTGACTGCCCGGATCGGCCACTATTGCCTCCGCCTTTAGCAGGAGCCACGATGGGAATGAGATCCCAGCCAGAGCATCGGTCTGGGGTAGGGACAAAGAGGGAAAATAACCACGTCGACGGGTCGCTTGGTTTGAGGAAACCATCAAACCTTCGACGGCTACGCCCGAGTCGGTGGGCTGCCTGGCCTGCCAGCGGCTTACATATGTGGTGGCGGCTGGCGCCGCTTCAAAAACCCCCCAATCAGGGTAATGGAGGGAAACAATGGAACTGATCGTAATTAATCGCAGCTGGCGCCAATTTCGCAGGGAGGACGTTGGGAGCAGGAAAAGGAAGGTCCGGTTGCGAGCTGGAGCACTCTAGTGTGTCTATCTCCTGCACTAGTCTCACAACCGGACCGCAGCATGGAAAACCGAGCCTGCGCCATTTTGTGGGGGAGGACGAATGAGAAGGTTCAAGGTTCGTGTGGGGGATTTCCCTGGATCCAGCGGGTATTTTGCCAATCGTATCCGTTCGATCCGTTGCTGCGGGTGGGACCCCTGAGGTCATTCCACCGGCTGTAAAGGAGGAAGCAGACGAATTGCTTGCTGGAGAGACCGAGACGAGAGAGAAAAGTATGGTACCAAGCAGATACCTCGTCGTGTTAACAAATTGTTGGGAAGTCAAAGTCGCTGGGACCGTACAACTCCCGAGGGCGAGAATGACGGCTAGATACCCCAGCCATCCTGCTTCCACGATGGAACAGAGATGCGCCTAGGCATCCAACTACCTAGGTTCATCCTTCCTCGCTTCCATCGGGCGGTGTCCAATTTTGGTTCCAGCTGCTAAGGTTAATCGACGACTTCTTTTTTTGTTCGGTTTCACCTCTGCCTTCCGTGACCCCATCTGGCAGTTGATCGTTGCCTAGTGGAGTACCTTTCCCTGTCAAGCGGACGACGATGAAGACTTGGCAGAGGCTATGGGCGAAATAATCCGGAGCTCATCGGTTGCACTAGTAGCTTCCGACATTCCACCGCCCGTTGATTGGATCTCAGCGCCGGCCATGGCTGATCATCTTGGTCGCTTTCCCCAAAGACTGGCGTCCCCTGAAGCAACTGGGGTCGGTTCCCTAGGAACAGCGCGTTCGCTCTCGATTTCCGGGAACGGACAGCCAACCAACACGAGTAATCCCTCAAAGTATCGTGCCCACGTTTGGTCGCATTGGCCAATCTTGTCTCCAATTCTGAGGAGGTCACTGGCGCACGCGAGTTTGACTTTCATGCTAAATTGTCTGAGCATGGGTATCGTCGCCATTCCGAGGCAGGCCCAAACACAACAGTAATTAAAGTGTCCGCGCATTATGCACAAGCGACCGTCTAGTTTCTATCCAGGATGTGCATGGGGGAGTGCGGATGGTTGCGGACCTGCTGACAGTCAACTTTAACGGGCGGTTGTTGGTCGCACGACCGCTGTGCAATCGCAATGAGAACTGATTTAGGACAGGACTCGCAATATCGAGATTAGTATCTCAAAGAATCGAGCAGATACATTCTGCGTGCCTTGAACCGGTGTATTCCAGTCATGACAAGAATAGCGCGGTCTAAAAACAAATGTTCTACGCCGAACGGCATACAAGAGCTCGCCCTGCTGGAGCTGCTGATATTTCTATAGAGTGCTAACTACTCACAAAGACCAGCGCACAAAAAATGATCCCATCTACTTACTGCGTTACTAACATAATTTGAAGCCCGTATGGAACCAAGATTACTGGTAGGGTTAAGTGATGGTGTTGCATGGTAACCTACGGAGCTGCACGAGGACCCCATTTATCCAGGCTTAGCTGCCCTCCTTTGCTGCCGACGTTAGTACTGCAACGACTGATTGGTTGAGCATGTCTGGCGACATCCCACGTTATGACGTCCATGGGCTTGCAGACAGCAAGTTGAGTACTAATTGCTGGCAGAGAAGATGCTTGAGAACAGCTTCCATGCATGGATCTCGCACGGGGCCCATGGTCCCTCTGCGATACGTCAATGTGGCCATGCAATATTTCCAGTCCAAGTATTGCAATGGAAGCCAGTAGGAGAACGACCAGAATCCTAGCATCACAGCTTGCGGACGTTGTCGAGCAGGGTTGCGCAACCGTCTCGAAACGAGCAGTATGGCTCGTGCGAAGCATAATTCATCTCACCCATGGATAGCGGGACACGTAGTAGTGAGCTGAGCTCGCCAGCGGTTCTTACACCCTTCCGAAGTCAGTTCCTTCATCGCACGGTCCCTCTTGCTGGCTGACCACAGACCCTCGACACCTGAGGCCACCGACAGCGCAAGCGTCCTTTAGTGCGGTGTCATGTGGTGCACCGATGGTATTATTCGTATCGATAGAGCAGGTAAGCAATACCCTTGGATCTACACATGCGCACCGTCACCACCCGGACCAGCTACTACTGCTGAAGCCCGAGAAAGAAATGGGTATCCGGCAGGACGCTAGCATCCCCTTATATACAGGTACCAAATGCGGAGATACCAATCAACTTGTTGGCGTTGCCGCAACCTTCGATCCGCCGTCAAGGTTACCGAGGAACGACACGTTAGTACACCTGTCAAAAACCGAGTAATCTGAAACTAACCAGTCTGGGGTCCCGTTGCGGAAGATCTCCTACCAGTGCCTCCTTAGTGCTCGACTGGAGACTGCGGGCCCGAGGGCGTTGTGGATTAGGGGCGGGTGCGATCGTGTTACTTGACCACTGGATGTATATGAGATTCACCAGCCCCCGTGCATTCCCAGAATAATAAGAAAACAAGAAATGGGGACACCCTGCCTTTCCGCAAGTTGCGACGAACGCTGTGCTATACAGACGCCAACTAGCGAAGCGGATACCTAGAGCCGCCCGACTCGAGCGTGTACATATGCGAAGATGCCGACGATCTGAGACGCATCCAGAGGACGTGTTGCACAGATGATAGGCGCATGAAGCATCAACCTAGTAATCTGAGCAGGCTTGGCAACAGGATACAGACAGGGATCTAGCAACGGGTGTCACGGACCACTATGATCCGGTATGGTGCACTGCAGCGTCATCAGCCCTCCTGTACTCCGTACGGACGGCTACCCATCCATACGAAGCATAGAACAATCGCATTGTCGATCCTGCGCGACGCGAGTAACAGGCAGCCTGAGAGAGAAAGAAAAAAAAAAATCTCCGACGGCGTGCATGGCGATCGTGGAATACAGGCGCCTTGGTGGTCTTTGCTCGAGCGGATATGCAAGATGGCATCATGGGCGCGAGATAACTTCTGCACGGGCCGTGGGACTCGTCACAAAAGTAATAATACTTACAGGATAAGGCTGTAAGCACTGGATCGAGGTACTCAGCCTGTACTCACTGGGATCTCACGCGTGCTGTCTTCGCGGTACTTCAGGGATGCCAATCATCATTCTGCGCAGGCTGTACGATGAGGGATATTCAAGTAGCCCTGGTCGACATTGGGATACAATGGGCCCTTGATCTAGGTGCTTAACAGCTGTTACATGCTCTGGTCGACTGGACGGGAGCACGAAATGCCTCTAGGGCTGATTTGCTATCAGATGGCCGGATATAAGTCCCTAATTACGGGCGACTGAAGTAGTAGCACGCCATTCCCTAGTAGCTCCGACAATCCCCCAATGGCCGAGTAAGAGTAAATTAAGGACCGGGATGATGATAGGCCCGCTGTCACTGCAGTTGTCCTTTCTTACTACTACTAGTACTATCCCACCCCACCAGTGCTGGTCTCCACTCTATGCAGCAGCCAGTAATGGCAGTCCGTCATAATGTAGTGTTACACCTGGCTGGTGGGCATCCCTCCACACTGCAATTGGCACGGGAGGCCCTCCCCTCCACATTGGTTTGGCGTGTAGGAAGAAGTATCCAGTTGTATTCCAGTCGGTCTCCCACACCATCGCGATAATAATCTAGGCCCAGACATAGTTAGTTTAAGTAGCACTAAAGTAGCAACGTGCAATGGTGTCGCGATTAATAATGCACCTCTGGCTTCGGAGTGTGATTTAATTTAATACTTAGATACGTGACCAACAATCAGGTGGTTGGAGTAAGTAATAATAATACCTCGCTGACTTGCACTTCAATGACCCCAACCGGCCTAGTAAGATGTGATTATTAGCAACTACTATACGCACACTAACTATCCACCTTCCCTCCCATGTATGCAATATGTACGCGCTCCCCCATCTGTGGAGAAAGCTCGGCCTGATTGTTGCATGATATGTATGTAACCTTGCTAGTTGCCAATTGCCAGTTGCCACTCACTGCACATATTTCTCAAACCACAGCATTGCAGAAAATATGGTGGAAAGCGCGCGCACACACACAAAAATAATACCCCACTACACCACTACTAACAACCAGTACCCGCCACCTTCACACCCATTACTTACTAGACAGGGATTCTCCCAGTAGCACCTAACACACAAGACCATTGAAAAGCTGACTCGACCGTTCCTGGTGCTACGCGGTCTCGCACTAGGCACATAAGACCTACAGTAGCGTTATGCAGCAAGCAAAAGTAATTGAAGTTAGCGCGCAATTCGACCATTGCTTTTTTTCCCTTTTTTTTATTTCCTATTTTTTTTTTTTCTCTCAATAATTGCTTTGCTAGGCTTGCCGCCAGCTAAACCTGTTTTGTATCTCCCCTAGTAATTTTCTACTAGCAATGCAAGCGCCATCGTATCTATACTCGATGTAATATCCGCAGTTACTCCGAGAAGACTCTTCTGGGTTCTCGTAAAGTATTTGTAAGTTTCACTACACTGGTTAGATGTATTATTCTTTCACTGTGTTACTCCAACCAGCTGTGGAGTGGTGGAGCGGAACTGCGGCTGAGCCTTGACGATCCTGCACGCTACGGGAACGGGATTATGCTGGTTTCTTGCTTGCTGTCTTGCTGTCTTGTTGTTGCTGCTGCTGCTGCTCGGATGAGGGATATTTTCGGCCAGAACGGTTGGTGTCGGATCAGTTGCTCCATATACTTTTTTCAGATGTTGTTTTTTTTCTGTTTCTAGTTCCTCGGTTGTGTGGGATGTGATAATACTTTTTCCTTTTCCTCTCTTCTTAATACGTGTTTACAAAGCATGTGTGTGTCGTAAAGTAAATCCATAATCCATTAGAAAGACTAATGTCCCAACCACTCACTCACTCACTCAATCCCATTGTGCGAAAAAAAAAAAAAAAATGGCTGAACTCCTAGGTAGATAGATAGGTAAGTCACTATCTACCACACCTATCTGCATAGCTCCCCACCAACTGCTATTTTCCTTTCCGAGGTACCCATCCGTCATTCCGTTCGCATGGAGCAACACTGATAGGCACACACACACCCACATTCACACCAAAGAAGAACTAACCTAGCGCCATAGCGCTGGCCTTTCTAAATCTTCCCGTGCCACGGGCCGCCGTGCAGAACGCGTTGCAGGAAGGGAGAAAATAAATAACAGTTAGTCTAGATAGATAGTAGGAGGTAAGGAAAGGTATCCACGTCCGCGCGCGCCCGCCCCGGCCGCCCGTCATTTTCAACCAGCCCACACCTACCTTCTTACTGCAGTTTAGCTACAGAGTTACTAAAAGTCGACCGGTGCACGCACAGGCCTTTTGGTGGTCCCTGCATCCGAAACGCGAAGTTACGCTACTGTCTTTACTTGTTACTGGATGGGGTCGCTGGTTGTGTGATTGATCGGATGACGGATGTTGAGTTAGTGTGTGGTAGTGTAGGGAGTAAGGGGGAGTTCCGTGAGGAAGTGGTATTTCAACTGCTACTTAATGCTATATTCCGGGGGGCTTATAGGGGACTGACTGACTGAATGCCTGGTGAAGAATGGGTGAGACACTGAGTGACAGACACTCATGTATTGAGTATTGTATGGGTACCGGCTGTATGCAATCAAGAGGAACGGAGATAAGCCGATCCTTTCTGAGTAGTTATTCGATGCGACGGCCGAGAGAGCGCGCTGCTACTAACTTAGTAGTTAGCTCACTAATTTACTAGTAAGTTAGTTAGTTAGTTACCTGAGTACTCGGGACTGGCTGGACTGGACTGCTGCTATTGCTATTATTGTCTCGTCTCATGCACACCCGAACTCTAGACTTCACTGTCACCTTCTTGATTCGGGGTTTGCCTCCTTCCCTGGCGTCTGAGATGACCCTTTTCTTTCGCTGCTGTTATTTTTGGTCAATGTAACTGAGTGATGTCGGATGAAGATTGCCGATCAGTAAGTAGCTGAAGCTGGGCGTGTGGTGTGTGGTGTGTGCCAGCTGAGTCTGGTGATGATGATGGTGGTGGTGGTGCGTTGAGGGATTTCTCGGGGAGTTCGACATTTCCTTCTCCTAAGTACCATTCCGGTAGCCTATACTTACTGCTACTTCCTGTGTCTACCAGACAGTCTTCCATTTACTTTCGCTGCAGAGGATTGTCTGCTGACACCGAACCTTGCAGAACCCATGCAATAATTAACATAACATTGCATACATAGAAGACTGTATTTCGCCGTGCTATAGATCTGGGCTGACGCGCTGCGCAGGTATGTCATCTGGCAGCAGAAGCTTGTTTGTCATTGTTTTTCGACCGTGGTGCTGTGATTGGATATTGTGCGTATGGGTGCAGAGGTCACGGTCTTTAGAGACTTTGCTGGGAGGAGGTGAAGGGTTCCAATGTTGCAATGAAACAGAACGTCTGAGAAGACCTGCTAATGGAGTATGAAGGTCTGTTCAATACATTCAAGTGTAGAGCTCTTAGGGCATACGTCGTACTGCAAAGCCTTATTTTCACAGCATCCATGAATATCACATGCGTTCGTTCACTGCTCATTACGTAGGCGGATCATAGATCCTTTCAACGCTCTTATCATCCGAATGCTCGTGAGATATTGCTGCAGTGACATTATTTATTTGTGCAGACTCTAGTTGCATGCATATAACTCATCATTGCACGTAAGGAGCCTCATATTTGCACCGTCTTTGACACCAGCTCCAGATAGCAATACTACTGCCTCAGGCAGACTGATGTATATTGTGGGGGGCCAAATGCCCCAAGCAGGTTGAAAAGGGAAATGTCCTGTTCTCATGAGATGCAGTAGCAGATAACAACAGGAAATGTAGGCCTCGAGGGCTTGTACGAGTCTCATGACAATGACATACTGATAGCTTATATTAATTCCACAGCAAGCAGGTCTATATGATTAAGGATGTTACACTAGACCGTTCTATTTTGCTAAGCTGAGTCAGTAGAGCAGACCATCGGAGGTTATTCGATTCAAAGGATATATTCAGTTGGCTCTAAATGGCACGGAGGATGCACAGGCGTTTTGACTGTGAGCTACAGAGGCGTTGTGTGAAGACCAGATGCACTTTGTGTATAGATCGCCTATGTAGGCTAACAAAGCAGCATGCCATTGTGGGAGTTGAAAGGGACTGGAACAGCAATAATAGAATCACGCTGGTCATAACATGGTGTTGGCCAGATCATATGCCACACTGAGATATTTCAGAATAAAGTTGTAACAACTGTCCTTTTCTGCTTGGTAGATACCATCTACCAACCATTGATCATGGGTAAAAACACTATATAAGTGCAACACATGCAGATTCACATTCCATCAAGAAACTAGGAACATCCAGTTCCACCAAACAACCCTGAAATTTAGGGCCAATAGTACTTGCCTTCCTCCAAGGCTGCCAAAAGCTTCGCATTCACCTTAACATACCCATCACTCTTCAACTCTGCGAAATCCTGATCAATCAACGAAGCCACCATCCCCCCAAACACTATGCTTCCCTCCCCATTCAGATGCGTATAATCATCCGACGCCAAGTTATACGTATACGCATCGGCCGGCCCAATACTATTCAAGTAATCCGTACTTGCCTTATTCAAATCAATATAAGATGTGTCTGTAATCTTTGCAGCATCAATAGTCGCCGCTCTCTGGTCCGCCAAATTCTCAATCACGAGTGGTGTGCCAGTGGAATTGTCGTAGTTGCGACGGGACAATGGCGTGACCAGAATAGGTGTGCCTCCTGCATTCTTGACATCCTTTGCAAATTGTTCTAGGTTACTGGTGTATTCAGCCAAGGAGATATTCGCGGCGGGCTTCTGGTCGTTGTGTCCGAATTGGATGGTCACAAAGGCTCGGTAGTCGGACTTGTATTCTGCGACCTTGGAGAGGACGGTGGCCCAGTCGCCTCCGGAGCGGAAGCTGACAGTGGTGGCTCCGTTGTGACCGTAGTTTATACCTTTGGCTCCCTTGTGGAGTGTCGTGTTGATGAACCCGTCGCCCCAGCCGCCTCCGCCGCTGGATTGGACGGCGGTGGTGCTGTCGCCGGCTAGGAGGAAGAAAGGAGGTATATCATTCCTCGGCGTGAGGTGAGATGGAAGAGCAAAAATGGAGGTGAAGAATAAGGAAAGAGGAGAGAGCTTCATTGTGACTGCCGTGGATGCTTGTCGGTTATCCAGCGCAAGTCATATTGTGACCGACACCACCAACTGCTTTATATCGCATATTCCCCGGTAGTCCAGGCAGATGGAATGAAATGATTCCACCAACGGGAAAAATGGTGAAAACAAGTCCTGCTTGTAAAGTCGATGCATATATGCAGATCTCATGGCGTTGCGTCGGGCGTTGGTGGTTCTTTGCATCCGGGGGGTTTTTGCCATTGGGCAACGAGAGCCAATGTAAGAATGAATAAAGCAAGCCAAGCGTTTGCATCATTGAGTCAGTATGCAAGTCGGTATGCTTTGCACCGCTACTCCGAAGCCACAAGGATGGCGTTGATTCAAATCCCGAAGAAAAGAGGGGAAGTCACAGGAGCCTTCCAAGCCCGAGCGAGGGTAATCTGGGGTAAACAGCGGGGAAGGTCTTGAAGAAATATGAGCAAGTGAATATAGACTAGCTTTGAGGATACATAGTAATACTCATCATTTCTGCAATCTTTCTATAGTCGCTCGATCTTACCCAGTGCACCCGGCAAGCGGCAGACTAGTCAGGCATAACATGTTTGTCAGAAACGTTGAAGCACTGGAAACCCATGACACCAGTGGGTAGATCCTTTGGCGTCTTCCGCTTTAGGTGATGCTGGGTCTTTTATACTGGGATTTCATCAGCCATTCATTATTCATTTTTGTGCATCGGTTGAGCTTGTCGCGCCTGCTTTCCGACAAGTGTATAAGGTCATCGAAATGCCATGTTCTTATCCATCAGTGAAGAATCAATCTTCGCAGACGATCACGGTTGAAATGCAGATAAAAACGGGAACGAGGGCGCGTGAGCTTATCACTTGGCGAGATTGGCATCGCCATCTCCTCCCTCTTCCGGCAAAGTGATAACTCTGATAACATCGGCCGTCCAACTGATTGATCGTCCAACGATCCAGCCTCTTATCGCGATCCGTGTCCTGCTCCTCCACGAATAGCATCACCCAATGTGCTTCCCCAGACTTCTTCGCGGAAACCTTCCATTATCTCCATCTGCAAATTGAGCGACACTTATCAGTTCCTGCCGTCAATGCAGACGAACGACAGAGTTAATAATGGGTGGCATCGCCGTTCCCATCCACGGTTTCGTCAGAATTAGCCATGGGAAAGTCAACTTCAGTCACTAGCACAGCCAGAGAATCCGGAGGCGATAGCCTCTCCCATACAGAAAATGGAACGGTCATTGAATACCACGAAACTAAACGTGGTCTTTCTTCTCGCCATGTGCAGTTGATGGCCATTGGGGGATCGATTGGAACAGGCCTATTTGTCGGTATCGGTTCTTACCTCCGTGATGCCGGGCCTCTGTCCCTGTTCCTGGGGTATCTCTTCTATGGCGTTCTGTTCATCTGGCCCACAAACCTATGCGTGGGTGAGATGTGCGCCTACCTGCCAATCCGAGGATCTATCTTCGAACTAGCAGCGCGGTACATCGATCCAGCCTTCGGATTTGCAATGTACGTGAGCCCGAGACATTTCCAACTCATACACTGACATCTGTAGGGGCTGGGTATACTTTTACGGCGGACTCATGCTTCTCTGCACCGAGTACTCCGCTGTGGCGACGGTGATGCAGTACTGGAACACCAGCGTCAACCCAGCCGTCTGGGTCGCCATGGCCATGGTCGTATGCTTCCTCCTGAACATCGTCGCCGTAAAATACTATGGAGAGACCGAATTCATCATGGCCTCCACCAAGATCCTCCTTCTCATCGGTCTGGTCCTCTTGACCTTCATCACCATGCTCGGCGGAAATCCCCACCACGACATCTACGGCTTCCGCAATTAAACACACGGCGTCATGTACGAATACTACACCACTGGCAACACCGGCCGCTTCCTGGGCTGGTTCTCCGTTGTTGTGTACGCCGCTTTCTCCGTCGCTGGACCCGACCTTCCAGCCCTGGCCGCCGGCGAGATCGAAAACCCGCGCTTCACGATTCCCCGCGTCGTCAAAATGACCTTCTACCGTATCGTCGGCTTTTACGTCATTGGGGTCCTCGCCGTGAGTATCATCTGCTCCCCAAACGACCCTCGTCTCATAAGCGCCATCGAATCCTCTGCTGCTGGATCCGCCGCCTCTCCATGGGTGATTGGCATCCAGAATCTCGGCATCCACGGCCTTCCCGGCTTCATCAACTTCCTCATCCTCCTAGCCGGCTGGTCCTGCGGAAATGCCTACCTCTACAGCTCCAGCCGCACCCTCTACTCGCTCGCACGCGATCACCAAGCCCCTGCCTTTCTCCTGAAATGTACCTCCGCCGGAGTCCCTATCAACTGCGTTCTCGTCGTCTCCCTCCTCTCTTGCATCACATTCCTCGTCGCCGATACCTCTGCCGTCACGGTCTTCTACTGGTTCGTCGACCTCACCACCACCGCCTTTATCCTCACCTACACCGGCATGGTCTGCGTCTTCCTAGCCTGGTATCGTGCGCTCAAGGCACAGGGCATCGATCGGAAGACGTTCCTCCCCTGGGCGTCGCCGTGTCAGCCGTACGCAGCTATTGTGGCATTGATCATTGGGTGCTTGGTGACGCTGTTTAATGGGTTCACAGTGTTTGTCCCGTTCAGTGTAGAGGGGTTTATCACTTCGTACTTCGGCGTGGCGTTCTGGGCCGTCATGTTCCTGTTTTGGAAGGTGTATCAGGGCACGAAGTGGGTGGATCCGGCAAAGGCTGATATATTTTCTGGCAAGGCTGAGGTCGATGCTGAGTGTAGGGTTTGGGAAGATGGAGGATTCTTGGAGCGGCGGAGGGCGGAGTTGGCAAAGATGCATTGGGTGAGAAGGTGGTGGGAGAAGATGTGGTAGGATAGATATCAGTGTCTAGGAGAGGCCTTACTGGAGTACTGGCAGTAACATCCAAATGATAGGATAGTAGTAATGGAAATTGAGGGTTGGTTGGCGTCGGCTGATCGTTCTTCCTGAAACGGGCAGTCCTAGAGAACTACTGCAAAGTGTGACTGTGGAAATGGTGTCTCAAATAACGAAAAAGAGGTGACTACAATTTTAAAGTGTTTGAATATTTCCCCTTCTATTCGAAGTCCCAAATGTAAACATCCGGAGGAAGAGGTTGAGAGCGATCATACAAGGTCGTCCGGAGTAGTATGGTCCGAGCATGAAGTAGCCTTAAGACGTCTTAGCCCCATTGTACCAATCACTAGTTCGAAGTGAGCGCGAGGAGCAAGATGCATTGTTAATTAATTCATCTATAGTTAACGACTGTCACTATTCCGATGCATTAAGTCCAGGATGGAAGAGACAGCACCTAGTATGACCTCACAGACGGAGTTACCGGACATAAGCGACACAATCTTCACTTGTATATATGGCTATCACCCAGAGGATTTGACATCAACTTTCGGGCTCTTTCATCCTCAACAGCATCAGGACCAAATACTCTCACATCCCTCTTAGTTACTACTATCAGCCATGTCCCCATCCCAAACATCCATAATCCAATCTATCTACGACGAACGCAGCCCCAACTACGACACCTCCCACCACGGCGCCCTAGCAGAAGCATACATCCGCACCGCAGCACCCCGCGAAGGCGAATCCGTGCTTGACCTCGCCTGCGGCACAGGACTGGTATCCTTTCTCGCTGAGCAAGCCGTCGGCAAATCTGGCCTCGTTGTCGGAGTCGACATCAGTCCCGGCATGCTGGATGTGGCGCGTCACAAGGCCCAGCAGACCGGTTCAAATGTGACGTTCCTTCAACATGATATCTCTGATTTATCGGGTGTCGGACTAGAGAGGATGCTTCCTCGCGGAGAGGAGGGCTTCGATCTGATTACTTGTGCTGCGGCGTTGGTGTTATTGCCTGACCCCGGGCGGGCGGTTAGGGGCTGGATGCGGTGGTTGAAGCCTGGTGGGAGGATCGTGACGGATGTGGCGGCGAGAGATGTTCATGTTCCTAGTCGGATCTTTAAGAGAATTAGTGGTGATTTGGGGATGGAGTTGGTGTGGGATGAGAGTTGGGTACAGGGGGAATGGTCTTTGAGGGAGCTTCTAGAGGGGGCAGGGCTGGTGGTGAAGACGGTTTTCTTGACGGAGTCGTTTCAGGATCGTGTGTATAGTGTTGCTAATGCTGGAGAGGTGTTTGAAAGGGCTGTTTCTAGTCCGATGTTTCGGAATTTCGGTGATTCAGGGGTGAGGGATGAGGCGAAGAGGTTGTTTGTCAAGAGGTTTGCTGAGGAGGCGGGTGCGGAGGGGGTGTTGGTCGATGAGGCGAAGATGTATCTGGCTGTCGCGTATAAATCGTAGAGAGACTTGTGTCTGAATTAAATGAGATTGATGTGTTTATTGAGGTGATTGTAGTGATGAGTTGTGTTGAGGCCACAAGTTGGGGATGGGGTTTGGGGAAGTACAGGATCGTGCACGTCACTCGGTCATATGCAGTGTGGTAGAGCATGTCCGCAGTAAGGGCTCTGGGGCATTTTGGGCAGGAGAAAGTGGCAGATTTCTCGCGACAGTAAGGAAGTTATTCCACTAATGTTAGGGAGTGACACGCTTGTCAAGAAAATCAAGAGGCTCAGTTGAGCGAAGTCCAGGTATTGGACACTTGGCAAACATATATATATCAACTGACATAAACCTTTGGTGACCGATTATGGGCCTCCTAATGTTGTCTAACTATGCATATTTAAGGCTTAGGCCACTGCAGATTATATAGCTTTATATACCATCAAGAAAGAAGATTTTGGGAATAGTTCGTGAGGATGCCCCCTTGATTAATCAGGTTGAGAGAACCCCGAATGTGCGGAGAGGATGACACTCGCACACATACTATCTGTCGATATTGTACTTGCACCGGTAGTACTAGTAGTATATATTTTGGACTTGTGCATAACACCGCATTTTCACATTACAAGGGAAGCTCAATGGCAAAACACACAGTAGATAAGCCTTTCGTACTAGTACTGAATGGTTGAGAAATGTTGAAGCATTGACAATAATATATAATTAGTTATATTAGGCCCCATACAGATCCGAGACATACAGAGGAACAGAGGACCATCTTCTTGGTAACTTCGACCGCATTTTAGTTACAGCATTGGCCGCGGTATAGCCACAGAACCTACTTGGTGCCGTTATCTCGACCAGCCTTGGCCGGCAGTTCCAGTATAGCGGACATTGGGAGGTACCTCATGTTTACAGATGTTCATGCTCTGTGAATGTTGATGCGAGGCCATTGAAAGAGATATCATCTGACCTTGTTGGTGGCTCCTTCTTCCTTTGAATCTATGATTTCCAGATCAGGAACGGCCTTCGCATTTCAATTAAGTCTGACTCTACCATCATCTACTTCCGGAACGTCGTTGGCAAGCATACTGCCATCGAGGGCACTGACAGACGCGCATCTCCTCGATATCGCAGGCTCGTCAAAGCTAGGCGGGTGATCTCAAGTGGTATGACTATCGTCAATTCCTTTTCCTTCTCCTAGTTTCTTGATGGGTACATTTCTCCACAGCTGAACCCGTGAGATATGGTGCTTGGATTCCCAATCCACTCATAGCATTCTTCGAGTGTCCTAACACTATTGCTTCTAGGTCACAATATGAATCCCTTGGGAATGGGCCGGCTATGTACAGGCAAATGAACATGACATCTCAGCACCAGGCACGCTTTGACCTCTCAAGACTGAATCATGTTTCGAACTCACTGAGTCAAGTGTTTCTCCACGGCAACGATGAGTACAAAAGATGAAATGCCCGCAGGAGAAGATGCATTGCTGATGGCTGGATTTGCAGTCCAATCAGGACACCGGCAAACATTTCATTAACGTATTGTACATAAAGAATGGGATAATTACGTGGGGAATTCATGGGCTTATGCCGTGGAGATGGCGGCATAGCGTAATCAGCGGGTAAGACCTGCTAAGCCCGCAACGGATACTCCTTGCTTTCTTTTCAAATCCCGAAGAGTATGACACCTGCCGAACCATGGAAAAGACTGGCTCTATACTAGCACATGTCCGCTGTCATAATGATAAATTGTTACACGATATCATGTCAAATGATTAGCTCGACTGTCCTCACCTTCCACCATATAGGTCCGTACACGGTGATAACAACCGATGAGGCTTCTGTCTCTCAGCTCCACACAAAATAGCTCTACGGAATGGAGAATGCCTATCTGCTGGGTCTAGCAACATCACGAGTATCTTGCATGGCTATCGCGCCACAGACAGTGTAAGGAAAGCTTCTTAACCTTGTGACGGAAAATTCAACCGCGACATGTAATTGGTTCTGAGGGTGTCATAATGAAAAGCCACGAGGATGTTCTACGACTGCAACTCAGATTCTATTCGTGGAACAAGTCGAAGTCTGAAAGAATGAACACCAGATATGCACGGCCTGGACTCGTGAAAGTACTAAGTAGTGACACGAGTTGCCTGATCCGAAGCCATGTGCCCCAGAACAGAATTCTGGACTTTCCCGACAGACTGTCATGCTGTTGCCTTGTTCGGACTGTGCTCATATCCCTTACAATGAGTGTTTCTTCATACACTTTGAAGGGGTTTCTACAAGGTTCTACTATAGGGAGGAGCGGTATCACCCGTCCCCTAGATTGGAGTGTATCCCTAGAATATTGTGTCAGATCACAGAGAGCAAGATTGGTCTGATCGGTTTAATGGGTATTATCTCCAGTAATACTGATTGGATGTTAGTTGGATGTTACTGAGACACTGTGCTTGAGATGTTCCCTGTTCCCTGGTATGCTGCTTCCCGATGATTCTGAGTTTCGCGCAATTCATCCCCATATTGCTTACCTGGTGTGGCTCTATCCCTTCTTCAGCTTGCTACTATGTCAAATATTATTTCTACTTGTTTATAATCTGAATTATCGTTTGTCATCGTTTGCTGAAATCGGTCTTCGTCCTGGCCGCATCATCCCAGCCTCGACCAGAAAACCTCTACTGCAGTCCCTTGCAGGATGGCAGCCTGTGTACTGGATTGCTCCGCCTCCGAAGATCCTCATCTTTCAGCAAACCTTTGACAGTGATGGAAGCGCTTCAACGGTGGCGCGGCTGCCTATGAACACAAGAGGTGCCACCAAGAAGGCACGGGCCGTAAGATGCAGCCGGACCTCCAAGCTTGGGGACTGGAAACCGGGTAAATAAACAGTGATCGGAGTCGATGAGACCACTGGCATTTGAACGGTTTCACAAATGAACTGCTTAAACTTCAGCGTACATATTGATTAGTTACACAACATGGTTCCATGTGAGAGCAGGTACAAGTGTAATTAATAAGCTCTATAGACGGCTGCTATCCTATAACGGACAACTTGGGCTATCGATTGACGTCCTCTTCGATGTACCTAACTCATTTGGCCTCATTAATGGCCAAGCCCATGGGGAAGTGACAAGCTGTGGCTTTTGATGTTCTTTCATACAGCTCACTCCGGTTGGCGGAACTCACCTTCCGTATGAGCAGAGAAATGCCTGGATCATTAGCAGTGACCATCTGTGGTGCTGGATGATCCGCGGAAATACAGCCACAGCGAGACGTCGATGGAAGAAGGGCGAGAATACCGGATCCCATCATCTGGTATGCGGCCCAGTAATGTGGGCGGGTTTATTATCCGTCCACCAGATGAAACCATCGCCCCAATCTCCCAATCATTTTCTTCCACCTCCATCCTGGTGTACCTGTAACCCGAGTCAGTGGACTGGTCTTGTCGCAGGCCCCAGCAAACCAGCGTCTCGGATTGCCGATCTCCCTGTTTACCCCTTGCCGCCGATGGGGATGCCGTGACGCCAGGTGCGGGCGGCAGAAGATCGACCCCAATTCAGCTGGACTGGCAGCCTGAAGGAATTAACTGGAGCTCTTGGTCACAACTGAAGGACCAGCTGGTAGGACAAACCCAAACAGAGTCTACTGTGACAAAACCAACCCTTTCTTGTGGAGTGAATTGACCACCCTAATCGGCTCAATTACAGCGGAAGTAGCTTTCACCTTTCTCCAAGGGCTCGCTCAAATATCTGGGAAAACAAAACAATCCGACCCATATGTTGACTAATATCAGATAAGGTAGGATTAGAATAAAAGGAAGGACTAAGACCAATGCCCCGGATCTTCGGTCCGTGCGCAAGGAGACTGGCATACTTCAAACCAGTTATGCTTTAAACTGCCTGGCGCTGACTCGGATCTCCGCCTAGACACTCTGAGGGCAGTATTTATGGCTTATGGGGTAGTTAATGCACACAATCATGCCATCCTGTAGATGTCATGACTCGGTCGATAAGAGGCCTCCGGGCCTCGACCGGTGTAACCATCTTTAAAGGCATTCGGATTGAATTCGGTCTGCAGACATTCCGCGCCGGCTGATCCTCGAGTAGATTCGTTATATAGATCAAGCTGTACAACCCAAAGCGCGTACCGAAGTCATAGGTCACAAGGCCGGCCTGGAGTGCGGTAGCGATAGGCTAACCACCCACCCTATATGCACAGTCCCCCTCCTGCCGAGGATGCTGACCCAGGAGAGACCCCTGGCCCTTATTGGGAATTATGCCAGGGGCCTCCTCAGGTCTGTTCTCATGACCCTGATTCTATCGAATGGTCTCATTCAGGCAGCATGGTCGCTCCAATCGATGAGCCCCTCACAGAAGAGATTGTTATTCCGGAATCTCTTCTAGCTGCCGCATCAATCAGGCAGGTATGGAATCAGGCGTCTCTGCAACCCTGGTTCCAGCAACCCGTTGCCCCCAACCCAGCAGAGGAGGTGTCGGTTGTCAAACAAAGAAAACCTGGCGCTAACTATCCGGCCACTGGAGTGAACCCAGGTGATGCCCGACGACGACAGACTAGTCATTCGGGGACTTTGGAGGAGGGCCGAGGGACAATTTACCCGCTTCTAGAGGACCAGGTGATTGTGGAGACGCCATATGGACCCCAGGGAGTGCATCCTGCTGAGCTGCAATACATCGACCCTAATCGCCCAGGTCTCGAAGATGACCCAGGAATAGTACGGGCTGTGAGTGCACAGCCTTCCATTAAACCGGACACCCCCCCAAGCATCGAACCGAGAAGGGCCAGCGAACCCACGAAAGCTTTTCGCCAGTCGTTGCGCGGTGTGGTGGATCGAGCCCGCGAAAGCAGCTTGGGGACTCTCTATAACCGGGCGACTTTGGTGAACATTAAGCACGAACGGAGATACTGGGTCCAGTTGGTGATCGAATATGGCACGTACACAATCTATGTCGCATTCGTGTATTTCGTGCTGGTGGGGATGCCTCTATGGAAAGGGGCCGTCTACTGGCTGTATTGGTTGATGCGCCACAAGTTCATCTTACAGGGAGGTTGGGCCATTGTCATCAGCCTGGCAGTTTTGTAGGTTTCTGCCCATCCGAAGCCCATGAAGAGACGTCGCTTATTGTTCCGTGCTCGCGTCTACCTAGTTATTCGTTCACACCACTTCTCGCCACCTTTGAGGACGATGCTCCGGATCACGAGTTCTATGAGAGTCGCCGCATCAGTCCGACAGCCCCCGATACTGCGTTGCTCATTCCCTGCTACCGAGCGGCATCGGTTCTGGGCCGGACCCTCGAGGCAGCCGTGAAGATCTTCCCTCCATCACACATCTTCGTGATCGCGAATGGGGACGCCCTGAGCCCAATTGACCATACTGAGGAGGTTTGCCGTCCTTATGGAGTTAATCACATATGGAGCCCGGTCGGATCTAAGATTATCGCCTTATTTGTTGGATGTTACGCTGCTAAGCGGTTTCGCTATGCTCTTCTCATCGACGACGACTGCATCTTGCCACCAAACTTCCCCGTTGTAGTGTCCCGCCTCAGCGACACCGTCCGCTGTATTGGCTACACGATCAAGGCCGTCGCTGCGGACTCCTTACCCGGCACATACTGTCAACAGGCGCAGGATCTGGAGTACAAGCTGGCGGGGCTGCAGCGCACCTTTGCCGGACGTATCGGCAGCGCAACATTCCCTCATGGGGCCATTTCTCTCTGGGAACGCTCGTTCCTGAGAGAAACGCTGCAGGATCATCCCGGGTTTTCCATCAGCGAAGACTGGTTCCTTGGCAACAGTTGTCGACGGCTCGGCGGAAGAATCCAGATGTGCAGCTCCGTGTTTGTGGAAACCCACGCACCCCCTTCGTTTCTCTTCGCTGCAGGGAAAAGACGGGGTGGGTTTGGGGAGACGACAGTTTTCAAGCAGCGATTTATGCGGTGGAACTTCTTTCTCGTGAACGGCCTGCGGTACAATGTAATCTACCTGGTGAAATCGTGGAAGTTGGGGGTATATGAAATCGGCACGAAACTATTCGTACTACAGGAGGTAAGTCCACTCTGCCTCCCATCTGGACTCCCGTCCCCGAAAGTGCTTTAGCGACATCAACGATGTGACCTAACAGGCACCAGTTATATGAGACTGTCCTTGCCATTATAGCCCCGTTCGTCCTTCCAATATCCCTCATCGTCCGCCCACGGTTCTGCATTGTTCTCATCATGGCTACCTTCGCGCTGTACTTTCTGAACGTCATTATCTTCAACGAGATCCACCTACGACTTAAGCAGGAGCGGGTCAGCTTGAAAGTCATTCTTCTCTATTATGTAAGATGAATATCTGGGACTCGCGGATAGAACGGATCTTAACCCTGGAAATGCAGATGCCATACAAGATCATGATCGCCATCATCAACGTCGGAAGCAACTACTGGTCCCTGTACAAGTATGCTCGGTATTTTGCCAAGCGACGGCCCAAGCTCACGGAAGACCACAAGGCGGTTGGACTGGTACTGAAATTGGAAGAGAGCGCGCAGAACCGGGGCCCTGGCTCCACTGGACTCGGACGCAACCTGACGGTGCGCTCAGTTGGCGTCCGGCGGAGCACTCGAATGAGCAGTGGGCCGGGCTTAGCTGCGCTTCGCAATCGGTGGTCCCTGCACAGTCACGCTGAAGAGCCGGAGGGAACGGATGTTATAATAGAGCACTACACATAAGCTTCACACGGAAGCAACCTAATATACTGCTGTGGATAGAATAATTGAACCCTGTTTCTAGGTTCGAAACTTTTTTCGATGCATTAGTCACTTAGCACATGTAATGCCTTGCATCCTCCCGCTAACCCTAATCTTAATTTTCCTTGGTAGTCAACCCTCATTAACCTATCTTCAGGACGGGAGCGCCGCTGTGGCAGTAGCCGTGACTACCGCCGCGCGTGAAGCCAGCCGTCAATGCGTCGATACACTGAGCTGAATCCATTGCCACTGGCTACGAAACCCATTGGATCGAATACTACTACCAAAGATGGATATCCCGAATATCTATCACGACAGTTTCTGAGCATTCCTGGTTGTACTACGCTCTCAACCTGTTTGTCCATTAAGAGGCACATTGACAATTAGGATATACGTACTACAAAAGTACAGTCCCCATAAACGCCCCGAGAATACCTCTGGCGAGAATATCCACCGACCATCCATTCATTCATCACTTGAATGAATGAATGCATAGGAATGGCATGTCATCAACAACGCATCAATGATATGAGGCTCTCAATCTTTTTCCTTCCGTTAAAGTTCGCATCTAGCATTCTTGCGATGCGATTCCTTGTCTCGCCCCTCTGATCGAGGGGGTGGCTTTGTTTTCTCCCTTTCAATTACTAGACTTGTTGCACCCGAGCATTCCTGCACGTCCCCCATCCTATCTGATGGTACCTTCATCCCTGGCGGATATTTCCGGCTCTGGGTCTTTCCTTTTTTTCCTTTTTTTCCTTTTTTTCTATTTGTTATTTTTTCCCCTTTTTGTAAGTTAAGAGGAATTTGGAGTAATTTGACATGAATCGTGGAGAGTGGATACTATGGGGTCGGAGTGTGGCTATGCAATTATTTTATGTGTTCTGTTTATCTGGGGATTGCAGGGATGGGTGTTGGTAATGGTGCCTGTCATGTGTAGTAGTAGCGAGGGAGCTTGCTGGATGGGAAATTGATTCTCTATTGCTATTGTGCTATGTCGAGAGAGGAGTTTTATCGCTTGTATACTTTTTTTCTTATTTCTTTCTTTTCTTTTCCTTTTCCTTTTCCTGGCCTTTTTAAGTAACACACTCTCAACTTCTGGTGTGGACTGTAGGGGAATGGTACTGAGTACATAGACCATGTATATCCGGTAGTGCATGGTGTTTGATCATGAAAATTGCAATCGATGCTTCCAACGGAACACTATGACAAGTTGCAATGTGCTAATCCCATACGTGAGACAGCAGTGACCGACGGTCACTGATGACTTTCTGGACGAGGGACTCTCGAACCGTGATACTGTAAACACGATACTTTGTCTCGGTATTCTATTAAACTTACTTCGAGTATATAATTCTCAAGACGTACAGATTGTGGGCTTTAGGATGCCATGAGAGTGTACACTAGAAGAAGACAGCAGGCGGGGTACTATATGCAGTATGCATCGGATATGCTCCGAGAGAGCAAGCTGTTGTGTGACTTGACTGACCGCAAGGGATGACATCCTCAGTCTCTTTGTCTGGTCGCATCGACCGCCTCTACCCCGCACAACTCCCACCAACAAGTCAACCCCCCTCAGTATCATGCAGCAGAACTCGCCATTGACCACTCATCAGCTGCAGGAATACGAATGCATCGAGCTCGTCTCGGTCGACGATGTCTGTCCCTCGATACGAGGGCTCATGAGTGTCGGTATATGAGGTTGATCCCTTCCCTCTTCTCTGTCGGGTGAAGCTCCATAGTCCTTAGAGTCTGTCACTGCCATCATGCGTCTCCTCAACAAGGTTGCTCTCGTCACAGGCTCGTCTTCGGGCATTGGACGGGCCATCGCTCTGCGTTATGCTCGGGAAGGAGCCAAGGTTGCCTGTGCGGACATCACTCCGACTGCACGCTCGCCGGTGCCGAACGAACTGGACATTACTACCCACGATGCGATCAGTCAAGAGGGCGGGCAGGCTTTCTTCCTGCAAACGGATGTGGGCAATGCATCCCAGATGGAAAATGCAGTGCTGAAGACTGCACAACAGTTTGGTCGATTGGATATGTATGTTTGTTGTAGAAGTCCCCTTATCTCGGCAACCGAAACAACTGACAACCTATTCGCAGTATGGTCAACAATGCAGGGGTCTCTCTTGAATCTCGGACCCCGGCTCGCATCCATGAAACCACCAATGAACTGTACGATACTACCATGCGAATCAATACGCGCTCGGTCTTTCTGGGCAGCAAGTACGCCATCACACAGATGCTGAAGCAGGATCCGCATCCTTCGGGCGATCGGGGATGGATCATCAATCTGTCATCCATTCTTGGGATCGTGGCAGCGACAGAGAATCGTAGGTTAACCCGTTCCAGATGCGACAAGGTTGGTGACGATCATGCTAAGCTGTGATAGCATCTTACTGTGCCTCCAAGGGGGCTGTCAGCAATCTCACGCGTCAGGTGGCGTTGGATTATGCGCGCGATCGCATTCATGCGAATGCTATTTGTCCGGGATGTAGGTCTCTTATCGTGTTTGCAGATTGTTGACTGTTGACTCTATTGTGAGCGGTGACTGACAAGGTATGCAGATACCCGGACAGCCATCTATGAGGAGACAACGGAGTATATGCACGCCGCGGCGGACTTGATCCGACGACATCCCTTTAATGGGCCTGGATTACCGGATGACATTGCGCGAGTGGCCGTGGTGCTAGCGAGCGAGGATGCCAGCTGGATGACGGGAGCCGTGGTTCCGGTTGATGGAGGGTATACTGCGCGGTGAGAGATCACCTGGGAAATTTCTAAGTGACAGCCATTGTACTAGGTAGAGCCTAGCGAGAGCGAACATTTAATGTCACGGAGTTCTCAGAGCCGCTCGATAGTACTAGCATCTGTGGAGAACATTATATATATATATAACGGCTTCGGCCTTGGCTGCGATGCAGGTAGAAACAAGCATATTGCCAATGAAACGCTGCCGAGGATATGTCTGAAATTTGGACTCTAATTGAAAGCTACTAGGTCCAAGCTATTCGGATCTACTAGTACTTCTAACTTTAAGCTCTTCTGGAAGACATCGAGGAAAGACATAGTGTGAGTGACCTTGACCCAAAGACACCGACCGGTACCTGATATGCAGCCTACCAATACGCTTCATAACTCACACTCGACGCGGATAACTCGGTTCTCCGTCACCGTTGAAACAGACGCTAACCCGCAAACAAGGAGAACCGAGAAGGCAGTGGGTGGCAAGGCGGATGGTCTGCAGCGGGTGGAGCATCGCCGCGGGGCATCAATTTCATTGCAGACCGAGATGCAACGAGGTCAGCAAAGCTCCGTCAATCAGAAGCGAGCGATTAGCTGCCGAGCAAACGATGAGCTAATGATCAGTCATTTGTGGCAGTCATGAAAGGACCAGAAAAGAGATAAGTGGCAATATACTCGGGTACAATGTAACAAGGCTTTCTAGAAGGACAATCGGAATCCCACCGAGCCGACCAGAGCCAGGGTCGCCGCACCAATCAGCGTGCAGCGGAGGCGCGGCTATCGTCGGGGCGCGGCAGGGTTGGGCGGGGCGGGAGCCTTTTTTGTTACTTAATTTTAACCTCTGTTTTTCTTCATTGGCTCTCCCAACTAAAAATAAGACTAAAAGAAACTGCTGGTCTGTGGGGCAGAAACACCAGGATCTTCGCCTGCTTCGATGTTACTAAGTAAGTAACCAAGCATGCTGCCGATAAGCAAAATTGTAAGAGAGGGGGTAAAATAAAGAAAAAAAAAAAAAAAAAAGCTAGATGCAGATGCA